>NC_051159.1:184145843-184520843 GCF_013339745.2 Dermacentor silvarum | reverse complement strand
GGAGAGAAACAAAGAAAAAAATTATCGCGAATGTCAGATACACACACTACAAGCTTCGCTTACCCCCATTTTCTCGACAGGGCAAGGCCTGTTTTAGCGTCACATCACCGGCGCAGGCTATAGCGTACACAAGCTTCGCTTGAAACGGAATTCGGTAAGACATTCAGTGAAGGGTTCGCTTGCTTAAGGATATTACTGACACGTTTAGTTAATAAAAGCTTTTAGAAAATGCTCAACCTGAGACAGTAATCCATGCCTCCTTGCCATGTTTTTTCTTCCCTACTCTTGAGTCTGCTTGCAAGCGGTAAAATTCCCTTCACATTTCTCTCAGTTCCATTGTAAACTCACGGTAATGTTTGAGAAATTCTGAACGCAGTTAGCGTCTGGGAAAAGAGTCGCTTTCAAGGCTGCGTTATCTTTTTTTCCCGCAAAGCAAAAATCGTTTAATCAATATTTGAAAAAATTAGGTACTAGCTGATGGCGGCAAATTACAAATGATTGCCAAATAGAACTGACTCATAATCGCTGAATGTGGTCCCTCTGCTTTTCCAATTAAGCTGCAACCTTAGCGTGTAACCGCGTCGCACAGAATTAGTGTTTGCGTCGTCCAGGCGCTGTGGCAGCGCGTCGTACAGCGTCTTGCACGTAAGGCTACGTTCACACTCGGGAAGCGGCAAGCGGGCGGAAAGGCCAAATCGGCCGGAAAATCTTTTCCGCGCATGTCCAAGTTGTTCACATGTGTTTTGCTATCGCCGCTGCCACCGCTGCCGCTTTCGACCACATCCATCTAGTCTGCGTATACGTTTGTCGGCGTGGTGGCGCTCATTATCGCACTATTTCGAGCGGTATGTTCATTCATTGTGCCACCCGTCATCAAAAGTGTTCATTCCGCGCAACTTTGCGTGTCATCTGCGACCTTCGGTAAATTCCTCGTAGCCGTTCCGTAATTCTCCTCGTACGGGCACGGTAGCGCTGAGTCAAAGGTTGGTGCCTAGGCGTGATTATATTTCTTTAATAGCTTTTGCTTACAGGTTGTAATAACATTTCATCATTTCGTATTACTGGCGGCGCCTCCAGGACACCAAAGCTAAAACCCGGGCTGGCCCTTGTGTTGGGGCTCGCCGAAGCCTGCGCGTCCTACGTGAGACTATGCTCCCGATCTATTGTCGCGACGAGAAAACCACCGCGCAACGAAAAAAGCGCCCTGCGACTTTTGCAACATACCGCGCCCGTGCGAGGAGAATTGCGGAGCGCCAACGAGGAATCTGCCCAACTTTTTTCTGCCACAGAAGTGGGCGAAGAAATTGTTTTTTATACTTCTACCTACTTGTTTCCTAGAAATGGACAATGAATAAACGGAAGGAGCGGACACCTCCGAAGCGGCTGTGGTGGGTTCGCCCAGCTTTGCAAAAGCGCGAGAAGTTGGGTCACCCCAAGGCTTCGTTGCTGCACCTCCGGTCGCGCGACGTTGCATACTATCACGAGTATTGCTGACAGTACGTTTTAGTACCACTCTTGTTGTAGAGAAAGTGGTGGATCTAGATCGCGTCGAGCACCATCGCAGCCTACACTTTTGGTGCCATGTACAATTTTACGACCGGATGTTTACATGCTAGTGGAGCTTCCGGTCGAGCGGAACGACTTTCCGCCTGGTTTTCCGCCCGCTTCGCCGCCTAGGCGGGCAGATCTTTAGAAGTTTTTGCCGCTTCCGCCTGCTTCGAGACCAAGTGTGAACGTAGCCTAGGCTACGTTCGTCTCTCGCACCTTGCTTTTTTACGCGTAGGCGTAGATGGTCCGCCTGAAGTCCCTAGGGGCCGTATTCTAAAACGCAGCGTGCGCGCTGATTGGCTGGTTGAGCAAAATTGAATGACGTCGGGCTCAACCACCCAATCAGCTCATCCTTGTTTTGCTAAAATAGCCAATCAGCGCACGCCTGAAAGCGAAAAAAGAAATTTCGCCTAGGCGAACGTTTCAGAATACGGCCCTAGATGTTCTGTCCCTAGATGTTCTGCTCTCTTTTAAGTAGCGACATCTACCTCCGTCGGCAGCCATGTTCTTCCTAACCTCCTGAAGCGGCGTATCCGCGCAGATAGCATCCGACCGTCAACGGCCGCTTCAGCGCCGAATGAATCAAATATAAGTCTCAGGCATGGGGCCAGATAGTCAAATATGAACCCAAAAGCGGCTTAGTACTGCACTGTCGAGACCGAACGCGAAAGTTGTCTTTACGGCGACGCTTGCCGCGTTGTCGCGCAATACGACGCCTGCCGCGTTTCTAGCTGCGCTCGCGCCGACCGCAGAAAATCCTTCGCACAAGGAAAAGACAAAAAGATAAACGCGCACAGAAACACTGCCCACTATAACGCATCTTAAGCCTGACCTCAAGTTAACTCGCAGCAGCGTGCGAGTGGCTGCGGCGGAACAGCGTTAGGAAGAACATGGCTGCCGACCAATGAGATTCGTCGGCGGTGCTTCAAAGCTTGTCGCTACTTAAAAAAAGCAAAAAAATATATCTAAGGACTTTAGGTCGGCCTATCTGTGAAATCGGCGACATTATGTTTGATGCCGCGAGGGAAGCGTGCGCCGGAGGAAGAAGAGTTCGCACCCTTTCCGTTCGACGTACGCCGCGGTGCTCATCACTGTGCATGTCTTCTTTGCATGTGTAGCCATTCCAGTACGCCAAATCAACCAGCGTTCTTTCGACCATCACATATATAGCTGAAAGAATTTCCACATAAATGTTCAAGTTCAAAACTCATTTTGCCCGTTCATTGTTCTTCCCAAATCGTTTCTAGCATTTTGGCGAAAATTTATTGTTCTTGCCCACCTGAGCGAGAGGGCGTCAATAAACAATTATTTTCAAAGGCACATTATATGATCAGTCGTTCAAATGGTGTGAATCAGGCGTGGATCCAGGGGGGATGTCCGGATGTCCTGACCCCCCCGCCCCCCCCAGATTTCTGTATCGCCCCCTCGCTGATAGGGGGATGGCCCTGTCACAAAAAAATATGGCCACCAGCATTCTTCAATATTACTTTTCGTGAGTACCAGTGGTATCAGCCATTTAGAAGTAAAGGTAGCTCGCTGACAAGCTTAGTTGTACTCCGTAGGGGTGTGGTGTCGCGAAGTTGCCGTAGTTAATTTTTCTCATGAACACCTTGGACCTCCTGGCGCCGGCCGTGCCTTACTCATCCCGTCGGTGACGTCGAATAAACGAGGGGACGTCCCTTTTGCCAAGCACGCCGATGTCCGCGCGAGCGCCTTCGCGCGTGATCAACTTAGTTCCGCATTGGGGTGTCATCGGTTGCCTCATTTGCTGTCATCGGTTCCGCGACCAACCTGCTTAATGAAAGAGACCTCGCTGGAGTGTTCATTATATATAAATAATAACAACTAACAGCTAAACTAAGAACTATACGCCTAGGCAACTTTTTTTAAAAAACTGTAGCACTCATTGTGATCACAGTTACACGTTGACAACATCTAATAGAAGCGTATAGTACCGTTCGTACGCTACAAGTTTTTCATTGTAACTTCGCAGTTTTATTGTCGTACATTAGGCATAGTATGGTCAAAGCCGCCGGATCCGTTTATCTGAGTGGGCGTTCTCGCGGAGCGGGGCGATGCCTCGAGCAGCGGCTGCGAAGTGGGGGAGCGGGACGTCAGCGGCCAACGCCAGCGCGCGGGCCTAGGATGGCATCGCGTGGTCAGAGAAACAGGAGCAGATGCGCGCCTTGTGTAAAAGGATGACATCGCGTGGGAAACAAAACATGAAGACGCTGGCTCACGCTCTCGGCTACTACGCCACATCGTTCTTCTTGTAGGTGGCGTCGTGAGTCTTCATACGCGGTTGATTTCCTTCAATGATTTCCTTTAGGGAAATCATTTATCATTACTAGAGACCGCGGATTTTAGGCAAATGCCTTTTTTGTTCCTTGTGCTCCTATCGCCCCACTTTGATATATGAGCATGAATTAAGAGGTTAAGAAGGGCTCTTATAGTGTTTTCATAGTGCCTATAAATGCCTATTTTGGCGTTTGTGCCTAAATGCCTATAAATGCCTATTTTCAAAATTGGCGCCTATATAAACACTATTTACCCTCAAGTTTCGCTTTCGAGTGCAGCTAGAGACCGTTATTCATGTCACCGGGCCACAGTGACTGTTCGGAACTCTATGGGGCTTAAACTAGTCCTCTAGTTCAACCAACTCATGGAAAACAACCGCTAGCAGCAGTGAAATGGGAGGCGCCGGCCAGCATACGCCGCCGCGCTGACATGGCGCGAGCGGTTGGCGAATGCGAAACCGTGGAGAGCCGTGAGGGGAAAGGAGAGTGAAGATCAAAAGAAGGAAGAAAAATGTGATGTGCATGCGGCTTTTGTTTTGTTTGTAATTTACTTTTTAAGGTGTTCACCGCCGTCAAGCGTTCCTTCTCAGCGTACAAGATCATTCTCAGTGACAAGAGGCACAATTTTGAATCCAAAAATCTGGAGATGGTGTTAGTTTGGTATTGTTTCCACAATCTTCACAGTGATCCTTAGACTACGTTCCACGTGCCCTCTAAACAGATTTCTTCAACCATGTGCACTCCAAATGGGCGGAAGTGTATTTGGCAGTGTTGGAATGTTTTGCCTGTACAATTCGGATAATGTCATTGTATATATTAGAAAATTGCCAGAGTTGTATCTAAAAGTCCTCAAGTAAGAACATGTTAATTTCTTAATAAATCGTAGTCTCTCTCGCATTTATTATTTATCTGCTTTTGTTGTGTCTTAATTTAATTGCGTCAGGCAGACATAAAGTAGCGCTTCTTTAATCAGTATTCCCAACTTTCAAGTATTCTTTTTCATGCCTGTTTCACTATATGCGAAGCTCGAGTACAGTGGTCGTTGAACATGAATATGAGCAGTGTGCTTGTTGAATTAAGCCAATTGATCGTCATTAGTACAGCAGTGTTATGGGGCAATTGCACTTCTATGTTCAACTGTTGACGCCTTTGTGTCACCATACACAATAACATTTCTTGTTTTTTTTTTGTCGTAGATACAGGTCGCGCACGTCTTCGTTTGAAATAATTTGCATTTATGTAAAGATTTATTGTGCCTATATTTACGTCGTTGGAGGCCTAAAACTTTATTTTGCCTGCCTATTTTTTGCTTCTAAAACGCGCTTTTTTAATGCCTAAAGATCCGGCCTCTAATCATTACAGACTAGCCAGGGCTAGATATCCGGTAGCACATTGCTCATTAAACAAGTGGCAATCAGTGGCTTGGTGGCTAATACAAACCAATACTTTCCCCAACCCCATTGCCTTCAGTCACTATCACCCAGATGTATACACAGACGTATGTAAACATTGTAACAACCGAGGAGATCTTCAACACATAATCTGGGCATGCCCAAAGAAACAATATAACAATAACTGTTCGAAACCACAACAACCCAGTTTAATAATAAGAAATGAGGAGCAATGGGAGACCGTGCTGCTCAGCTCGGACCCGGATGTTCAAGCAAGAGTAGTCCAAATGGCTGAAGACGCCGCCGCGGCTCAGGGGCTGCCGGCCGCCGTCTAAAGGGGGGACGCGGGAGGCTTCTAGTCATTACTCCCTGCTCTAACCACATTTTGGGCAAAATAAAGTTATTTCTCTCTCTCTCTCTCATACCCGGTGATTCCCATATCGTAAACAACCAAACAAACGTGGTTGCCGCGTTGGAGCGGAGCGTTGCGCCCGTATTGAAGAACGTTCTTCAAGTCAACACAACACCTCGACTCAAGAGAGAAGATAGCACCGCCATCCCTCCACAGAAGTGGTCACTGAACTTCATGATCATTCACGGGAATTCTTCAGAATTGTCACGTCTTTATCACTCGAGAGGCGGCGCTGTGCTCAAGAAGGTGGAATTACAATAGGTACGAAGTGGTGAGAGGGCTTTGGAAAAGGGTGATGGTCCCTAGTTTGACTTTCGGCAATGCGGTCTTGTGCATGAGATCAGAGGTTTGAGCAAGGTTGGAAGTTAAGCAGCGAGGGGTAGGTAGACTGGCTCTGGGAGCACACGGAAATACACCAAATCAGGGGGTACAGGGTGACATGGGATGGACGTCATTCGAGGGCAGGGAAGCCAGCAGCAAGATAGAATTTGAGGAACGATTGAGAGAAATGGCAGAAAAGCGGTGGGCAAGGAGAGTTTTCAGTTATTTGTACATGAGGAATGTTCATACAAAATGGAGGAAGCTGACCAGAAAACTGTCAATGGAGGGGTGCAAACCAGGAAACAGCGGTTAAGAAAAAGGCTAAGGAAACAGAGAGGGGTCTGTGGAAAACAGGGATGCAGACGAAATCAGCACTGGAAACATACAGAACTTTCAAGCAAGAAATTGCCAAAGAAAATATCTATGATAATTCTAGGGGAAGCTCTTTGTTGTTTGAAGCCAGGAGTATTGCGGACTAAGATGTACTGAGTCAAGTACCAAGGTATAGACACGTTGTGCTGTGCGTGTGGAGAAGAAGAGGAAACGGCTGAACACCTCATACTTTTCTGTAAAGGGCTTAACCCTACAGTGCAAAGCAACGGGGCTGATTTTTTCAAAGCATTGGGGTTTAGGGACAGTGAAGGCAAAATAGACTTTAAGCGGGTAGAAATAACCAAACAGAGGTTATCTGATTGGTGGATAAAATCAAGGCAGGGGTGAAATTTCACCCACCACAAAGTACAAAATATGTTCATAGTCATGGCTAGGTGGCGTATGCCACCGCCCGATTTAAAGGGTTCAGCCTCATCCATCCATCCATCCATCCATCCATGGAGTAGAGGAAGAGCTTCGAGTCGAGGGCTGTTTGAGAATAGGGAAGTTAGTCCTCCAAAGCAAACGAAGGTGTCTCAGCCGATCACAAAGAATCTTCTTAAGGAAATCAAGGTGTCCCAACAGAACTCCAAAGACGAACCCGTGCTTACGCATTTATAAGGAACCTGCGACAGATCATCCCAAATTTTATTTTAAGAAACAATACAGGCTAGATATACCGGGTGTTCAAAATTAAGCTTTATGGGTTTCTTAAAATTAGGCACTGGGAGGCACGTGAAGACCACCTGCGCAAATAAGTTGTGTGGCCAGGGGGACACAAAGTGAGATAATTATTGTTGTCAGCAGCCGAATTAACTAAAATTGAATAATTAACTTTTTATTGACTGCAGTAAGTCTGTATGTTTGTATTCAAAAGTTAGAGGCAGTCGTGTTTCTACACAGTTTCACTCAATTGGAAGAATTCTTCTAGCATGTCTATGCTCCGAGATATCCAACTCCAAATTTTAATTGTCGTTCGCATGATTACGCATGCAAGAGAGTGAGGATCAGCGCAAAGCTCCTCCCTGATGTGACGCGGCTGTTGATTGCGGCGTTTAGTCTGACAACGCGGCGGAGGCATTAGCAAAGATAATAACTGTCCCCCTTCCCCTCACGGCTGGCGAAAAAAAAAAAAAATCGAAGAACCCGTAACCGCTGTCGTAACACGCGACCGCGCAGCCTGTAAAGATGGTGGCAGCTGCCATGCCGAGATAATAGACAGTTTTAGCAGAGCGCCGCTTACGCTCCGCTCCGCTCAGATTTCACGCTCTGAGATACTGCAGGGAACTGCGTAGATTTCGCATTTGATAAGCGCGGCTTGCCGAAACGCGAGCGACGCGCTATCAACTCGGCTGCAAAACGACGAAGAGGCCAAGTAGACACGCTGTCACGCTCCGCTCAGTCGGCTTTGTAGCGGAGCGAGGGATGCGATCTTCGTTCCGCTGACGGTATGAGCGTTGTGCGCAAGCGCACTAGCGTTCCCGCTAAGCGGTTGTGTGGCATTTGCTAGCATATGCCGGTCTGAGCGGTGCGAACAGCAAGCGCTCAGCTAAAACACTCTAATGGCGCGAGCGGAGAAGCCGAAGGGCAGTGCGCGTGCGTAATGGTGACTAGACGACCGGGCATGATCCTTGTTTGGGCAACGCAAATAAAGTGACTGCTGATTTCCAAGTATTGTAAGTTTTATTGAAATCAAAAGCAACAACTGCACCATCAACAGCAGAAACCTTTTTAGCTATGCTAACGAATAGTTCATACTGCCGCTTTAACGTTGGTGTTGTCATGCACAAATCTCATGACAACACTTCACCCATCAAGATGTCAATGCCCTAAAAATGTTCAAAATGCCTCCCTTCCCCAGCAGCGCAAAGCATAAACCGCTCTCGCGTCGAGTCGATAACTCTGCGCAGTAGAATTGAAAGTTGGAGTCGGATATCTCGGAGCACGAACCCGCTAGAATAATTCTTCCGACTGATACTATGTATAAACACGACTGCCTCTAAGTTTTCAATACAAACATACCCACTTACTGCAGTCGGCAAAAATAATTATTCAATTTTAGTTAATTAGGCTGCTCACAGCGATAATTATCATCTCAGTTTGTGCCCCTCCTGGCCACATAACTTATTTGCACAGGTGGTCTTCGCGTGCCTCCCAGTGCCTAATTTTAAGAAAACCATAAAGCTTAGTTTTGAACAACCTGTATTATCAGGCACAGCCGCCAAGCACATGGCTGTATTGGGTAACGTCCTTTTCCTATAAACTCGGAGAAACCGATCCCAGGCTTCGCTATGGGGCTTCTTCCTCTTTCTGGGATTTTACGTTCCAAAACCAGTTCTGATTATGAGGCACGCCGTAGTGGAAGACTCCGGATTAATTTTGACCTCCTGGGGTTCTTTAACGTGCACTACAACGCAAGCACGCGGGCGTTTTTGCATTTCGCCTCTATCGAAATGTGGCCGCCGCGGCCGGGATTCGATCGTGCGATCTCGTGCTCAGCAGCCTGAGCTGACTGAGCCACCACGGCGGGCTACAGGTGTTGCTCTAGCCGTATAAAACGCGGGTTTATCGTGAGCAGAAACGGTGAATTTCGGTAAATGATAAAGGCTACTATCATCATCATCGTCGTCATCATTGACAAAAGCTGACCCCCCCCTCAGAAAAAACCTGGATCCGCCCCTGGTGTGAATGGCAAGAAAATGAAGTGATGTGACTACCAAAATAACCAATACTTCAATTATTTGAACACTTCGAGTGCTTTAACCAGCAAAAAAAAAAAAAACATTAAAATTGCAAAGTATGATTTTTTTTTCGGAACGCAGGAATACCGAGAAGCTACAAGTTAAACATAGAATCGTAGCTCGGTTGACATAGTATAGCAGAAAAATATTTGAAGCTTCGAAGGTTCAGCAGATCGCCCGAAAAGAAAAAAAGAAAAAGAGAAAAACAAAACACTGTAAAGTTCTACCTTTTTGCAAAAAGCTTCGTGTTCAAGGTCAAAAACGTTGCTTTGGTGGTCGGCCTAAAAATATTTGTGATGCATCATTAGACCGGTCGAGCGATTGATGCAAACGAAAACATTACGCAGCTTGGAAGTGTTCTAAATATTGATGCAAACATTCGGATGTTGACGGAAAATGGGAACGTTTCTTCCACCGATGGAAATAAGAACGTTCCGCGACGGCGAAATTTTACGGTGACCAAACGGACTGACGTAGAATGAAACGAAGCAGTTTCAACTCATGGTCCCGATTCGGCTACGTCATCTTGGTATCTCAGCAGCAATCCGGTTGCCACAGGCACCGCAATGCCAGGGAGAGCTATGGGCAGACAGGTTCGAACGGCCCTCGAATGAACGCCAACGTAGAGCGTGTTGTCTGGCAGCCCGCTGGGTCCAATACAATAACGCGGGCAATGCTGGAAGAAAGCGTTCCAAGCACGAAATCGTTTTCTCGGCTCTGAGCGCGGGGAGGAAATGCGTCCGGCTTCCTCGGCTGCTGTCGTGCGAGTAAGCCGGCTTTTTCTCCCTGTCATCGAGGGACGCAATAGGTGTGCGCTCGTGAACGGTATAGTGTTGGATCTCACCGAGTTCGCATCGAGTAATCGTTGTAAAAGTGAAAAAAAAGAGAGAGAAATAGCATGACTGTGCGCTCATTACAAGAAGCGTAAAATGCGGTATAGCGTGCAAGGATATAGTTTATGTCAGTGCCTGTGTGGTTTGGTCTTTTCTTAATTCTGTGATCCGTCTTTCACGTTTGTGCTGTAGTCCAAAATGCGCGCATGTGCGCACGCACGCACGCACACGCACGCACAGTGGCGTAGCCAGTAATTATTTTCAAGGGTGAATGGGGGGGCAACAATTTTGACCACAGACAGAAACAGTGAGGGCAGAGCACGCACGCACGCACACGCACGCTTAGAAGACCACGATAGCCGCGGGTATGTTCGGCGATCCTCGAGGCCAATCTCATATAACAAATCAGGCCTCTATTTTTCCATGCGTCATCGTAAAAATCCAGAACAGGTGGTGTGGTGTGCGCAGGTCAGTTTCGTAATTTATTACAGCATCCGCGAAGTAGCGTACAATAACATAATGGTGCATCCATCATGCAATCGAAGTGACGATAACATTCGCCAAGTTTCCGATGCAGCTAGCTCGTCCTACGCGAGAGCAATAACGTGGCAACTGACACGTCTATGAAAGCGACAACAAGCAATTTAGTACGGATGAACGTTGTTTCGGGATGCCCGCGAATGCTGGTAGCAACTCAAGGACACTGCCAACTTTGCATTTGACAGGTGCGGCCTGACGTTCCTCGCGACAGTGGCTCTACGACGTCTCCAACACTCGCTATTCGCGAACGCACAACCTGAATGAATCATGCGTGTGATGATGATTATTATTATTATTGCGATAGGAATTATATGGACACTCAAAGTGGATTTCTGGCGTCGGCGTCGCCGTGAGGTTCCGTATGACGTCAACGGCGATGAAATCGTCGCCGCGCGCCGTATGCTGTATGTGCGAGTGAAAGTGCGCGAGGGACGCGCGCTTTCACGGGGAGCGAACGCACGGCGGAGAGCTCCCTGCTCCCTGAAGGGCTGCAGAATGGAGCGTCTCTTTCCTCCTTTACAATCACCATATATAGAGAGCAAACGCGACTTTTTCCGACGCGCGAAAGGCCGTGGGTGGACGGGAGGGAGGGAGGGGAGGCGACGTTTCGCTGCGGCACCAAATGCGTAATTATATAAAATGAGTGAGTACGAACTTTATTGAGGTCCTGAGGAGAAAGAATTAAAGCGGGGCAAGAGGCCCCGCCAATCAATCCGGTAGCTCCACCCAGGTCGGGGCCGGTAGACAGAGTCCTTCGGCGACGGCCCGGGCCCTCTGGACAGCCTTGAGCTGAGCGATGAGCTCTGTACTTCTGAGCGCTGAGTCCCAGGAGGACTGGTCAGGAAAGTCCGTGCCCGCGTTGGCAGGGCAGAGCCAGAGCATGTGTTCGAAGTTGTTGTATTCGTGGCCGCAGTGTGGGCATGCAGTAGGAAGGTCAGGGTTGATCCTGCTTAGTGTTGTTGGTGTAATGTATGTCCTAGTCTGCAACTGTCTGTAAGTGACGGCCTGTGCTTTTTTGAGGTTTTGGTGAGGAGGAGGAAAAATTCTTCGTGCTAACCTATGATTTGAAGTGATTTCGGGGTATGATACGAGCGGGTCTTTGTTGTCTAGATCCCTGCAGGCTGGGTTGAAGCGAGGGGGCGGACCGCAGACGCGGAATGTGAGTTCTCGCGCCAGTTGGTGTGCCCGCTCGTTCGGATTACAGTCAGGAGGTCCGGAAATGTTGCCCATGTGGACCGGGAACCATGTGACGTGTGGGGACGTGAGATTGTCTCCTCCCGGTTCTTGGAAGATTTTGTTGACAACCGTAGCTGCTTTCCTAGAGACGAGGGCCGCCGAGAAGGTTCTGATGGCTGTTCTTGAGTCCGAGTAAATGACGGAGGCTTCTTTGCAGCTTCGAAGGGCCACCGCGATGGCCATTTCTTCTGCTTCGTGAGTGAAGTTGGTAACCACCGTGGCTGCGTTGATGAGTGAGCCATGGGCGTCCACCACAGAGACCGCATGCGCCTCAATTCCAATATCTGGCCGCGTCAACGAAGAGTACTTGCGTTCCGTTACGCTTGATGTTGTCAAGGATCGCCTTCGCTCTCGCTTTTCTCCGCCCTTCGTTGTGGGTCGGGTGTATGTTTCTTGGTATTGGATCAACGGTTATTGACCTCTTGGCATTTGTGCATAGTTGCGACCTCTCTGGTGGCATGAAGAGGGGCTGTATGTCTGCTTCTTGTAATATCTCGATGCCCGCCTTTGTGACTGAGAGCCGACTAATTTGGGCGGTTCGCTGTGCGTCAAAGAGTTCTGTTGCCGTGTTGTGTAGCCCCAATTGAAGGAGTCGTTCCGTGCTAGTGTTTCTAGGGAGGCTTAGGACCTTTTTCAATCCTGTTCTGATTAGTGTGTCGATTTTGTTCAGCTCCGTCTTCTTCCAGTTGAGGAAGGGGGCGGCGTAGGTTAAGTGGCTGATGAGGAAGGCGTGAAATGCTTTCATGAGGTTGTCCTCTTTCAGTCCGTCCCTTTTGCTGGCGACCCTTAATAATTATATAAAAACGTTGTGAGGCGAGAAGGTAGTAAAGACTTCCGACGCTGCTCGACGAGCGTCCCGTTCTGATCTCGTCGAAAACCTCTGAGCCGCCCCCAGAGGCCCTGGCAACAGTCACCGCCGCGCGCGTTCGGTGTGAACGCGGGCAAAACGGCGACGGTGTCGACAACAGTTCTGCGCGTTGCTGGTGCTGCTGCGTGTCCAAGTTTATACAGCTGATGAAAATACTATCCTTGCTCCGTATAACTCTCTGCTAATTCTATCGCAATTGATGCTTCGCCTTTCGCGTGAAATAACGACATTTTTTATTGGCATCCCCTCTAAGACGGGGCGGTGACAAATATTCATCTAGCCTGTTTGAGGTACTCAGGTATGCCATACATCTGAGGATACATGCTTTTCATTCTAGCATATTTCTAACATTTTTTCTCTTCCTCAAAACTTCTCTATCTACCTTGTACCGCTACCTATATCTGTAACGGATCCGGTCGTATCAATCCCTTCCCCGCTTCTTTTCCACCAATACTCTAAACATCTCTTGCTTATCTCGAATGCTGACTGGTTGATGCTTCCGTCTATGCACTTTAAACCCAAGCGCTTCTGGAAGATGTACGCTACCAACTCTTCTCCCTGGGTGAATCCCTTCGCATTCCATTAGAATGTGCTGAGTGGTCTGCGGATATTTGCTGCAGCATGCACATGCCTCATCTTGTTGTGAATATTTGCTCCAGTATGCATTTGTCCTTAGGCAACCAGCTCGAGCCTCAAATAGCAAGGCACTGCCCTTTGTGTTATTGTACAGATCATTCTCTTCTAATTTCTTTCTTCTCATTCTTGTAAATCTCAGTGGTCGTCATTGTTTCCATTTTTTGCATCCAATTCACTGCATCTGTTTCTTCCACTTTCTTCTTGGTGACTCCCGGCTGTCTATTTACACTTTCGATTATCCTGTACTTGGTTGCCAACTTTCTTGACCTCTTCCTCCATTCTGTGTCCGCGCTTTTCAGATACAGGTACTTGTGCACGTTACCCGCACATTTACTTTGATCCATGCTCCTTAGCATTTCTTCAAAACGAATTTTGCTCTGCGCTTCTCTGAATTCAAACGAGGCCCAACCCATGTCACCCTGCACAACCTCATTTGTGGTTTTACCGTGGGCTCCCAAAGTCAACCGGCCAACCGATATTTGGTTAACTTCCAACCCCGACAAGATATCCGATTTTAAGCCCAGAATGGCATTTGGGAACATTATCGCTGGCACCATTACTCCTTTCCAGATTCCACATACCATATCATATTTATTGCGGCCCCAAAGTGCTCTGTTTCATTATTGCTGCAACCTGCTTCCCCTTTATTTTCAGATTATCTTGATGGGTGCTTGAGTAAGTCTTTCCTTCGTTTATGTACACGCCGATGTACTTATGTTGCTTTACTATGGGTATGACTTGCTGTTGAATTGCGAAAACGTAATTACTCGTCTCTTCATTAAAGATAATAATTCCCGATTTCTCTGTGCTGGCCTAGATTTGTCGCTGCGTTGCCACAGATATTCTCAAGTTTCCGTAAACCTCTTGTATTGTCCGCTAGTAGCACTATGTCGTCCGCATACATCAGTCCAGGGACTTTCTGTCGCATCATTTGTCCATTACGCATGCAGGATAAATCAAACCATGATTCGCTGTTTTCCAGTCGTCTTTCTGTGCCCGTAACATAAAGCGTGAACAACAATGGAGACAGAGGACATTCTTGCTTCAGTCCTTGGTGAATTCCCACCACTTGATTACCTTTGCGACCTTCCCATACAACTTGCACTCGGTTGTCTCTATATCTCTCTAGCAGCTACACGAAATCGCCATCTATATGCCTTCGTGCTTAAGAATATGCCATCCTGTCCACGTTGTCGCCGGAGAGAGCCACCGCCCCCTGGCGACCACCTCTTGCCGTCTATAGTTTGTTCAATTCACTTTAGGGGCAAGAAGTGAAAAAGCAGCGCGAAGTTCCCACTTCGCGCTGCGCCGGAAGCTTCGAGAAGGCGCGTCGGCACACTGCCCAGCGCTTCTCGCGCGTTTCATCTTTCGCGGTCAGAGTGACCTTATGAAAAACTTATTAACACGAAGCTTGTTTGCCGACCTCCTGGGGCGAGACGCGTACGTCGCTGAATTTCTTATGGGCCTGATATGCTTTGGCGTCGAATATACATGGCGCGAGCCTTATACATGGCTCGAGCCTGGGTGCTGAGCGGAGTTCAAGGTCTCGCTTTGGCACCGTTTTGCTATGATCACGGTCCACAGGAGAAGCAACTGAAAAGCAAGGAGGGCAACCGTACCCGTGACGTTCACTTTGACCCTGTGCACAAGGGGAGGGTGCGAAACGAAGGGAGGCTTTCGACGGGGGCGCACCGACCTAGGATCTGAGGTTTTTTCCGTGTTTGTGTGTATTAGCTTTAAAAAAAAAAAAAAAAAACCGTGGGCAGCTTGCACTAGTGGTGCAAGGCTGGAGTAAACAGCGGAGCTGGTGATCGCCCTAGATTTTTCCAGGTTTTACTAGGCTTGCCTAAGTTTTGCTAGCAAATGCTAAGTACTGCTAGGCACGGTTAGAGTGTACTAGAACATAGCACGGTATTCCGAATCGGCTCGCCGCCGACGCGTAAATTCTCGCGTGGCCGCGCGACGCGCTTCAACATGAGCGGCTTCTTCTTCCAGATCTTTGGTCGTCCCATGTCAAGGCTACTCGCCACAGAGTCAACGAGAGTTCTGCCATAGAGAAAGAAATTCAACAAGACACTCGGCAAAAACAGGAAACACGTCACCATACGTCACGCTGTACTTTTGACACCGAACGTTAGCTGCCGCGAGCATCGAAAAAAAAAAAAAAACAGTGAACTTCAGTTAACAGGCATAGATTTATTTTTTGAATTATTTTCCGCGAAAACTAAAACGTTTTGCGTATAAATGAACTTAAGCTTTGCGACTTATTTTCCTTGCCTTACCTAGCCACAGGTCAATGACGCGCCAGATACATGCTTCATCCGCCAGACACTCCCCCGTAGCCAGCGAGTGCGGCCGCGCGCGCGTTTGAGCGCTCGCCCGCGGCGACCCGTCTGCCCCCCCCCCCCCCCCCTTTTTTTTTTTATTGCGATAGCAATTATATGGACACTCAAAAGCAGATTTCTGCCGTCGGCGTCGCCGTCGCCGTCGCCGTGAGGTTCCGTATGACGTCAATGGAGATGAAATCGTCGCCGCGCGCCGAACGCTGTATGTGCGATTGAAAGGGCGCGAGGGACGCGCGCTTTCACGGGGAGTGAACGCACGGCGGAGAACAAACGCGCGTTCTGCGCTGTGCTCCCTTAAGGGCTGCAGAAGTAGGCGTCTCTTTCATCCTTTACAATCACCATATATGTAGAGCAAACGCGCCTTCTTCTGACGCACGAAAGGCCGTGGGGGGGGGGGGGGGGGGGGGGCAGGGAAGGGAGGCGACGCTTAGCTGCGGCACCAAGTGCCTATTTATATCAGAGGCTCCGGCAACAGTCACCAACGCCGCACGCATTTCGTGCGAACGCGGGCAAAACGCCGACGGCGTCGACAACAGTGCTGTGTGTTGCCGGTGCTGCTGCATGTCCAAGTTTGTACAGCGGATAAAACTACTATCCTTACTCCGTATAGCTCTCTACTAAGTTGCTATCGCAATTGATGCTTCGCCTTTCGGGTGAAACTGCGACAACTTTTTTTAAAGTAGTCTGGTTTATTGGGTTCCCGGCGTATTGTTGCGTTCCTTCTGCACTGGGACAAGACACCACTGCACTATTGGACTACGGCAAGGTGAGAAATCTTGTTTCACAGTCTACGACGCAATTAGGCTTACGGCACGGGACCGAGACTTAAGACGCAGTTAGCGAAAAACAGCTCGGCCATCCTGGCGCAGTTAATTTGAGTTAATGAATCGTTCTGAGACATGTTTCCGACGCTTCCTAGGGGATTATGGTAACTTATTTCGGTTTTTGAGCCACACTGGCCGCACAGGGCGCCGTGACGCAGTTAGTGATAAGCAGCTCGGCCGTGGTGCGTAGTCTAGTGCATCTTGCTAGGAGAAGTTTGTGCCGCTTTCTCTGACGCCAGACATTACTGAAAAGTAATTTCGTTACTTTCTGGGGTACTTTTGAGGCACGCTGGCCACACAGCGCGCTGTGACGCAGTTAGCGATAAGCAGCTCGGCCGTGGTGATAAAGTTAGTTTGGCGTGTAATGAATCTTAGAGGGACAAGTCTGTGACGTTTTTTGTGGCTCCGCAACATATACCTTCTTTCGGTAATCACGCCTGTCGAAAACGCGATGGGCGATTGCCAAGAGTGATAACATGGGGTGTGCTGCTGGCGCCAGCAGAACGCGCGAAAGATAACGCGGACGAACATATCAGAAACTTGTCATTCGAAAATTCCGTCTTCTAAAGGACTGAAAAAAGGCATTGCACCCACGCATTTGTCTTGAGTGCCTGTTGCGTCCGTCTCTACGTATGTAGCGTACCGTCGCGTCGCCCGAGGCCAAGTTTTGGAAACGCGAAGGCGCCCGTGTATTTGTGCTGCCAAAGTGCAGGAAATAATGCCCGGAAATGGGGAACGCTTGGAAATCAGATGTTTTTCATATTTTATGGTATTGTTTGGGATGAGTCGGGTATTTTCTACGCCATGTATGTAAAAGCGAATTGCTTTTGTTTGTAATGCCGCCCATTCACCGCTTTCGCACGTTTCGCCTCTACACGCAGTATTCCTATGTCTAAATACCAAAATGACACATGCTGTAACATGCTGTTACGTGCTTGTAAATGTAACATGCTTGAAATTTACTTTTTTTCAGCTGGTGCCGTCCCGTGGAGCTTCATACAGGAACTACTGCCTTACCTGCTGGGGTCACAACGTTGGATGAACGCACAAAAAGCGCGGAACGAGCTTTGATATAAAGCAAAATAAATATTTCCTGATTGCACAAAAGGTCTTGCGTCTACTTTGTGAAATTGCACGTGGCACAGATTCGATGGGACTTTACGAGATCGTTCGCAATAATTTTTACTAAATAATAAACCGATTCTGCACGAAGAGCAAAAAAAAAAAAAAGTGGGGGGGGGGGGGGGCGTGCTAGCTTGCGTTCTATTATTTGAACGCAGCCTTCGTGCTAGCTTGCGTTCAAAATACGCGCGCCCAAAACCGAAACCGGAAGTGATTGACGCCGACCGCTTGGCACGCTGCAGTCAATTCGGCCGCTGGGCCCTATGGGAGTGTCCCCTCTTGTTGAATTCCTTTCTCTGTGGTTCTGCTGCCGTCGCGGCGGCTCCGAGCGTTATCTTCCCGGTGACGTCACGGCGAAGCTGCACCTCCACACTTGCCGGGGCGTGGCTGGTCGAAACCTGCCGAGCCGCCGCCAGAGGCGCCTGCTGCAGTTACGGACACCGCGCGCGTTCGGCGCTAATGCGCTAATTCAATATATATATATATATATATATATATATATATATATATATATATATATGGAGAGAGCCAGATCTGCGGTTTGCCCCCACACCCCCCACTCGAGAAATAGTTGGTACGCCTCTGGCTGCGACTGGTAGAACAGGAAGGACTGGGTCTAGAAGTGACGTCGTTGCCAGTGCATCGGCAGTATAAAAAAAGAAAAAGAAAAGAAAACGCTCTATGACCGCTAGTGTTGAGCATAGGGCGAGTTCATTTTCAAACTGGTACTGGGCAACAAGGAAAACAGCCAATAGAAAAGAACACAGTGCTGACTTGGAACTGATTTTATTGTGCAACATCATGTGGGTGGAGTATATAGGCCAGACTGGTCGCCGCCTCAATGAAAGGCTAAAAAAAAATTGTTGTAACGTGCACACAGCAATTCAGGGACATACAGGGCGTTTCACTTAAAGTGGGCCAAACTTTAAAAATATGCAAATGCTACGTAGCTGGCCAGAACCAAGGTATTGTTGTTTGCCGTCGATTGGAGATACTCAGATTAAATTTTGCATTCCGCCTAAATACATAATTAGCCTTAATTAATTGATCAACTTATCAGATATTATAATTAGATTAAAAGTGTCGATGACACAATTGTAGAGCAACATGAAAAACTGCCGATACAGCTTTCTGTTGCTCAATACGTGCTACATGAAAATGCTTTTTCGAAGCCTGCGAATGCACGCAATGGGCCTCGAGCGGCCAGTCGCGCGGAAATATTGCGTGTATTCGCGGGCTTCTTTCACGAAACAGCCTAAGAATCACCGCAAGGAACAGTCTAATACCCCTGTCAAGCGGGCAAGTTAAGTGCACTTACGGGGAGTGCACTTCAGGACCTTCAGTGACGCTTTAGTCTACGCGGTTCTAAACGGGAAAACAGAGTGCACTCGCACTGAAAAAAAAATGGCGGCAGACTACGAGCGGTTTTGTGACGATGTAGTTAAAAAAGTATTTCTAAAAAGGGATTGTCTTACGTTGTATTATTATTGCGATAGCAATTATATGGACACTTCAACCGGATTTCTGCCGTCGGCGTCGCCGTCGCCGTGAGGTTCCGTACAGATAAAATCTTCGCCGCGCGCCGTATGCCCGAGCGGAAGCGTGCGGGGACGCGCGCTATCACGGAGACCGAACGCACTCAATCTCCGACGCGCAAGCAAGGAAGCGGGAAGCCAGCGCCGGAGGGAGCGGGGGGGGGGGGGGTGCGCACTTCTACTCTGCCAACAACCTCGCTCGTCGCTCGCCCGCACCGTCTCTTATCTCCACACGGCTCTGACCTTTCTATGCGCTGTGCATTCGCCGCTCAGTTTCCGTTGAAGCGATAGAGCGACCGCACGCACCTTCGCCCACTACGGCGTATGCGCTTGCTGCCAGCGTTTTGACAGTCATTGTCTGCAGTCATTCAGTGTGATCTATTCATGTTTGTTTGTGCGCGCTCACACCACGCTTGTTCATTCAGTTAGTAATAGTCGGGCCACATTTTCTACGCACGCTACACATGCAATGCTGCCCGGATCGGCAGTGCAGCGCTACAGGTGTGTCCCTTCGCATGCGCTGCCCACGGGAAGCGCTTCTCATCAACACCACCGTTTCACACGTGCCTTCTCGTGGTCATCGAGTCTCTCTTCATGTCGGTCTACTTACGCCGCAGCACACCTGCTTACTGAATCAGCTCATGTTTACTACAATTCATATTGCTACCAAAGCCGCTCACCTTACTTCGTATGACATTGCTGTGTTGCTATCGCATTCATTGCTTCGCCCTTAGGGCGAAACTGTGACATTTTTTTAATTAAGACAAGCTTAATCTGTTTTTTCAGCAAAAAAAAACGAAAATATTTTTTATTGAAGAGTGTGGCAAGTCAATGCCGGCCAAGAAAAATGCCTAGCCAATCCAGAACGACATAGCGGCGTGCGACGAGGCGGCACTTGATCCTGCTCGAACAGAATATGAACGCGTTTTAGGCTATTATTTGTGCGCAAGAGCTGTTCAACCACTCAAATGAACTTCTGTGTCCTTTTTTTATGCATTACATTTTATACCATTGAAACCGCTGGCGACGAGGCTACGCACTCGGCCAGCGAAGTGCGTTCCGTGAACACACTTCGACCGGAGTTCACTCTGTAGCGAGTGACACTCCACTTGCGACGTTTAGATTGCTCAAAGAGCACTTAAACCGAGTGACACTCTCCGTAAGTGCACTTAAATTGCCCGCTTGACAGGGGTATAATGCTTACTGCGCACAGTTATCGCGTTACTGGTTCGCGCGTTACGGGCTAAACTGTAACTTATTTTCTTTACGTCATCTTTAATCATTTCCTTGTTCTCTTTATTTAATTTAAAGCCTTTCTGTATAGTGTCTTGTGACCTCTTTTAATTATCAGCGACCAAGGTTTTTCTTCCGATTAGAATCAATATATTCTTTTCCGGACGTAGCTAGCTCTTGCCACCACCTCATGGCCAATGCGTCTTCTATAGTCTTATACTCCCCAACTTGACCACAGAATCCGCGCCGTTTCTTACCGTTCTTCAAATTCTGTCTTCTTCAAGTCTACTCCCTTGTCATGCCTGACATTCATGTCAGCACGATCATTTCAGTGACTTAACATTTTATTTTTGCTTAAAATTTCGCGCGCGGATAAGTTGCTCAGTGTTCTAAGTTAGTCAAAAATGGAGAATACAGGAGACCTTGTGTCAATTGGTTGGCGGCACAGTGCAAAGCTTATTTCCAAGACGAATACGTGCTCAGACGTGAACACCCGCGCAAAAGCAAGGCCACAAACGATCTAGGCAAGCCCTTAAAGGCGAATTGCGTCCCAGTTTTGCCGCCTGATCACTGCTCCTCTGTAGGACGAAGGTGAATGCCGCCAGTCCTGCGGAATTCATCCTATGGCTTAAATCTTGAGAATTCCATCTGTCCATCTTCTACTCCTCTGCGGTGCTTTCTTTCATTCGGCACCCATTTTCTCACTATAAGAGACCACTGGTCATCTGTTCTAGGCGTTACATGACCTGATCAACTCCACATCTTCAAATCAACCTCAACTGTAGCACATCAGTTACCCGCGCGTGATGATGATGGCGATTTCTATTAGCGTCCACTTTGAAACGTGGCGACGACAAATGGTCACTTAGCCTGCTGCTTGATCTAATATTTGTAGTCTCGCATTTTGCCTATCTCTGCTTGACCTTTTGTCTCCTCTTTAAAACATTTATATCTATATTGTAACGACTGCGCTTGTATCACCCTGCTTTTTTTCCCGCCAGTACACTCTAAACGTCTGTTGCTTACCTCGACTGCTGACCAGGCTTTGAATCCCAGCGCTTCTGGATACTGGTCTCGCCTGGCGAAACGCTTGGCGTTCACTTACGCTGAGTCGTTCTGCTGCAGCAGAGGCACATGCTTGGTCCTGCGGCGAATATTTGTTCCGGCATGTTTTTGTCCTCAGGTGGGCCAGTTCGGGGCCTCAGACAGCAAGGCACTGTGTTGTCGTACACGTATAAATCCGTGCTGCCACCTGGTGCGCAGGCCACCTGAACCGGAGCAACTGCAATGACCTGTGGGTGCACCACAAGGTGCGCACTTCGGGCACCTACCAGATCGACGTGGACGGCGAGGGTCCCCTGAGGCCCATCTGGGTCGACTGCGAGATGGGAGATGGCCGCGAGCTGTTCCAGGTGCTCACCATCGTGCACCACGACCTCGAGGAGACGCTGCAGGTGCGCGGCAAGGAGCCGCCCGGCTCGTACTCGCGCAACGTCACCTACGGGGACGCCACCGAGCGACACCTGACGAGACTCATCGACAGCATGTTCTCCTGCCAGCAGCTCGTCCGCTGGGACTGCAAGGGCGCCATGTTCGGATTCTGGTACCCGCCCGGACTCGACAGCTGGTGCGCGCTCTCTCTCTCTCTCACTCGCTGTGCCGGCCTCGCCCAAGGCGCCGTAGATATGCATGCTTCTGTACGAGCGGGGAGAGTGTCCCCTCGAGATGCTGAGTATAAAAAGTTCACGCAGGTGGGTTGGCCGAAACTGGCAGGACCAGTTCTACTGGGGCGGCGCCGAGACGGACAGCCGCAGCTGTGGCTGCCACCCGTACTGCCTGCGCACGCGGCGCAACTCGACGTGCAACTGCGACGCTAACATCAAGCAGATGTGGCTGGAGGACGCCGGTCTGCTGCTGGACGCCCGGCGGCTGCCCGTGCTGCAGCTGCGCTTCGGCGACACCGGCGAGGCCAACGAGGCCGGCAAGCACACGCTCGGGCCGCTCGTCTGCCGAGCGACGGGTCACGTGGGTGAGTGAGTGAGTGAGTGAGTGAGTGAGTGAGTGAGTGAGTGAGTGAGTGAGTGAGTGAGTGAGTGAGTGAGTGAGTGAGTGAGTGAGTGAATGAATAAACTTTTATCGGGTCCACCAAAACGCGATAAAGCGCGCACCCGGCTAATCCCACGACGGGACCGACAGGTCTAGCCTGCATCACGCAGTAACCGAGTTCTGACATCCGTTCGTGCACCTCGTCCATCGGAAAGCGGCACAAAAGCAAGCGCTCGGAAATCTGTTTCGCTTTTCTCGCTCGTTTCGACCACCACCGATCTTCGCGCGCCATGGGTGAGTCGGTCTGCCTGGCCGTGTTTACGGTCGACCACCTATCGCCTTCGCCCAATGCAGCGCGCCGGAATTGGACGTATCGCGTCTACTTTCTGTTTTGTCACATTCGTGAGGAGTTCCACGTGTTCTGGGAGTATACGCGCAACGGCGCTGACGTAACCCGTTACGGGTGGCGAGCAGCACGAATGTTGGTGCTGCGGATGGCCAAAACGGGTCGTTGGCGAAGAGCTGAGTCACCTTGTCTTTGAGGTAACTCTCAGCGCACAGGCGCTCTTTCTTGTTGATGCGCAGGAAGATTAATCATACTGACTTATGAATGTGTCAAAGGGGGCAGCCGTTATGGGAGAACACGATCCTGGCCTGCGTTGAGCAGCGGAATGATCGAAAGACCAGGAGAGCAGCATTAAATCAGTAAAAATGGATTACTGTGTCTTTCATGGGGCACTTGGGCAAATGTTTCAGTATCAGGGCAGCAAAATCCACTTATAATAAGCATTAAAGCGTCTAGCCGACAAAGCGACATGAGAATGTCGCCGCTTCTTTTCCAGATGCTGCGACACGGTGTTCGCATTATGACACGTCTATAGCTCTATCCAAAATCCTGATCCATTATAGCGGCGCTTCCGTTGGCGCGCCGAAGTGCGTTTCGTCAATGTATGTCACGTCCACACAATGCTGGTCTTTATCGCCATTGTCGGGCTCGCTTCTATAGACGCAATGCACGCGGGGGCGGTGATAAAATCTTAAATAGCATCCACGTGCGCCGTTAAAGTAGAAAACTAAGCGGAGCCCGAAAAGAAGGCTTCTGAAGCCGCACAACAAAACTTGATGGCTGATACGCGAGGCGATATGTAGTAAGTGATACGCGAAATGAGGTAATTGGAAGTAAAACCCCTATATTTATAAAAGTAGCGCCATCCACTTCCCTCCTCCTCCGTTCCACTATCGCGCTCGGCGCGACCAGCGCGATCGAGGCGCGATATCGACAGTGGCGCCGCCTGCGTCGGGCCTGCCGTGGCAGACGACAGCTAACGCGCTACCAGAGGAAATCCGAGGAAAACTTCGATCGCGCCCTGCGGAGACGTTTTTGAGGCGCGATTTTGCTTCGTCAGTCAGTAACTGGTCTTAATAATGCCGTTTTGGAAGTAGCAACGCGACGATGCGAGACGGCGCAAATATCAAGTGTGCAGCAAGCGTTTGCGCACGCCGGATGGTAAACAAAAAATGTGGTTGATCCCTCTTATATAGGAATCGGTATAGAACACGAAAGTGAAACGTGTCTTCACAGAAGTAGTGTAATGTTTATTGCACATTGATATATAATGTCTATTGGTGTTTTGTGGCTAAAGCGCCCTTAGACGTTGATGCACCCACGCTGACGCCTGGTGGCACGTCTCCTCCATCACGACTACCAACGTCGATGACCATGAGCAACCGTCGTGCATATGGAAGCTGCACTACGCTGCACACGCTAGCACAACGCGAAAGACGAAGCACGTAACTGACACACTAATACAACGCGCAAGACAAAGCACGTAACTGAATCGTCACCGAGTCAAATCAGCGCGTACAGCGCGTCGTAATTGCAGCCTCCGCGATCAACTTCAGAAACATTTTCAGAGCTAATTGCAAAGGCCACGCTCCGCTGTGCTGAGTACGGTGAACGCCACTACCAACGCCACCTAGGTGGCGTTGGTAGTGCTTCTTGATGCCAGCGTCCCTTCGAATGCTGGCATCGAGACGTCGTAGTGGTGAGACCACCGAAGCGTTCACTGTCGGTGCGCGTTAGTGTCATAATGCAGTACTTCTCTTTTCTGCTCGTAGGCGGCGGCACCGCCCCGAACAAGAGCGCGGGTACACGGAGGAGTGTTAGATATATAAGGCGCGTCTGTGTAGCTCTCTGCAAATGCGTTGTGGCGCAATGGGTTAAACGCTCGGCGATCTATCGTCGCGGACCGAGAGGTCGTGGGTTCGATTCCCAAATTTTGCATGTTTGTTGAACTTTTTCTTCTGGTTTCTTTCTTTGTATTATGTTCTATGACGTATTTCCGTGACGGAAATACGTCAGTGAAGTCTTGGTGGACCCCGGCATAAAACACTTTCGTGTTAAAAAAAGCCTTTTGCCCTCGCCTTGTCGGTTGCGGCAACTTAAGGCGCAGCAGCATTGGCCAATGGGGGAGCGAAGAGGCTGGGGCGACAGGAGGCGGCTAAGAGAGGGCGAGGAGGAAGCGCCGGGGTGAGCGTGGTTTCGGCAAGATCTAAGAATGGCGCTACTTTTATAAATATAGGGACTTTAATTGGAAGGCCACAGTAGCGCCACAAGCACACTAGCGAACAAAAAGAAAACACGCTGAGGCGTTGGTCACGTGACAAAGAGAAAGAAAGAAAGCGTGTGCGTCGTCTTTGTGTCCTTTCACAGCACCTCTGGGTCCGACTTAACCGCAACTCAAAGGGGTGTACTGGTTGCACTGTGTACAAATCTGGACGGGAGGGGGGTCCGCCCATTTATTCGCAAAAGCATAAGCCCCTATGCGACGCAAAGAGAAGTGAAATGTGGGCAGTTTGATAAACATGGGAGAAGCGCCAGCGGGCTGAGCCGGTTAAGAAGACACCGCGTTGCGTCTGCCTTCTAGCACATTAAGAAAGCAGACGACGGAAAAACGTATTATTGTTGCTATTGGCCGCACACAGGCATTCCTGACACAGATTCACGCGCAGAACTTCGCAGAATGTACGTGCCAGAGTTAATGACTTTGGCAGCATGCATAATTAAAACTTGCGTGCGTACTGGTATCTCATTTGTAGTGCTGACGAGGGCCTGGAACATGCAATTTGTATTTGCAGACGCCTTGCAACATCAGAGACAGCCTTCAAGACGTGCTCCACGACACGCCCCTAGAGCAGTGGGACGTCCTGTAGGATATAGCGGTGTTCTTCCCCTGTCTTGCAGGCTTCTAAGTCGCTGCAAGCATTCCTGCGGTATATACAGACATGAATGGGGCTCAAGCAACCTTAGTTTACGTGCTAGTATGCTTTGACATGGGCGTTTACGTTACTTTTTTTTTTCTCTCACTGTCAGTCTTTTATCCTTCATCATACATTACACACGGGGAAATACAAGCCCTATATTCTACCAGAAGACTGTTAAAGTATTGTTGTGCTTTTTTGCGATCCACCTGACTCACTGAACGCCTATATAGTACTTCCTGTTTTTGTTTCTTGTTTTTTTTTTAACCTCATCTTCTCTTCTTTCTAACCCCATTTTCCCTAACCCACATGTAGGGTAACAAACCAGAGACCTAGGTGCTTCTTGTTCTGTCTCCCTGTGCCAAGGTTGTCGTCGTCGGCTAACCTCTCTCCACTATCAGTAAACCTTCTTTCTCTCTCTCTCTCAAGAGTCGGCGTGGACTGCACAGGCAAATTAGGTGTGTGAAGTCAGTTCATTTGCAAATATGCCAAAAATAAAAGAAATATGTATAGCTTTTCAGTTATTTTCGTGTTTCGGCCTCTCGTAGATATCGGGTCTATCCAATGACCACAAGAACGAAGGCTATGAACGGAGTTACAATGTCGGTGTGTTTCTTCGTAAGAAAAACGCCGATCCGTGCCGTGCTCGTCAGAACAATACTTTGCCCTTCTTTTTCGTGCCTTAAAAACACAGAACATTTACAAGGGGCACCTTACTCCCTCGCCGCCTCCTGAAGACGCGTTGAACATAATCCTGTGGCCCAGGAACTTTCTTGAACTAAACGAAATCTCGGAGCAGCGCGCTCATTGGTCAGGTTCGAATTAGGGGAACTGAAAGAACTGTGACGGGCCAGTGGCTGCGCTTTAGCCGGTGCCTCTCGTTGGCAGACGTGTTCCGCGGCAGCTTCGTGGCGCCGGTGACGATCACGAGCTCGGGCTACCCGTCGTCGTACCCGCCGCCGTTCCACCGCTACCTGTGGACCGTGTCCGTGGAGCCCGGCGACGTGATGGAGCTGGTGTTCCTCGAGTACGACGTGCTGCACTGGGGCGCGTACACGGCCGTGCCGGGCTGCCGCAGCGTGGTGCGCGTGTCGGCGTCGCGCCACTCGGACGGCGCCCGGTTCGCCATCGAACGCCAGGACACGGCGCCGCCCTACTTCGTCACCGACGGCTCGCGCACCCACGTCAACCTGACGCTCACCACCTGCAACCAGATCATGAAGAAGCAGCTCACCAAGCGGGGCTTCATGGCCGAATTCAGGAGGGCCGGTGCGTCTGCGAGCGCGTGCTTTGCTATATACCTATACAGGCTGGTGTCCCAACCATATCATGCACCAAGATTTAAAGATATGCAAATGCCACGTAGCTGGGCAATGTTGCTTGCCGTCGCTTGGAGATACTCAGATTATCTTTTTTTGCATGCCGCCTAATTACGTAATTAGTCTTAATTAATTTATCAACTTCTCAAATATTATAATTCGATGAAAAGTGTCAATGAGAAAAACATAAAAAACTCCCGGTACAGCTTTCTGTCACTCAATACGTGCTACATGAACGTGTTTTTCCGATCGTGAAAGAAGCCCGCGAATACATGCAACATTGCTTCGAGCGCGGCCAGTCGCGCGACATTCGTTACTCCGGGACCAGACATCCAAAACGAAATAAGCAAACGCTAAAAGGCGGAGCAACTAGAACGCGGAGGAACCCCGCACATTCAGCTCGTTATATACATGCATGTCTCCTGAGTAATCTGTTGTTCTTTTCTGCGTACATCTGTGCAGCACTGTGTATGAATAAAGTGCAAGAGACATATTACATAAATGTGATACGAACTCTTGGGCGCAGTTAACGTAGCTTTTAGTTTGTAAAACATTTTTGTGATTGAACGCCCACCTTCGCTGGCAGCGTGCTCCCGGCACTGGGCCAATATTCGCAAGACATTTCTCACAAGAGTTTTATGAGAAAACGCGCCCGTCAAAAGTGATGGCGCCCACTGTAATTAGCGCGTGTCCATGAGATGCGGTTGAGCGATAAGCTATTCGACTCTCGGTTTATAAAATTTAATTTGGTGTGGCTGACGCCGCAGTGTTGATTAGCCACAGGAGCACGGAATACTTGACAGCTGTTGCAGAAATTGCAGTGAAGCGTCTCTTCTGTCAATGTTATCGCCACATGATACCGCCCCAGCAGAGTTCGTGTACATGCTGCTTGTGAAAACAGTAAACAGTGAATGGTGAAAATGATAAATTCTATTATAACATAAGTTTCTGCGAACCTTTGTGGGGAAGTGGGGAGGTGTGGCAGTGCAGCCCCTCAGCTGAAGGCCTTCTCAAAGTCTCCAGTGGTATTCCCAGACGAGTGGTCTACTTGACGGCTCCAGTATCAGCAAGCAACAACCTACGGGGGTTTCTTGCAAATAGCAATCTCATTATTATGCATTGAAATGTAGATTTTTATTAACTCTATGTAGTGTTTGATGCCAGAACTAATTGAAAAATGGCATTTGTATCTTATTCGTATTGTGTGTTTGTCTATTTTACATTGTACAATTAACTCTTGCTTGACGCGGGTGCATATGAGTCGCCATTGTCCTGGTTTAGTTTGTTTTTTCTATTGTTTACTTTTTTGGTAAACAATAGTACAATTTAGTACCTTATTAATTTTTTAAGACTTAGTGTGTTTGCATGTTTGTGGCGTGTGTATGCGTATTTATCAACTGTGTATCGGTATAGCTGGTTCTAATGTAGCCTACCTTTTCATTAGGACGCAGTTATTAAAACAACAGCAAAAGCGAGCAAATGCACTTGGAAATCCTTCGGAGCCTACAGAGGTCCGTTTTCAAGTGACGCTGTCATCCGTGCATGCTTACTAAAACCGGGCATAGATGTGCTAAAGTTTCTTCTTCTTGTATGTAGTGTTTTTTTTTTCAGCCGCCACGCACTACTCTACTAGCACCTGCAGGTCCGCACTGAGAGTTGCTCTCCTTCCGTGTATGGCTTCGCGGTGGCGCCAATAAGCGCTGGCTCTTCGGCGGGGAAAGCCTTTATCTGTGTCTCGCGTCACCGCCTTCGACTGTATGGACCTTGTAGCGACAACGAAGAGGATGATTAAACTTGATGAGTAAATTGGCTATTGTTGAATACTAAGTATCTTAACGTGAGTGGAGGCCCGGTAAGCCAGAGTGAACGCGAAGTTAGAAGAGCGACCAAATTCCTATAAAGTTGTCAAGGAATGCTAAACCAGTGTCTAATCCGATTTATTGCTTCTTTTAAGAGTCATTTTAAGTTGCGCCCTGTAAAATAATCACGCCGCGTTCTTGATCAAAGCGCTCGATCAAAATGCCTTCATACTATTGCGAAATTGGAGCAACGTCAAGTGCTGAAAAAATAGGCTCAGTATGCTCAAATCGTGAAAAATTCACAATGATGCGAACCACTCGCTTTTGTGGTAAATGTAACTTCTGTATGTTAATGTACGAGGTCGTTCCGCATACTAAAAGCAATACCTAACACTAGAAGAAACAACTGAGCTATCATTTTCAAGTTCTGCTGTAATGCGTACGGTAAAAATCTGGATGAAATGCCTACTGTTTTCGACAATTTAACTTTGCGATGTGCTCGTCCAACAATAAGTGCGGTAAGTAGTTGAAAGTTCGACAGCGCCCATACAAATTAAAAAGACTTTTCGGCTCAGCCTTGTTCACAATCCTCCTGTGTGGCAGCCCAAACGTGTTTTTATTTGTAAATTTTATGGTCGGCGTTCAATTTTCGACTCCAATACGCCATTTCTTCTCCCGACCAGACGGGTTTCCGTCAACCTCTTACTTTCACAGTAAGTACTATGGAAAATTACCCCAAGGCTTTTCACGGCGGCCACAGTGGGAATCGGCTCGAAGATATCTTAGAGATAGCGAAGAGCTGTCTGCCAACGTTGATTGAACAGTGCTTTTTAGTTTTCTCAGTATTCAAAGCGGGCTCACTTTTGACCATTCATAAAGCCTTCATTATGACGCACTTTTTCTTTTATAAAATACTATAAGACCTGTTCACGGATTAATAGCGTGTATGTCACAGAAGAAAAAGATAATAAACGTTCTGAAATTGATATTACGCAGCTCCTATCGCATCCTCGATTGCAAAGTTTTGCTTCATTGATCCTGTGTTTCCAGGTCAAATAATATGCTTTTTATTGACTTCTCTTTTTTAAAAGACCTTCCACGGAGAGAGGATCTTGGAAGCCGAGATTCTGGTGCAGCAAAGCAGAAGTGAAAGGAACGATTGAGAGAAATCGATAACCAACAATAGGTGTTGCACGCTCGTAAAATCGCATGATGTTCGCGTAGAGACCACAAGACATCAGCAGCGGAGATGCAAACCGAGGACACGACGAGAAATCACAATAAATAGGCACGCACATTTTTGCACCATCAAAGTAATACCGTATGCCTTCACTAACGCGACGTATTATTTTATTTAATGGATGTTGTCTTGGAGATGTCGGCGCCTTTAACTAGAGCCGGCTACTCCTTCTCACTTAGAAATGAGATAATTTATTTATTTATTTATTTATTTATTTATTTATTTATTTATTTATTTATTTATTTATTTATTTATTTATTTATTTATTTATTTATTTATTTATTTATTTATTTATTATACCCTCAGGGCCAATGGCATTACAGAGGGGAGTGGGAAATTGAACAAAAGTTATGCATAACAGCAGCAGCAAACAACCCAAAATATAGTAGTATACTTATATAATTTTAGCGGATCACAAACCAGAGTACATAAATATTATTTCTAGTTATTCAAACTAGTTAATTCAACGCACATAGACAGCGTAAACCAAGATACATTAGGTACATAAATAATCACGAATGCACAATTCATGGTAAGAAAAACATTCAAACAATAGTTATAAACAACGGGAAAACAAGAATACTCAAACCGAAATGTCGCGTAAAGTTTGTTTAAAACGGTTAGTATCATTTATGGAGGCAACAGTTGCGGGAAGGTGATTCCACTCATCAGATGTCTGCGGGACGAATGAGTGTAAGAAGGATCTGCAAGATGGAATACCAACTTTGTGTTGGTGATCAAGCCGGGAAGATATGTAATGTGGTATCGAAAGAAGGTTCGTTTCGTAACACAGGGTGATGATATATCTTTTGAAAAAGGAAGAGCCGCAAATGTTTACGCCGTGATGCTAAATCACATATAAAAATCACATATAATCACCCTCAAATTTAAATTCTTATACATAAGTGAAACACTCAGTCTTAACTCCTTGTTACGCACACAGGAACACGAAGTCCAGTCTCATAACTTCACTAAAGTCAAGGCACGTAAAAAACATGGAATAAGTTCACACGAAAGCACATGTGAATCATGTCACTCTTCAACCACGAGCTGAAATCTTCCCTATAGTATATGCCGCAGTACGCCTGGTGTTATAAACTGTCCCGATGAGACGTTGTTCACATGTGTTTGTCCAGCTGATCGTCCGCTGCAACATTTCCAGTGATATTGCAGTGGCCAAGTGTTGCTTTTTTTTTTTTTTTTTTCAAGCAAATCACCTCTGAACGATCATTTCAGAGTGTGCCGGGTGCGAAGCAGGGTTCGGCATCAACGGCTCGCAGACGGTCTGCAGTGCGCCGTGTGGCATCATCTCTTCGTACGGGTGCGTGTACACTTTTTGTTTTCTCTCTCTGTCTCTCCCAGACAACCGTCAACTGCCGCACGGAGAGACTCTTCCTGTGCGGGGACAATGGGATCGAGTAATCAGCCGTCGTTTATCTCGCCAATCAGTGACGGTCGCGCCCACCTCTGACTTTGGGCAACATGCCAGATTATCTAGGCCAAACAGCCCTGTTCTTTTTTGACTCCCGCGATACGCTCGCTGCTCTGGCTTCGTGTTTTCTACAGCGCGAGCAAGTCGACGCGCCTCAAGGACCCGCTGGGCGTTGTTCAGATGTCGACATGTTGTACGTGTTTTAGCACGCGCTAAAATGCAGCGCAGTCTTCTCTGCGCCTATATACATGCCATGGATTCTTTATGAATTTATTTATAAGCGTTAAACATACCATAAGGGACATGTATCGCTCTTCCAGCCCAAAGTCAAGTTGCGAGAAAATCGAGAAAATGAAGTCGTTTACTGTCAGCTGCGCTATCTTCGGTTTCTGATAAGTTTTATGCGTTTTGTAATCGTTTATTAGGTGCATACAAAACGCCACTCCTTCGGTTATCTGGTCATCAATGGGCACGGGACATGCGCGTGCGTGTGTATATATACCTGTATACAGGGTGTTTCACTTAACTTTAGCCAAACATTAAAAATATGCAAATGCCACGTACCTAGACAGAACCAAGGTAATGTTGTTTTCCGTCGCTTAGAGATACTCAGATTATTTTTTGCATTGCGCCTAATTAGATCATTATTCCTAATTAATTAATAATCAACTTCTCAATTATTATAGTTATATGAAAAGTGTAAATGAGAAGATTGTAGAGCAACATGAGAAACTCCCGATACAGCTTTCTGTTGCTCAATCCGTGCTACATAAAAGTGTTTTTCCGAGCGTGAAAGATGCCCGCGAATACATGCAAACGCCCTCGAGCGGCCAGTGGGCAACAGACAATGAAGCCAAGGAAAGCATCGGGGAAATTAAGTGTGGTTGAAATTGGAATGTAGAAAATGATGAAGAAAAAGGTAATGAAAGGGGACGAAAAGTTAACTTGTCGCCGGCGGGAACCCAGCCCGCAACCTCCGCATTACGCGTGCGTTGCACTACCAATTGCGCTGCGGCGACGCCCATGAATTCGTCCAATAACTTGGGTATTTATGTTTACTAGATCTACCCTAAGAGTGTCAGCCAGCGCCACTCAGAACCATGGTGGGCGGATGCGGAACATCCTGTTTAGCTCGATGGCGTCACGTAACACGTGGTCTTGGGAGAGCAGGCGCGTGGCTATTAAACCCTCGCATGCTACCTAGTGACATCAAGGCTGCCAGATTCCAGACCCTCGCAATGAATAAACGAGAGAAGAGGGAACCGAGGGGCTCGATTTTGTTAATCGTGACCGCATAAAGCCAACAGACAATGAAGCCAAGGAAAGCATCGGCGAGTGTCAGCCAGCGCCACCACTCACAAACTATGGCGGCCGATGTGGAACATCCTTTCTGCCACAAGTGTCACGAGTACGTGATCTTCTTGGCTGAAGGCAACTGGCTAATAACCTACACATGCTACCTGAAGGCAGCTATGTTGCCGGATTCGAGACCTTCGTTATGTAATGAACGAGAAGAAAGGGAAACGAGGGGCCCGATTTTTATTAATCATTTCATAAGAAGCCAACAAACAGACACCAATTCTCAGGGTTAGTTGTAGTAGTAAAAACATAAAATACCCCAGAAAGTGGATGGCAAAATGGCGCCGCGGTAGCTCAATTGGTAAGAGCATCGCATGCGTAATGCAAAGACGTGGGATCGTTCCCCACCTGCGGCAAGTTGTTTTTTCATCCACTTTTATTACCAATAATCTATCAGTTCTTCAATTCACTTAGTAAGGACATGTAATTTCACCTATGTTATCCTTGATGTCTATATATATATATATATATATATATATATGTGTGTGTGTGTGTGTGTGTGTGTGTGTGTGTGTGTGTGTGTGTGTGTGTGTGTGTGTGTGTGTGTGTGTGTGTGTGTGTGTGTGTGTGTGTGTGTGTGTGTGTGTGTGTGTGTGTGTGTGTGTGTGAAAGGTAGACATTATAAAGGGCAATGAAAGGGGTTACAAACAGAACTAGCCACAGGTGGGATACGAGCCCGTGTCTTCGCATTACGCGTGCGATGCTCTTACCAAATAAGCTAAAGCGGCGCCGTTTTCTAGTCCACTCTCGTGAATATTTATGTGTGTGTACTAGAGTTAACGATGGGAGTGTTAGCCAGCGGTACCACTCACAGACTTGGCGGCGGATGTAGAACATCTTTTCTGCTGCAAGGCGTCACGTAATACCTGAACTTGGGAGATTGTAGCTGGCCAATGAATTCGCGTATGCTGCCTGAAGGCATCAGAGCTACCGCAAGCGATACCCTCACCATACAGTGAATGAGAAGAAGGGGAGCATGAGGGGCCCGGTTTTCGTCATTGACAACCACAACAGACAATGGCAACAAGGAAAGCGTAGGGCAAAATTCCTTGCTTGTTTAGCAGAAATGTAGAAATTTGGGATAAAGGAAAATGAAAGTGGGTGAAAAAAAAAAAGGCAAAAGCTTGCACTAGGCCGCGCAAAGCTCAAGACACAGCGAAGCTGGCCGATTGATATCGAGCGGCTAGCCTCCAACGCGTTCAGCGTCGGCAAGCAGCAGCGTTATTGGCCATGTGGCAACCTTGGTTAGCCTGCCTGCGTTTGTGGCATGCCAAGAACGCTGTCGCTTGCCGACGCCGAACCGTTGGCGACATTTCGCGTGACTAGCAGTGGACGCGTCGGCGCCTACGAGCGACAGCGTTCCTGGCATGCCACAAACGCAGGCAGGCTAACCAAGGTTGCCACATGGCCAATAACGCTGCTGCTTGCCGACGCCGAACGCTTTGAAGGCTAGCCGCTCGATATCAATCGGCCAGCTTCGCTGTGTCTTGAGCTTTGCGCCTCCTAGTGCAAGCTGCGGAGCGAAGAGAGAGAGACAGATTATAGTTGGAAAGGGTGAAAGATTGGGTTAAAGTGCAGCGCTATAACTGTCTCTCACTAGAGGACACCTCAACCGCGCTGCCTGAAAGAAAACAGAAGGGAAAGAGGTCGCAGGCGCAGGAGCGGAAGCGCGGAGAGATGCCGGGGTCTGGAAGGCAGGGAGGAGTCCTCGCCTTCCCGACCCCCGCATCTCCTCATGCACGCGGTCTCCTCCTCCTTCTGCGGGTTGCCATGGCTACGGCGCGCCAGTTTCTTGGCACGCACTAGAAATTTCGGCTGGCTTAAACAGCTTCGCTGTTAAAAAAAAGTCGCACTTTCAACCCTAAAGCGAAGCATCGTGTACGATAGCAAATTAGTGGCCGTATTAGCTTCATCGGCCGTATAAGTAAACATAGGCATACTAACTAAATGAACAAGCATGGTGTCACGCGCACACAAGCAAACATCAACACATCTCACTCGATGACCACGGAAGCTGTCAAAATGCTGGAGTGACGAAGCGTGGCAGCAGCAATGAGCGAATTGCCCTTCGTGTTGCGTCTTGCATCAACGCCAACTAAGCCGCGAAAACACAACGCACGGTGCTCGATCTGTGTCCCCGTCGCAGATGGCTTTCAAGAAACAGCGGCCCGGGCGCGCGCCGGAGTAGAACGCGCCTACCCGCCTCCCTACCCTCCCCCCGGATCGTTGCGCGCGACGGAAGACGGCACTCTTTCTTTCCGCTTCCCTCCCTTGCGTGCGCGAGATTGAGCCGCGATCGCCGACTCATCTCGCACGCTTTCACTCGCATATACAGCATACGGCGCGCGGCGACGATTTTATCGTCCTTGGACTTTATACGGAACCTCACGGCGACAGCCACGACGACGGCAGAAATGTACCTGGAGTGTCCACACAATTGCTATTCTAATAAAACACTAGAAAAATTATCCAAATCCCACTCACTGTGGGAATCTATGTTATACGAAGCATTTTGCGGGTACCTGGCTATCCAGCATTGCTTGGCGTTCCGCAACGATACCAGGTGGACGAACGTGTTCCTGTCAATTGAGTAGTTGTGTGTGAGGGTCGTGAGCGTGCGTGTGTGTGACAGCAGCACGGCAACAGCGTTGTAGACGATCATATGACGGCAATGGCATGATTTCTTCGCTGGCCATTCGACGCGTGCCTACGACATTGCAATTGTTGGGCTCTAAAAAAGTTGTCGCAGTTTCACCTAAAGGCGAAGCATCAATTGCGATAGCAAACTTGTAGAGAGCTATACGGAGTAATATCAGCTGTACAAACTTGGACATGCAGCAGCATCGGCAACACGCAGAACTGTTGTCGACGCCATCGGCGTTTTGCCCGCGTTCGCTCAAAATGCGTGCGGCGTTGGTGACTGTTGCCGGAGCCTCTGATATAAATAGGCACTGCGTGCCGCAGCTAAACGTCGCCTCCCTCCCCCTCCCCCACGGCCTCTCGCTCGTCGGAAGAAGGCGCGTTTGCTCTACATACATGGTGATTGTGAAGGAGAACAGAGACGCCTACTTCTGCAGCCCTTAAGCGAGCACGGCTCAGAACGCGCGTTTGTTCTCCGCCGTGCGTTCACTCCCCGTGAAAGACGCGCCCCTCGCGCCCTTTCACTCGCACATACAGCGTTCGGCGCGCGGCGACGATTTCTTCTCCAAATGACGTCATACGGAACCTCACGGCGACGGCGACGGCAGAAATCTGCTTTTGAGTGTCCATATAATTGCTATCGCAATAATAGGTAGTGGACGAGCGTAAACGAGAGAAACACGGATTGTGACATCATCAGCGACTGCGTGTTATACAATCGTACGTACTTACATAGGGTTTTTGTATGTTAAAACGACGATGACATTCGTACTTACTAGAAGAAATGTTGAAGTTTGATTAACTTGGGCGATGATGAAGTCCGTAGAACGTTGCACAGTTTCTACCTAGCGTAAGCCGATACGAGGAAAGTACTGGGCAAAGTGGGCCGGCCCACTTCAGGGTGCAAGCTGTCACAAAGAAAGAAAGTGACACGGGGTGTTTCAAGGAGCTGGCTGGCTTTGGAACGAGAGAAGCATGAGTGTGATCGTGGCCTATAATTACGTTTAGTGCTGCTGTGCTGGACGGCAGAAGTGTGATTCCCTCACCTATTATTTTATTTTAAAGCGAAGCTTTCTTTGCCTGTTCTCCCGGCTGCGCTGTCTTGCTCGCTCGCGCCGCTGGGTTTCTTGCAACACCACCAGACGGCGCTCGCCTCCGCGCATCCCTCGAGGTCTGAAGTGGGAAAGGGTAAAAGAGAAATGTAAGGAGCGGCACATGGCAAGGCAAAAAGACGTGGTTGGGAGTAGCTTACCTATGGACAGGTAGTGATAGCAGAGAAAAAAATAAGGAATTGGTTGATTGCATTAGAAGCGAAATTAATGAGTTCAACAAACTGGGCCAGATGATATTAGTGCGAGATATGAACGCGTACATGGACCATTTAGACGGATATACTGATTACTACGGCTCTCTAGTGCTGGATTTGTGTGATGAACAGAACCTTATAGTAGTCAACAGGGAGAATAAGTGTCATGGACAGGTAACGTGGCGATGCGGAAACATGCAGTCTTGTATCGACTACGCCTTAGTCTCAGAAATGGCCTACGAACAACTTGCCCAAATGATAATAGACGAAAATGAAAAAAAAAGTAGCCTGGGTAGGCGATCATAGACGTTTAACATTAATGTATGGGAGAGATACTAACGCAAAACGTAAACCAATAGCATCAGAATTTCTAAACATGAATGAAGAGCAAATAACAGAGATCGCAAAAAACATAGAGAAGAAAATTGAGGCTTTTCCTACAGCAGTTTGGGAATATAAGGAATTGGTACACATTATGCAGCAGAAAATAAGACAGACACGGCAAAAAAATTGGTGGATTGGTAAGAGGAAATCACGTAAGTGGTGGAACAAGAAAATAACACAAGCTATAGAAGTGTGTAAGCAGGCGTCTAGGGATCATCGAGAAGCCAAAAGTTGGGATTACAAGAAGAGGTGCTCCTTAGATGGAACAAATACCGAGAAAAGAAAAGGATGGCGAGTGAACTCCTGCAAGAGAAAATTAAATGCTCAAGTGAACGTTGGGTTCATAACATTCGCAGAAGAGACAAAGGTGCCCCAAAAAGATTCCTGAACTATATAAAAGCAACCGGAGCTCCAACTAAAAACTCGCAAACGGCTATAAGGATGAAGAGGTAACATCTACGAAGGAGACGAAGTGCTGAGGTACATCACAGGCGTCATTAGGGATAACTTCGGCACGAAAGAAAGCGTAGTTCTGACAATAGATCCAGCAACAGCAGAGAGGCCTGAGAGATCAAAATTTAGCATAGAAAGCTTTTATTGGAAAAAGGCATCAGAAAATGTCCCTAATAACACGGCAGCAGGACCCGATGAAATCCCAATACGGCTAATCAAAAACCTCGGTCCAAAGAGCAAGGCACTGCTGACTAATGCCATAGAGCAAGTGATTAAAAAGAAAAAAAGTCCGGTTGGATGGCACGAAAGCAAGATGATCCTCATCTGCAAAGGCTAAGGAGATAAGGATAAGACGAGCTCGTACAGGCCAGTTACAGAAACGTGGGTGATATTCGGAATGGCAATGCAAGCCATAAAATTAGAACTGTTGAAGTGGGTGGAAAAAAATAAGTGCTAGGGCAACTACAGAATTGGTTCAGGCCAGGCAGATGTTCAGAGGATAATATGTTTGTACTAACTCAGTGCATAGAAATTACAGTAGCTCAGAATAGGTCTTTATCGATAACATTTCTAGATATTAAAGGAGCCTAGGACAAAGTGGACAGGGAATAGTTATGGAATATTCTTAAGCACGAAGGCATAGATGACGATTTCGTGGAGCTGCTGCGGGAGATATATAGAGACGACCGAGTACAAGTTGTATGGGAAGGTCGCAAAGGTAATGAAGTGGTGGGAATTCACCAAGAACTGAAGCCAGAGTGTCCTCTGTCTCCATTGTTGTTCACGCTTTATGTTACGGGCATAGAAAGACGACTGGAAAACAGCGAATCATGGTTTGATTTATCCTGCATGCGTAATGGACAAATGATGCAACAGAAATTCCCTGAACTGATGTATGCGGACGAGATAGTGCTACTAGCGGACAATATAAGTGATTTACAGACACTTGCGAATATCTGTGGCAACGCAGCGACAAAGCTAGGCCTCAAGTTTAGCGCAGAGAAATCAGGAATTACAATTTTTAATGAAGAGACGAGTAATTAGGTGGTGTCTATTCAACAGCAAGTCATACCCATAATCAAGCAATATAAGTACCTCGGCGTTGTTGGGACTCGGGATAGCGTTTAGGCCGGTGATCCTTCAGTCATGGAGATGAGTACGTCCGGGAGTAAGAACAAGAGAAAAGGGGTTTACTTTACCATTTCTACAGTGGCTCCAGATATGGCAGCCCACTCCATGTAGGAGCACTTTGACTACGCAAACAAACACACTGTTGTTTCCACAAAACCAGTATTGCCGCTTTTCATTCCCAATGACCTACGGTTGCGTCAAATTTTTAAGCCGTACTCGAGGCGGGCGCGGTCTGAAGGCTCTTGTCAACGAGCGATTACAAAGGGCGCGCAGCTCCTCGTTGCCGGCCCCAGACACTTTACATGCAATCACTCACTCTAGGCATCGCACTGCGACTTCACTGCCGCGCATGACCAATTCGCGTCGCCTTACCTCCCCTGTGCATGCATGCACCTTACAAAGAACGGAATGAGGGGGAACATAATTGCCCCCTTGCTTTGGTCCACCTTCGCGCCGAACACCCCTTCCTCAACCGACGGCTCGGACGCCCTCTTACTGGAAATATTCCAATCGACAAACGCGCCTTTCGAACTCCTTGACTGCGCTCTCCACAGCGCCTTTTGTTTTATTCGGCTGCGTTGCTTTCTCTGCCGCATTCCTGACACCGCTTCTTCCTAGCACGTTTTCTAGTGCTCAATTTCGAGCCTTCCGCTCGCATCTCGTGCTGATTGCCATTTATATGGTCGGGCACGATTTCAATCTCAACAGAACAGTGTGAATGATTTGCGGGCAAATCATTGCTATCTCGACGGCGGGCGAGCTTCAAACACTTCTGGACAATGCAGCTATTTTCTTTTGTGCAACGTAGCTCGCATACCTGGGGGCGGTCCATAACTGCACTGTCCTGCCTACATTGTGCTTTAGAGCACTTTTCTGACCGATTGAGCTCTGCACTGGTGCTCTTGTCTAATGAGTCGGTGTCACCTCGGACTACTTCGGAAAGAGCTACCTTCGCGACGTACTCCCTGGATAACTGTGCCAAATCGTCCACAGCTGGCCTAGCTCTAGCATTCCATTAGCACAGTATCTCGTCGCGCTAAATACGGTCCCCATCAACGGGCTCCTCAACAAATACACCATGGTCTACGGATCTGGCATCACCTATGAACGTACATTTAGGCTCACAGGGATTAGCCTCTCTTTCTACCATCGGTAGAACCGTGCGTGCGACTTCTTCGCACCTTTCGTGCGCTACTTCTATGGGCGCCTGACATTCCTGCTGCTCTACTTCAAAACTCTGCTCCAATTTTTCAATCTCTTAACTTAGAGAGAGAGAGAGAGAGATAAGTTTAATGATGCGAAATGCAGGGAGGTCGGCCTGAGGTAAATTCCTCTAGCCAGCTACTCTGCGTTGGGGGAAGGGGAAGAGGGAAAGAAAGAGGGAAGAAAGAGGCGCATGATGGGTGACGATGATGAGAGAAGGAGGATGTAAAACATATAGCAAGCACTTTGGCATGCTCAAAGCCTACAGTCCAGGCCCGTACTTTTTAAAAAGTTCAGTAGCGCCTGCATGGCCTTGAAACTTGATTGAGTGTCTGGCCAAGGGCCTAAAATAACGTCCTCCGACAACGGTGGGCTGTCGAGACGCGTAAGGTCATTATTCAACCTTTGACGATCTTGCACGTACCTAGGGCAGTCACAAAGCACATGACCTATAGTGTCTTTGACATTGCACAATTCACAGTCTGGAGACTCGGTGCGTCGCATGAAGTGTACGTATCCGCGCGTAAACGCTACCCCCAGCCCTATAGTCTGTGCAGAAGACTGGCACAGCTGCGTTGAATTTTCGGTGGTAGCCTAAATTTCATGGTAGGGTCCATTATCTGCAGTCGTCTGTGTCGATTATCCGGATTGTCCCAGTGCTCTTCTGTCGATTTTCGGATGACACTGGAGAGAAGGCAGTTGGCGTCCGCTCTTGAAAAAGGAATCGCAAGCATTGACTCTGGTTCTTCCAGTGCTTTCTTCGCTTCGGCATCAGCCAATTCGTTGCCGTGTATACCACAGTGACTGGGAATCCACTGAAATGTGATGAGGTGGCCGTTTTCTTGCGCTAAAGTGTATAACTCGGCAGTTTGAAGAGCCAACACTCTGTAAGCGCTTTCTTTCAACACCAGTCTAAGTAGTTGCAGAGCCGACTTTGCGTCACTGAAGACTGTCCATACTTGAGGAGGCTGTTGCAAAATATATCGAACGGCCTCTCTGATTGCCACTAGTTCCGTAGATGTTGTAGTCGTCTTGTTACACAGACGAAACCGTCGAATGACTTGATGCGCAGGCACGACGAAACCCGCACCAGACGCATACGACGAGACCGATCCGTCTGTATACACATTCACCGAGGAGTCATATTCTTTCGACATATATTCAAGTGTTAAATGTCGAGGCCGACGGTAGGTATTCGCGATTTTTTAGAAATTCCGGGAATAGATAGACGCACCCGTATTTTGGACATTACCCATGGGGGCATACGTGGAAGGTCAGCAGGGGCAAAGTATGATGGTATGGCAGAATCTTGGCATTTAATGGCTCTTGAAAATGTGGAGTCCGGCCGTATGTCGGGAAGTGTCGATAAGGGGTGGCATCCATGACGGCACAGTAGTCGCAGGAATACTCGAAGAGGTTCGCATCGTAGATAGACAGGTAAAGGGGTGACGCGAGCCTCCTCAATTGTTCCGTAGGTTGAGGTGCAACGTGGAACACCGAGACATGTTTTCAGCATCTTAACTTAGAGCCTCGATCTTTCCGACTTGTTGCTTAATCCAGTCATGTCTTTTCAATTCATTTTCATGCTCAATTGCTTCCTGTTCCTGCTTCTTTAGAATTAGATTCCTGATCACTGTTGCTTTCTAAATGGCTCTCATTTCGGCTTCTGACCTGTCATCCTCTACTTCCACGTCGAGCTCTTCACACAACCGCAACAGGTTAGCTCTCGTCAAACTCATTAGATCTATGTTCACTACTTAATGCTTTGGCTCAGCTATTCCACAATACTTCCTGCGAAACCCGTAAAAATTGCAATGCAATTAAAAAAGCTAACAGCACTTCAATTCTGTTTTCCGAAGAGAATTTGAAACCTGGCAAATATTGCAGACACCAAACGCCTATCCACAGAAGTAGCACCAAGTCCCAGGTTCTCCACCGCATCGAATCAATTGCAATAAGACGTAAATCCTGAGTCGTCTTTAACTGATTACAATTCCGATAGGCCTCTGCGTCCCGATTACCCCCACATAGGTAAGAGGTCTGACTTTAGCAGCTGGTTCAGTTCTACGCTGAAGGCTTCTTTCTGCTGAGACACGCTACAACCACAGTATCATCATGGGCAGTTGTATGCGTTATATCGTTTTTTAACAAGTCTAGGCTAAAAGATCCGATCATCATCATCAGCCTATATTTATGTCCACTGCAGGACAAAGGCCTCTCACTGCGATCTCCAATTACCCCTGTCTTGTGTTAGCTGATTCCAACTTGCGCCTGCGAATTTCCTAACTTCATCACTCCACCTAGTTTTCTGCCGTCTTCGACTCAAACGCAAAGCCAGGCACTCACCCTGTACCGTGCAGTCATGATGCGCTGCGATGCATCCAGCCGCTCGCGAACTGCAGTTGTTGGCGATTGGCGTTGGCTGCTGATTCCACGTTGTCGCTGTCATCCAGTCGCTCGTGAATCAGATGTTGGTGACTGACGTGTTGGCTAGGATCCATCTAACCGCTGCCATCCAGTTTGTTGGAACTCGGAGTAATGTTTAGGCCGGTGATCCTTCAGCCATAAGGATGAGTACGTCCGGGAGTAAGAGGCTAAGGGCGAGAGAAAAAGGGTTTATTTTACAATATTTACAGTGGCTCCAGATATGGAAGCCCACTCCATGTAGGAGCACTTTGACTGTCTGACTCACGACATGTCTCAGCACACATCAGATCACATCAGGACACACCCACTGAACCAAATGTTTCCGCTTATAAAGCAGTCGTCTTCCCTAGTTCCCTACACATGGGAATTCGATGGCCTTGGTGCGGCCAATCAGAGCGGTCGTATTGTCCACAGAACTCCGCCTCTGATATCCAACCTTCGAAGCAAGGACCACGCAATCTGGAAACAGGAGGTCCACATTCCTTCCACGAAGTCGTCGACTTGGTTTCTTTCTCTCTGTGACGGTCATCTTGCCAGAGTCGGGAGCGTGACCTTCATGCTGGTCCCCGCTTCGACGAAGGGTGGCGGTTGTCTTCTTTGTCATCGCGTCACAGCCGGTGTCACAGCCGCGTCGCCAGGTAGGCGGCCGTTGATGAAGGGGGTGGCATCGAGGGAAGCACCCAAAGGATGCGCACTGCCGATTTGGGGCGCTTGTTTGCCCGTCGGTGTCGGGCACTGTCGCCGTCTGGGCGACGCTGATGAAAGGGGCTGCTTCGATGGAGACAATAAAAAAAATGCGCCCTGCCGATTCGGGACGCGACAGCGTATACAGAAGGAAAGACTTACTCAAGCACCCACCAAGATAATCTGAAAATAAAGGGGAAGCGGAATGCAACAATAATGAAACACAGAGTGCTGTGGGGCAACAATAAGTATGAGGTGGTGCGTGGAATCTGGAAAGTAGTAATGGTGCCAGCGCTAACGTTCGATAATGCTATTCTATGCTTAAAATCGGATATCTTGTCGGAGTTGGAAGTTTACCAAAGATCAGTAGGCCGATTGGCTTTGGGAGCCCAGGGTAAAATCACAAATGAGGCAGTGCAGGGTGACATGGGTTGGGCTTCTTTTGAAGTCAAAGAAGCACAGAGCAAAATTAGTTTTGAAGAAAGACTAAGGAACATGGATGCAAATAAATGGGCGGCTAAAGTTCACAAGTATCTGTACCTGAAAAGCGTGGACACAGAATGGAGGAAGAGGTCAAGGAAGTTGGCAGCCAAGTCCACGGTAAATCAAACTGTAAATAGACAACCAGGAGTCATTAGGAAGCGGGACAAGTAGAGACAGTGAAGTGGATGCAAAGAAGGGAAACAAAAAGGACCATGGAGATTTACAAGAATGAGAAGGAAGAAATTAGAAGGGGAAAATCTGTACGATAACACAAAGGGCAGTGCCTTGCTATTTGAGGCTCAAGCCGGTTACCTAAGGACCAAACCATATCGGCGCAAATATTCAGAACTAGATGAGACATGTGTCATCATCATCATCATCAGCCTATATTTTATGTCCACTGCAGGACGAAGGCCTCTCCCTGCGATCTCAAATCCACCTTTTGCATGTCCCGAGTGCGCATGCGCTGTACCCTAGCGGCGAGCGCCGAATACGTTTTGTACGGCGTCGGTGGTTCGTGCAGCTGACGACGCACACGCATATTTCAGCATAGTGGTTTATTGTCGGCGCTGTGCCGGTATACGACGCGGTATTTGCGCTGTGTTTCAGTAGAAACTTCAGCTGTTCACAGCGATATTCTGTTAACGTCCGGTACATCACAATATATGCCGACACGACACCGATGTCGGTCAGAAGGCGACCTCACGCCAACGCTCGGCCGGCTGTAGTTGTGATACTGTGCCAGTGGGAGACCTATATTGTCATACAAGTATGACGAAGAAGCGACCGACGACGCGACCGACGACAGCGAGTGATCGTATTATGATAAGCTATTGTGCCGACGACGCCGACAAAACCAGTGTGCTGATCGCCGTGCGAGCGGCCGCTGAGTGAGAACATCGCACCGACAACGTGAATATCGCCGCAAATGCGCTCGTGTATGTATTTATTGACGCTCAAATTGAGTCAAAGCGTGCTTCCGACGCTGATATGCACGAGTTACAGCCCTTTACAGCCCTCCACATCAAATTTGAGGCGGTGTCGATCTCGTTCAGGCAGCTTCATTAGGCATAACACAGCTTACGAGTTCGTCCGCTACCGGCGGAGCTGAAGTATAGGATAAGCAAGTGCGACGAAGGAAAATGCTTATATAGTTTGGTACGGACCTTGCCGACTTGAAGGTGAACCACTCTTACCATAGTACGGTGCACACAGAGAGAGTGGGAAGCGGCGACACGGCGCAGTGCTAATACCGCGGTACAGGCACCGTTCTTGAACGAAGACTGTTGGTCGCAGTAGCTGGCGCTTCCATGAACGAAGTGCAACTATGGAGAGTGTATTTTTATGCTGCCAGATTTAGTAGTTACCGAAAACACAGTTTGCCTCTTATGCTAAACAGGCAACAAGTGATGGCCCTTTCGATAGTGCATCGTAAGCAACAACACCGCTCGTTGCCACGCGAGTACGGCAGGCATCGGCATTTTCGCGTGCCAGTGCGGCTAGGTGGTCGTTGTCGCCGTTTTCGATGTGCCCGTAACGTTCATGCCTTCTCGTCTCAGTGTGATCGCTTCTGATATGTGCAAGATAAGTGTTCATATATGCTTTGAACATTTCCTCATTATTTGGTGTGAGGGTGCACGGTTTCTACTGTACTTGAAGCGAACAGCGAGCGGTGGCTGTACGCGTGCCGATGTAAACAAATGCGCCGTTCTTGCGTTGCTTAAATACTCAGGGCGCAGTGTCGCCCCTTCAAAGAGCTATGGCCACGGTGGTCAAGACTCAGCTATAAAAGCAGTTTTTATCATCCTATCAGCGTACGTTCAGTGCAGGTCTAACAGTGGCAAATGCATGAACTCGGCTGCTATATATACGATACGGCTAACCTCCGCTGAGCGGAATCGACCCCAGCTTAAACTTGATGTGGGTGGCTGGCGAGTGCTCACGTTCGTGCATTTCAACTTCCGAAGCATGTTTGGACTCATATTCGGTACGAATAAATATGAATAACAGGAATACAAGCGTAGGCGCTGTGTCAATCGCGTTACGGTGCGATGTATTCGTTCAGAGGCACATCGCACGGTGACTGGTTTTGTCGGCGTAGCTGCACGAAATCCCGTCATCATATTTCGACGACTTGCAGTTGTAAGTCGCACCAGAGTCATTGCCGGCCTAGGCATTTGTCCAACAAGCGGCCACTCACACAAAACGAAAATTATGACTGAAAAATGCACAAACCCATTTCAGCTCGCTTCTTGCAACACGCCTCTGCGTCCCGCGGGGCCCCGATGCCGTACATATTGTTTCTCGCGGAGCCCGCTAAGGTGGCGCCACAGCGCAATGCAAACGGCGGATTACCCCTGTCTTGCGCTAGCGTATTTCAACTTGCGCTTGCAAATTTCTTAACTTCATCACCCCATCTGGTTTTCTGCCGACCTCGACTGCGCTTCCCTTCTCTTGGTATTCATTCTGTAACCCTAATGGCCCACCGGTTATCCATCCTACGCATTACATGGCCTGCCCAGCTCCATTTCTTCCGCGTAATGTCATACTTCAACGTTTTTTCACTGGCTTTACTCAACAATAAAATATAACAAAAACATAGGCGTTTCGCCACCTGTGCGGGTGGCATCGTCAGTACACAAATGGCAACAAATGGGAAATACATCCTATTTATGTATGATACTGCCGTAAACATCCAGCAGGGGGCCACGGTTAGAATTGCATGCAGATTGATTGCGACGGATAAACCATGTTATGTCAACTTAATGTCAACTTAATGTCAAGTCGAATATCGGCTATCCCCGTTTGTTCTTTGATCCACACCGCTCTCTTCCTGTCTCTTAACGTTAAGCCAAACATTTTCCGTTCCATCGCTCTTTGTGCGGTCCTTAACTTGTTCTCGAGCTTCTTTGTTAACCTCCAAGTTTCTGCCCCATATGTTAGCACCGGTAGAATGCAATGATTGTACACTTTTCTTTTCAACGACAGTGGTAAGCTCCCAGTCAGGATTTGGCAATGCCTGCCGTATGCACTCCAACCCAATTTTATTCTTCTGTAAATTTCTTTCTCATGATCAGGGTTCCCTGTGAGTAATTGACCTAGATAAACGTACTCCTTTACAGACTCTAGAGGCTGACTGGCGATCCTGAATTCTTCTTCCCTTGCCAGGTTATTGAACATTATCTTTGTCTTCTGCATATTCATCTTCAACCCAATTCTTACACTTTCTCGATTAAGGTCCTCAATCATTTGCTGTAATTTGTCTCCAATGTTGCTGAATAGGACAATGTCATCTGCAAACCGAAGATTGCTGAGATATTCGCCTTTGATCCCCACTCCTAAGTGTTCCCAGTCTAAGAGCTTGAATACTTCTTCTAAGCATGCAGTGAATAGCATTGGAGAGATTGTGTCTCCTTGCCTGACCCCTTTCTTGATAGGTAACTTTCTACTTTTCTTGTGGAGAACCAAGGTAGCTGTGGAATCCTTGTAGATATTTGTTAAGATATTCACGTATGCCTCTTGTACTCCTTGATTACGCAATGTCTCTATGACTGCTGGTATCTCTACTGAATCAAATGCCTTTTCATAATCTATGAAAGCCATGTAGAGAGGTTGATTGTACTCCGCAGATTTCTCGATTACCTGACTGATGACATGGATATGATCCATTGTAGAATATCCCTTCCTGAAGCCAGCCTGTTCTCTTTGTTGGCTGAAGTCAAGTGTTGACCTGATTATATTGGAAATTATCTTGGTTAATATTTTATGCAATACTGAAAGCAAGTTAATCGGTCTATAATTCTTCAGTTCTTTAACGTCTCCCTTCTTATGGATTAGTATAATGTTGGTGTTCCAGCTCTCTGGTATACACTTGGAAGTCGTGAGGCATTGCGTATAAAGGGCTGCAAGCTTTTCAAGCATGATATCTCCTCCATATTTGATTAAATCTACTGTTATTCCATCTTCTCCAGCAGCTTTTCCCCTGGTCATGTCTTTCAAGGCCCTTCTAATTTCATCGCTAGTTATAGAAGGAGCCTCTGTATCCGTTTCAACACTATTTTGAATGAAAGTAGCTCGGCTGTTTTGGGCACTGTACAGGTCAGTATAGAATTCTTCCGCTGCTTTTACTATGTCATCGAAATTGCTGATGATATTACCATGCTTATCTTTCAGTGCATACATCTTGCTTTGTCCTATGCCAAGCTTTCTTCTTACTGTATGCTGTGTATGTGAGACGTGTGTATGCTGCAGCAAATATCCGGAGACCACTGAGCACATCCTAATGGAATACGCGGGGGGATTCACCCAGTGAGAACCGTAGGTGACGTACACCTTCCAGAAACGCTCGGGTTTAAAGTGCCGGGACGGAAGCATCAACCCGTCAGCAGTCGAGATAAGCAAGAGACGTTCAGAGTACTGGTGGAAAAAAAAAAGCAGGGAAGAAATTGACATCACCCGATTTGATCTTTTACAGTCATAGGTAGAGATATTGAGGGGAAAAAAGAAGATTAATGAAATGTTTAAAAATGTTAGATACGAAGATGTATAGCATACCAGATTAAATCAAAGCAGGCTAGGTGACTATTTGTCACCGCCCCGTTTCAAAGGGGGTGCCACTAAATCATCATCATCATCATTACCTTAAATCCCCTCCAGGGGCGTTACGCATCCCGGCCGCCGCGGCAGCGTTTCACAGTGTGTGGCACGTGCTTGCTTTCCTATGCGACAAAAATGCAGGTGCTGGTCTGTGGAGGTCGCGTGCCGGGCTGTGATAGTGTAAACATTACAACCGTCCATAGCCTGAAGCGAGCGCTTGGAGCTGGCGTCTCAAGAGCGTGCTGGCCACGTATGCAGATGGAGCGCGTAAACATGCGCCAGCAAAATGGCTCCAAAGCGTGTACTCAGCGTCGAGGCCCGAAAGAGGAGTCGCGTGGAACAGGAGCGTCTTCGCTACGCAGCGAAACGTGACGCAGACCACGAATGTATGTAGACAGTGTACACGTACAATTATAATAATTAATTTAATTACCTACTGCCCCATAATTCAATAACGTTGAACACTTCTGCCACGATGCGATGTGCTATGTGGGGCAATGATAATGCTCAACTCTCTCAAAGACTATGAACAATGACGCACAACAACGCCTCAAGCAAGCACGTCTCCCTGTGTGTTCTGTGGACTACGCAAACAGCAGTGGTGCACGCGCGGTAACGTTTGACATCAACTCACCACTCTCGCATTGGACTAAATGCTTAATAAATTACACATTCGACGCCAACATCACCGATAATTATCGTCGTTTAAAGCAATCCGCATACAAAGGTTCGCTTACATTGATTCCCACAGTGCCTGGGATCCGCATATATATATATATATATATATATATATATATATATATATATATATATATATATATATATATATATTTCTTAAAACGAGGCGAGACAAAAACCTACCTACTGCATAGTGCCCAGAATGTGGCTAAGAATACTTGGCATTAACTCTAGTACACATAAATATTTACCCACGGCAGTGGATGGGAAAACGGTGCCACGGTAGCGCAATTGGTAAAAGCATCGCACGCGTAATGCGAAGACGTGGGTTCGTATCCCACCTGCGGCCAGTTCTTTTTTCATCCACTTTCATTTGTCTTTATTTATAATTTCTACATTTTGACTAAATAAGCAAGTAATTTCGCGTACGCTTTCCGTGTTGTCATTATCGGTTGGCTTCATGTGGTTGTGACTTACGAAGACTGGGCCCCTCGGTTCGCCTTCTTCTCGTTAATAGACATGTATTAAAATTAAAAGAAGTGCAGGCGCACGTAGATAAGCAAAAACATTTAATTTCTACGTTTTTGCCGGGGCTGAAGCGTCGAAATTAAATGTATTTGCTTTTCTACGTGCGCCTGCAGTACTTTTAATTTACGAAACACCGAATCCGAAGAACAACTTCCTTCACATATATTGAATGGTGTGAAACAGGCCACAAATATGCGACGCGATCAATTTAGTATAACAGCTAGGGCTGTTCAAAGACCTTATCTATGCTCGCGCACTCAGGGTGACACACGCTTCATGCCTCTGCTCATCCGAGCAGTTCGCGACAACAGGCACCGGCCGCTTGTACCAGCGAGGCGGTCTGCTAATGGCGGACAGTTGTGACGAATGAACAGATTTGAGCCCTGCGCTCGTTTTCACAAAGTGTTTCCTAAGCTAGTGCAAGGACGGTCGCACGGATGTTTTAGTGCACGGGGTAGCTGGGAGTCGACCCTTGACGAAGAGTTCTTACGAACGAAGAGCTTTGCCAATTAAGCCCCTTTACCGCCGTCCGTATAGCGTGGCGGTGGAGCGGGCGACAACGACACACTTTCTCCACATTTAGGTCCGGCGCAGACGCACAGGTTTAACTTGACAGCAAAGCGAAACGTCAATATGGCTATTACTAAAGTGCGTAACCTCGAGGCAGTGCGACGTTCACTCTTGCATTGATGCCATTTTCGCGGAAATCAATTACGGATTCTTTTGCGCAACATATGCTTAAGGGGGGCATCGACTGAACCACTGATTGAGTTGATGAATGCCCTTGTCATTGCATAAGAGCGCTGCACTATTCGCTGTGCTTATTTACAACCAGGGCTATCGCAACAACAGCTCAAGAGCGTCGGTCCCTGTCTCGCGCTGTCCGGGCTGCCGGACTTCGTCGTCTTCTCTCAATAGTTCCGGAATTTCTTCCCCACTACATTGGCCCCGAAGAGCAGCCATCCTGGCGACTCAAGGCGATACAAGCACAAGAGGGTCGTAATAGGGCATTAAGCGGCTGATGTGGACAGTTTCACGACCGCGGTGGAAGGTGTCACAGGCTCGACGAAGTAGTTCACCGGCGAAGTGCAATAAACGATCCGGTAGGGAACGTGATATTCCGCTGCGAACTTGCGGGAGAGACCAGGGGTCGGACATGGAATTGAAAGCCGCACGAACGAGCCAACAGGGAAGGTAGGGGCAGGTTTAGCCAGGTCAAGGAGTTCTTTTTGGAGACCTTGTGTCACGGATGTAAATGAGCGTGCTAGTTGGCGGCACTCTTCGGCACATTGAGCGAGTTCTGAGGCTGGGCGGTATTCGGACGCATCCGGGCGGTACGGAAGTATGGTATCCAGTGTGGAAGAGGGCTCACGTCCGTATAGGAGAAAGAAAGGGGAAAATCCAGTGGTGGCTTGTGTGGCTGTGTTGTATCCATAAGTCACGACAGGAAGCACCAAATCCCAATTAGAATGTTCAGAGACTATGTACATGGAGAGCATATCAGCGAGTGTTCGGTTAAAGCGCTCCGTCAAGTCTGCGGATTATAGCTTGTAGCGGTGCGATGAATAGTATTGCACTCACTGAGAGGACGACTTGCGAAAGAAACACACGCCCTCGGTCGCTAAGCAGCTCGCGTGGCGCGCCGTGGCGAAGAACGAAGCTGCGCAAGACGAACAAGGCAACATCACGAGCTGAAGCTATTGGAAGAGCGCCGGTTTCGGTATATCGAGTGAGATGGTCGACGGCCACAATAATCCACCGATTGCCCGCGGAAGGAAGGGACCCGCGTACAGGTCTACACCGATTCTATCAAACGGGCGAGCTGTACACGGCAAAGGTTGTCATGTGCCAGGCGTGTGACAACTTGTTTTCCGGCGTTGGAATGCAGGAATGAATGTATTTGAGGACGTAGGTGTACATTCCACGCCAGTAGAATCGCTGGCGAAGTCTATCATAAGTTTTCAAAACGCTAGCGTGCGCGTTTTCTGGGTCTGCGTGGAAGTACGTGCACAGATCGGAGTGCAAATGGCGAGGTATAACAAGAAGCCATTTTCGACCATCTGGCTGATAGTTGCGGCGGTACAACATGAGGTACTTGGCGCCGAAGGGCGCGAGAGGGCTGTGGGGTTGGTGTCGGCGAAGGCGTAGAGAGAACGTCGATCAGCGAGGCTATCCAGGGATCCTTGCGCTGTTCCGAAGGAATGTAAGTGATGCTAGCGAAGGAAGTTTCGGAAAGGGAAACAGGCGCAACGTCAGAAGGCACGGGCGAGAGGGAAAGTGCGTCGGCGTGCTTGCGTCCTGAGCGGTAAATGACGCCAATATCGAATTCGTGTAAACGTAGCGACCAGCGACCGAACGGATCCTTCAGTCAAGCCAGCCAACATAGAGAATGGTGATCGGTGATGGCATCAAATGAATCGCCTTACAAGTAAGGGCGAAATTTCTGCAATGCCAAAACAATTGGCAAACATTCGTTTTCGGTAACCGAGTACTTGCACTCCGCGTTGGTGAGTGCACGACTAGCATATGCGACTACGTACTGAGAGAAGCCGGGCTTGCGTTGGGCAAGGACAGCGCCAAGGCCGATCCCAGTAGCATCCGTGTGTACCTCGGTCGGAGCGGTAGGGTTGAAGTGACGTAAGATGGGCGGTGAAGTCAAGAGACGACGTAACGTAGCGAAAGCCTCATCACACGCCGGGGACCAACCAGACAGATAGCTATCGCTGGTGAGCATTCAGTGATGCTATCATAGAAGTTCTTCACCATCCAAGGAATCACGAAGAAAGCTCGCATGCCGTCATTTGCACTGAAACAGGCCACATTAGGACTTTTACATGAGGTTCACAGTGGCCGCGTACATGTTTATATCGATGCCTCAGTCACACCTACAAGTTGAGCTGCGGCGGTGGTGATTCCAGCAAGATCCGTCAAGATACAGCTAAAGACGTCGCATGTCTCATCAACGACAGCTGCTGAACTGGTAGCCCTCCGTGCGGCTCTTCATTTCATTCTGGAGGAACCACCCCATCCATGGTCAATCTTCTGTGACTCCAAGGCAGCCCTCCAGAGTTTACTCTCAGTACTGCGCCATGGATCACATGAGCAGCTCGTCGCAGAGATCAGACAAGTACACCATCACATAGTTGATGAAGGACACGATATATCAGTGGTTGCCTAGTCACTGTGGCATACATGGCAATGATCGAGCGGACGCAGCGGCCCGATCTGCTCATGACGGTGTCAACTGCGTTGCCATTCCTCTATCGAGAGGCGACGCAGCGAAAAAACTTTCCGCGCTTGCGCGTGAGCTAACATTGATTCAATGAATTCATCTGATTTCACAAGTACACGCCTTCATGCACTGGACCCTAATTTACAGCGCCGTATTCCATTCAACCTTCCACGACGGTACTGTACACTTCTAGTCCGTCTATGGCTTGGAGTAGCATTTTCAAATGCGTACTCCTTTCTTATCGGAATGGCCAATAGCCCACTTTGTGAATTCTGCGGGTGCAACTTAACAATCGCACACCTTCTTTGTGAGTGCCCTCGTTTCAACCCTCAGAGAGCAGCTCTTTCAGCCACGATATATCAACTGGACAAACGCCCAATAACAGAAAACATCCTTGGAAACTGGCCTACACAAACAACGGCGCGAGCCGCCCTGAAGGCACTGCTGCGTTACTTAAAAGACACCGAACTCAGTGACAAATTGTGACTCTACACTGTGTGACGTAGTATGGAACGTTGACTTTATGCAACACGAGAACGCCTTCGCAAACTGCATGACAGTGCCCACAGAAACAGTTCTGTTCTGTGCGTGTGTGAGAGTGATTTTCTTTTGTTTCCTTTTTTTTTCCTGTTTTTTCTCTCTCTCACTCCTGTCGCATCCCTTTACCCCTCTCCCGGTACAGGGTAGTCAACCGGAGATAATCTCTGGTTAACCTCACTCTCTTTCCTTTACCTTTTTTTTCTCTCTCTCTTCTTCACAAAGCGGCGAAAGTATGAGCACAGACCAAGAAATAAGCTTTCACGGTGGTAGGTTTCGGGAATTCAGCAACAGCACGAAGTTTCTGCGGATCGGGAAGGACGCCGTCCTTCGAAACTACGTGGCCCAATATTGTGAGTTTGGAAGCTCTGAAGCGGCACTTCTTGATGTTAAGCTGAAGGCCTGGTCGTGTTAAACAGCCCAATACCTCATAAAGACGACGGAGGTGACTGTCGAAATCAGGGGAGAAAACGGCGACGTCATCCAGGTAGCACAAGCATGTGTTCCATTTCAACCCACGCAAGACACTGTCCATCATCCTTTCGAATGTTGCTTTCGAATGTCATCCTTCTTTTTTTTTTTTTTTTTTTCTGGGGCTTCTCGCAAAAAGGCTACTTTTATGTTCTGTTTCCCTTTTTTTGTTCAAATAGTGCTGATGCGTGCTCTCTCGTCCGGTCATTTAGACATCTTTCTGTTCGCCCTATGTTAAAAAAAAAAAAAAAGTAGCAGTTCTGCCCGAAAGGCGAAGCATCGACTATGATAGCAAATTAGTGGACAGCTATACAAGTTAAGGAAAGTAGTTTTATCGGCCGTATCAATCTGTAAACATAGACACCCCAACTAAATTAACAAGCATGGTGTCACGCGCGCACCAGCAAACATGAACGCATCTTACTCGATGACCGCGGACACTGGCTCCAGCGTTCTGACAGCCGCGCGGGCGGGCGCTCGCGGCGCGGCTGTCTCTTGCCGACTGTGGAGTAAGGCGCGGCGGCCCATCCCTACCCTCCCTCCGGAGGCCCGGACTTGGGCTTTAGTTCCTTCGGGGCTAATAAATGTTATTTCTCTCTCTCTCTACCCTCCCTTCGGAGCGTTGTGTGCGACTCGAACACTGCGATCCCTCCCCGCCCTTCTGTGCGCGAGCCGCGATTGCCGGCTCACCGTCGCATGCTTTCACTCGCACACACAGCGTATGGCGCGCGGCGACGATTATATCGCCCGTGGACTTCATACGGAACCTCACGGCGACGACGGCGGAATTTCGTCTAGAGGGTCCATATCAGGGGCGTAGCCAGAAATTTTTTTCGGGGGGGGGGGGGGGGTTCACCGGCCCGACCGGGGGGGGGGGGGGGGGCAAGCTTCTGCTTTCCTCTAGGTCACGTGATCGATAATAAATATCGGTAGTTTAAGCAGACTCTATACATGTATATCAAAGACATGGGACCCCCTCGCATGTGCGTGTGCTTGTGAAGAAATTAAGTAAAAAGTAAAGCAAGCTCAGTAAATACAGTAAGTACGACAGACAGGCACAGTGGGCGTTTGGAGCAACGGTCTCTCATCGCGCCGCTGAATGGACCAGTCTTCGAAAACGCATCATTGAGCCGACCCGTGCGATCGGAGAAGCCATCATTAATTGTTAATTTCCGTTAAGCGTAGATGGCGTCGTCCTCGTCGGGGCGAAGTGCGTTTCACAAGTCAAGGACGGCTATACGCGTGAAAATGCACGTGTGACCAGGCTATACCTACTCCCATAGCAATAGCTTGTTCGCTGCGTCTTTGCGCTAGAAAACTTAAATGCGCGCAAAAACGCGTAAGAATTTTTTTTTTTTTCGAAGCTTTCGTCGCCCTGCTCCCTCATACGAGTGGGTTGCATTTCCTGCGGCAAGTGCATGGGCCGCTGTGTCTTCCGCTGTGTGCGAGCGTGCAGCCGTCATTTGCCTTTACGTCAACAGATTCAGAATTGTACAGAATATTTCACCGCACAGCATAGATATGGCATGAGTACGCATTTTAAGTAGTGAGTGCAACTCATTTCTGCTTCACTTACGCCGGTGCAAACAGGAAGCGGCCTTGTACCTCACAGAATCTCGACTGATTGGTGTACTAGTGATGCAGGAATGAACTCCGGTATTGTTCAGTGCATAGTGCACATAATCAATTTCTCAGGACGCATGAACTCCGACGAGAACTGTCAGCGCCTGCAACAAGAGTTTACTTACGCTGTACTGCGCCCAGCAGTAATTCATGCTTGTCGGCTGTCTGTTTCGTGCATTCTATTGCGAGTCGGTGGAATTTCACTGCTGTCATCAACCCCTTCGTGTGTACATTGCTGGTTTGGGATTCCACAACAAAACAGCAACTACCAGCCTTCCGTAATTGCTGGTTTGGGATTCAACAACACAAGAGTAATTACCAGCCTTCCGTAGGGGCGCAATCGCAAACAAGAGACGTTTCTCGCGCAGACTAAGCCTACGTTCACACTTGGGAAGCGGCAAGCGGGCGGAAAGGCCAAAGCGGCCGGAAAGGCCAAAGCGGCCGGAAAGGCCAAAGCAGCCGGAAAATTTTTTCCGCGCCTGTCCAAATTGTTCACATTTGTTTTGCTACCGCCGCGGCCGCCGCTGCCGTTTTCGTCCAGATCTATCTAGCCTGCGTACGTTTGTCGGCGTGGTGGCGCTCATTATCGCATTATTTCGAGCGGTATGTTCATTCTTTCACCCACGTACCGTCATCAAAAGTGATCATGTTACGCAACTTCGCGTGTCATCTGCGACCTTCGGTAAATTCCTCGTTGGCGTTCCGTAATTCTCCGCACACGGGCGCGGTAGCGCTGAGTCACAGGTCGGTGCCTAGGCGTGATAATATTTCTTTAATAGCTTTTATTTACAAGTTGTAATAACATTTCATCATTTCGTATTGTCGGCGCCTCCAGGACACCAAAGGGGCAACGGGAACACCACAGCTAAAACCCGGGCTGGCCCTTATGTTGGGGCTCGCCAAAGCCTGCGTGTCCTACGTGATACCTACGCTCCCAATCTATCGTCGCGACGAGAAAAGCACCCCGCGACTTCTGCAACATACCGTACACGTGCGAGGAGAATAATGGAGCGCCAACGAGGAATCTGCCTAACTATTGTCTGCCATGGAAGTGGAAGAAGAAATGGCTTTTATACTTCTACCTACTTGTTTTCTAGAAATGGACAATGAATAAACGGAAGACGCGGACACCTCGGAAACGGCGCTGGTGGGTTCGCCTGGCTTTGCAAAAGCGCGAGAAGTTAGGTCACGCCAAGGCTTCGTTGCCGCACCTCCGGTCGCACGACGTTGAATACTATCGCGAGTATTGCTGACAGTACGTTTTTGTGCCACTCTTGTTGTAGAGCAAGGGCTGGTTCTTGATCGCGTCGATCAGCATTACAGCCTACACTTTTGGTGCCATGTTCAATTTTACGACCGGTTGTTTACATGCTAGTGTAGCTTCCAGTGAAGCAGAACGACTTTCCGCCGCATGGCCGCTTCGCCATGGCGAAAAAATCGGCCCGAGACCGATTTGGCTCGCAGCCTGTTTTTCTGCCTGTTTTGCCGCCTAGGCGGGCGGATTTTTGCAAGATTTTGCCTCTTCCTACAGCTTCGAGACCAAGTGTGAACGTAGCCTAAGATCCTGCGCGAGCGCGGCCTAATCGGCACCTGAAGGGAAGCGGCGGAAATGTATACCGGAGATTTCGACCACTTGGGGTCTAACTAAATCTAAGTAAACGGGCCTCGAGCGTTTTCGCCATCATCTAAAATGCGGCTGCCGCATTTGTTGCTTCATTTGTTGCGCATTTGTTGCTTCAGAATGCGGCCGCCACATTCTCGCCCAAAACTTCACAGAGTGTCAAAGCCTTGACAAACACCGTGACAGTTTTTTCCATATGCAGACATGATTCGCTGTAAATTACCAACCCAAACGGAAGCGCCCAGGAATGAAATTGTGATAGTAGCACCGGTTTCATGAATTATGTCAGCGCGAAGCGACGAAAACAAAGGGCGGGTAAGTGGGGTTGGGGGGGGGGGGGTTTGAACCCCCCCAACCCCCCCCCCCCCTGGCTACGCCCCTGGTCCATATAATTGCTATCGTAATAAAAATAAAAAAGGATGAGATTTGGCGACGACATATAAAGCGCGGGAATTGCAATGAAGAAATCAGTGGACAGCTAGTGCAGCCACGTCGACGTCTGTTCGTTCCTATCCCACAATTTTCTGCTGCTACAAACCTCGAATGATGTTATTCGCTCCGAAGTGTGGGAAGCTTGGCCGCTAAGAGGCTGAAAGTTAGCTGAAAGCATACAACAGCAGAGCAGGTGAGACTGTGCCATGCGCAAAAATAAGTGCTCGTAAACTACATTAACGTCATAAAGTCATGAGTGCACAGTAAAAGAAGAAAGCACGACTTATCTTACATTCATTATAATAGAAATTGAAGAGCACAAAGCGAGAACAAAACACCATACAAGTTTCCCGTTACTATTCACAAGCGTTTAAGCAATTGAATGTTCGCAATAAGATCCTCCATGACTTGGACATTTTCTGTACGCTGGCTATATGCGTCCGCGGTGCGCTTCAGATGAGTATGTATATACACGACGATGCGGTCGGCAAAGAGCGACTGCCGCGTTGTACCGTGATGCCGGTCGATCAGGCAGGCTTCTCGTGCGCAGTTACCCGTACCCACCGGTGTCGTACGAGCCGACCGGCCACTACCGGCACACGTGGATTCTCCGAGTGCCGCCGGGCCGCGTGGTGCGGCTGCACTTCAACGACTTCGACGTGGCCCCGAGTCCTGGTGCACGGACGTGCAACGCCGACTGGGGGCTCGTGTCCATCTACAGCGGCGACAATGTCAGCGACACGTGGAGCCTCGTGGGCAGCTACTGCAACCTCAACCGCCAGGGAGTGGTCTTCTCCGAAACTAACGTCATGAGCGTCGTCTTCTACGACCGCTTCCGCAAAATCGGAAACTCCAGAGGATTTCACGCCACCTACAGGGAGTTCCTACCCTCGCTGGCGCCCAAAAAAGGCAAGCGGGGCACACTGCTGTAAAACATATCGGGTTGCTATTCCAAGTGCACCACAGTGTCGTTTAGTGACGTGCCCAGTTGTCTTCGCTGAGCAAACGTGTACGCAGCAGGGATTCCGCTACAAAGCCGGTTTTCTTCTCCGAATACAACTTACATTTCAGGGCTGCAGTCCAAACTTGGCGTGAAACTTTTCAGTGCACTCGCGTGTGTCAGTTTGTACGTCGGAATTACGAAGAAATTAAGTTTTTTTTTTCCTTCTTCTTTTTTTCTTTCTTGCAACCTTGTGATCCGCATACTTTTGCTCACGGGTGTACGCTTAAGTATATGAAGCAAGACCACACACACACCGAGCACGCGCCCGCGTTATGCAGCTTGCGTAAGCCTTGATGTATACTCGTCGTGAGTGCGAAAATGCAGCGCAAATTGTGTGCATGCCGACCGGGCGGGTCTGCCGCGCGCAGGCAACCCCTCTCGGCTGGTCAACGTGGCGCAGGGCAAGCCGGCGCAACAGAACACCACCTACGAGCACTACGAGGCTCAGCTGGCGGTGGACGGCAACGAGGAACCGTCCATCTCCTCCGGCTCCTGCGTCTCCACTGAGTTCATCAAGGACCCCTGGTGGCAGGTGAACCTACAGAAGGAGCACTTGGTGCACGCCGTCGAAATACACAACATCGTGGACACGGGCCCGCCGGTAAGTGCGCCATGTCATCGCACAGTGCCCCGCTCAAGCTGAGGAGTCGGTACGACTGACTGCATGGTGATCGTCGATGGAGCGAATGGGGCCGACCTTGCGCGTACATTTTACAACGAATTTTTGTCTCAGCAGCTCCTAAATGCGCGCCCACGAAGAAATTTTCAAGTCTGCAGCAATGAACGAATTCAGCTCAAGAACGTTGCGTTTGAATGAAATGCTAATATCCACCGATTGTGCGGCGCAGATTTTTTAATATTGCATCAAGTGACTTTAGCAGAAATCGACGAAAATCTCAATTTTTTTAAAGCGTCTACAAGCTTAGCATTCTATACGTCGGCAATAAAATAAGAACCTCATATTGCTATTAACTGTGTCTGTTAGGACATCTTAAGCCGGTGAGATCGAGACTGCTCTGAAATACATGTGTAATTTGTGAGCACTAACTTCGCAGAACTCACGTAGACAATTAAATAATTTCACGCAAGCTGTAACCTAACAAACCATCTTTGTCCGCATCGGATGCTGTAACAGACACAGTTTGTAGAATTGAAATGCTGGTTTTTGGTTCGGAGTTACGGAGCTGTAAACGTTCTGCTTCGATCTTCCTAAAAATGTACCGTGTTTCCGAATTTTTTTAGAAACATTCGGCCGTAAATCAAGGATTCTGTTTCCAACAGTCGGTATAATTCAGGCCCACAAAGAGCTGTACTTGTCCACAAGAGCCAGCCAATCCTGATGCTGGATATATTAATAGCGAAGGCAGCTTGCTAGTCAATGGCAACAGAGAACTTACGAACAAAACGCTTTGCGAATTCAGCCGCAGCGTTTCTTCTTTTTTTATCAAATGAGACAATTTTCTCGAATAGGTAAGCCGTAAGCTTTTGTCTAAGGCGGACATTTTTGCGCTTCACGTGTGTATATTGATGAGGCAATCTCCGTTGCAGGCTTAACGCGTGCTCCCTGCGGCCTTTATTGTACGCCCGAGTTGTTCGTTTCTCGAGTGAGTTACATTCAGCAAGCGGCACTCGGGTGGAGCAGTTGCAAAGCCAGGACTGCAGTCAGCATCCATCTTTTTTTGTCCGTCTACAGTAGCCCTCATTAGCATACCCAGGGTTTCTTTCTGGAGTGGTAACATAGCCACAAACCATGGTGGTTTCTAAGACTTTATGTATGTGTGTATGCATGTATGTATGTACGGTATGTATGTATGTATGTATGTATGTATGTATGTATGTATGTAGTGTATGTATGTATGTATGTATGTATGTATGTATGTATGTATGTATGTATGTGTGTGTGTGTATGTATGTATGTATGTATGTATGTATGTATGTATGTTGCATGTATGTATGTATGTATGTATGTACGGTATGTATGTATGTATGTATGTATGCATGTATGTATGTATGTATGTATGTATGTATGCATACATGCATGCATGTATGTATGTATGTATGCATGCATGCATGTATGTATGTATGTATGTATGTATGCATGCATGCATGTATGTATGTATGTATGTATGTATGTATGTATGTATGTATGCAGGTATGTATGTAATGTATGATGTATTTATGTATGTATGTATGTATGTATGTATGTCTGTATGTGTGCTATGTATGCATAGTATGATGTATGCTATGCTATGTATTGTATGTATGTTTTAGATGTATGTATGTATGTCTGTTATGTATGCATGTCTGTATGCGTATGTATGTATGTATTTATGTATGTATGCTATGTATGTATGTATGCTGTCTGCATGCATGCTAGCTATGCTATGCTATGTATGCTGTATTGAGTCTGTAGGTAGTATGTATGCTGTTATGTATATGTATGTATGTTATGTATGCTATGTAATGTATGTATGTATGTATGATGTATGTATTTATGCTTATGTATGTATGTCTGCTATGTATGTATGGTATGTATGTATTTCATGTAGTATGTAAGTATGTATTTATGTATGTATGTATGCATGTATGTATGTATGTATGTATGTATGTATGTATGTATGTATGTATGTATGTATGTAGTATGTATGTATGTATGCATGTATGTATGTATGTATGTATGTATGTATGTATGTATGTATGTATGTATGTATGTATGTATGCATGTATGTATGTATGTATGTATGTATGCATGCATGCATGTATGTATGCATGTATGTATCAGGGGCGTAGCCAGAAATTTTTTTCGGAGGGGGTTCATCGGCCCGACTGGGGGGGGGGGGGGGCAAGCGTCTGCTTTCCTCTGCGTGACGTGATCGATAATAAATATCGGTAGTTTAAGCACCCTCTATGTATGTATATCAAAGACATGGGACCCCCCGTCCCCCCTCGCGTGTGTGTGTGCTAGAGCACTGCACGGGCTCGGGCTTACCCGAAAGCCCGGGCCCGTGGGCCGGGCCGGGCCGCGTAGAACTGTTTTTTCACGGGCTCGGGCTGGGCTCGGGCACGGCGTGTGCTTTTTGACCCGGGCCCGGGCCGGGCTCGGGCTTTCTGGTGGTGTGCATGTAACGTGCAGTGAGTTATTCTCGGGCGACTCAATTCTGAAAAACATTATTTTTCGGTCTCGGGCCGGGTTCGGGCCGGTTTAGAGTCGGGCTCGGGCCGGGCTCGGGCTCGGGCCTAAGGTAAAGGGGTGGCGGGCCGGGCCGGGCGGGTAACGTAGATTATTTCCGGGCCCGGGCCGGGCCCGGGGTCTCGCCATAAAAGTTTTGATCGGGCTCGGGCGGGCCACCCAACGTAATAACGGGCCCGGGCCGGGCCCGGGCTGAAAAAATCGGCCCGTGCAGTGCTCTAGCGTGTGCTTGTGAAAGAAATTAAGTAAAAAGTAATGTAAGCTCAGTAAAATACAGTAAGTACGACAGGTACAGTGGGCGTTTGGAGCAACCGTCTCTCATCGCGCCACTGAATGGACCAGTCTTCGAAAACGCATCATTGAGATGACCCGCCCAATCGGAGAAGACATCATTAATTGTTAATCTCCGTTAAGCGTAGATGGCGTCGTCCTCGTCGGGGCGAAGTGCGTTTCACAAGTCAAGGACGGCTATACACGTGAAAATGCACGTGTGACCATGCAGGCTATATACCTACTCCCATAGCAATAGCTTGTTCGCTGCGTCTTTGCGCTAGAAAACTGAAACACGCGCAAAAACGAGTAATGCTTTTTTTTTTTTTTTTACGAAGCTTTCGTTGCCTTGCATTTCCTGCGGCAAGTGCATGGGCCGCTGTGTCTTCCGCTGTGTGCGAGCGTGCAGCCGTCATTTGCCTTTACGTCAACAGATTCAGAATTGTACAGAATATTTCACCGCACTGCATAGTTATGGCATGTGTACGCATTTTAAGTAGTGCGTGCGAGTCATTTCTGCTTCACTTAGGCCGGTGCAAACAGGAAGCGGCCTTGTACCTCACAGAATCTCGACTGATTGGTGTACTAGTGATGCAGGAATGAACTCCGGTCTTGTGCAGTGCATAGTGCACATAATCAATTTCTCAGGACGCGTGAACTCCGACGAGAACTGTCAGCGCCTGCAACAAGAGTTTACTTACGCTGTACTGCGCACATGTAATCCATGCTTGTCGGCTGTCTGTTTCGTGCATTCTGTTGCGAGTCGGTGGAATTTCACTGCTGGCATCAACCCTTTGGTGTGTACATTGCTGGTTTGGGATTCCACAACACAACAGCAACTACCAGCCTTTCGTAATTGCTGGTTTGAGATTCAGCAACACAACAGTAACTACCAGCCTTCCGTAGGGGCGCAATCGCAAACGAGAGACGTTTTGCGCTGCAGACTATGGCTACGTTCACACTTGGGAAGCGGCAAGCGCGCGGGTGGAGAGGCCAAAGCGGCTGGAAAGGCCAAAGCGGCCGGAAAATCTTTTCCGCGCATGTCCAAGTTCACATTTGTTTTGCTACCACCGCGGCCGCCGCTTTCGTACACATCCATCTAGTCTGCGTACGTTTGTCGGCGTGGTGGCGCTCATTATCGCATTATTTGGAGCGGTATGTTCATTCACTGACCCACCCGTCATCAAAAGTGATCATCTTGCGCAATTTCGCGTGTCATCTGCGACCTTCGGTAAATTCCTCGTTGGCGCTCTGTAATTCTCCTCACACGGGCGCGGTAGCGCTGTGTCACAGGTTGCTGCCTAGGCGTGATTATATTTCTTTAATAGCTTTTATTTACAAGTTGTAATAACATTTCATCATTTCGTATTATTTTCGGCGCCTCCAGGACACGAAAGTGGCAACGGGAACATCAAAGCTAAAACCCGGGCTGGCCCTTTGTGTTGAGGCTCGCCGAAGCCTGCGCGTCCTACGTGAGACCTACGCTCCCAATCTATCGTCGCGACGAGAAAAGCACCCCGCGACTTCTGCAACATACCGTGCACGTGCGAGGAGAATTATGGAGCGCCAACGAGGAATCTGCCTAACTATTGTATGTCATGGAAGTGGAAGAAGAAATGGCTTTTATACTTCTACCTACTTGTCTTCTCGAAATGGACAATGAATAAACGGAAGACAAGAAAACCTCGGAAACGGCGGTGGTGGGTTCGCCTGGCTTTGCAAAAGCGCGAGAAGTTGGGTCACGCGACTCCGTTGGCTTCGTTGCCGCGCCTCCGGTCGCGCGAAGTTGAATACTATCGCGAGTATTGCTGACAGTACGTTTTAGTAGTTATCTTGTCGTAGAGCAAGGGGTGGTTCTTGATCGCGTCGATCAGCATTGCAGCCTACACTTTTGGTGCCATGTTCAATGTTACGACCGGAAGTTTACATGCTAGTGTAGCTTCCGGTCGAGCAGAACGACTTTCCGCCACGTTTCCGCTTCGCCATGGCGAAAAAATCGGTCCGAGACCAATTTGGCTCGCCGCCTGTTTTTCTGCCTGTTTTGCCGCCTAGGCGGGCGGATTTTTGCAAGATTTTGCCGCTTCCGCCAGCTTCGAGACCAAGTTCCTACGCGAACGCGGCCTAACCGGCACCTGAAGGGAAGCGGCGGAAATGTATACCGAAAATTTCGACCACCTGGGGACTTTAACGTGCACCTAAATCTAAGTAAACGGGCCTCGAGCATTTTCGCCTTCATCTAAAATGCGGCTGCCGCATTTGTTGCTTCATTTGTTGTTTCAGAATGCGGCCGCCACATTCGCGCCCAAAACCTCACAGAGTGTCAAGGCCTTGACAAACACCGTGACAGTTTTTTTCCATATGCAGACATGATTCGCTTTAAATTACCAACCCAAACGGAAGCGCCCAGGAATGAAAATGTGAAAGTAGCACCGGTTTCTTGAAATATGTCAGCGCGAAGCGACGAGAGCAAAGGGTGGGTTAGTGGGGGGGGGGGCAAAAATTTCGGGGGGGGGTTGAACCCCCCCAACCCCCCCTTGGCTACGCCACTGGTATGTATGTATGTATGTATGTATGTATGTATGCATGTATGTATGTATGTATGTATGTATTTATGTATGTATGTATGTATGTATGTATGTATGTATGTATGTATGTATTTATGTATGCATGTATGTATGTATGTATGTATGTATGCATGCATGCATGTATGTATGTATGTATGTATGTATTTATGCATGTATGTATGTATGTATGTATGTATGTATGTATGTATGTATGTATGCATGTATGTATGTATGTATGTATGTATGTATGTATGCATGTATGTATGTATGCATGTATGTATGTATGTATGTATGTATGTATGTATGTATGTATGTATGTATGCATGTATGTATGTATGTATGCATGTATGTATGTATGTATGTATGTATGTGAGCATGTATGTATGTATGCATGTATGTATGTATGTATGTATGTATGCATGTATGCATGTATGTATGTATGTATGTATGTATGTATGTATGTATGTATGCATGCATGTATGTATGTATGTATGTATGTATGTATGTATGTATGTATGTATGCATGTATGTATGTATGTATGTATGCATGCATGTATGTATGTATGTATGTATGTATGCATGCATGCATATGTATGTATGTATGTATGTATGTATGCATGTATGTATGTATGTATGTATGTATGTATGTATGTATGTATGTATGTATGCATGTATGTATGTATGTATGTATGCATGTATGTATGTATGTATGTATGTATGTATGTATGTATGTATGTATGTATGTATGTATGTATGTATGTATGTATGTATGTATGTATGTATGTATGCATGTATGTATGTATGCATGTATGTATGTATGTATGTATGTATGTATGTATGTATGTATGTATGTATGTATGTATGTATGTATGTATGCATGTATGTATGTATGTATGTATGTGTATGTATGTATGTATGTATGTATGTATGTATGTATGTATATGTATGTATGTATTTGTATGTATGTATGTATGTGTATGTATGTTATGTATGCATGTATGTATGTATGTATGTATGTATGTCATGTATGCATGTATTTATGTATGTATGTATGTATGTATTTATGTATGATGTATGTATGTATGTATGTATGCATGTATGTATGTATGCATGTATGATGTATGTATGTATGATGTATGGTATGTATGTATGTATGTATGTATGTATGTTATGTATGCATGTATGTATGTATGTATGTATGCTTATGTATGTATGCATGCATGTATGTATGTATGCATGCAGTATGATGTATGTATTTATGTATGTATGTTATGTATGTCTGCATGTATGTAGCTGTTTATGTATGTATGTATGTATGTAGGTATGTATGTATGTATGTAGTATTTTGTATGTATGTATGTATGTATGTATGCATGTCTGATGCAGTATGTATGTATGCATGTATGTCTGTATGTATGCATGTATGTATGTATGTATTATGTATGTATGTATGCATGTATGTATGTATGCATGTATGTAGTATGTATGTATGCATGTCTTGTCTGTATGTATGTATGTATGCATGTATGTAGTATGTATGTATGTATGCATGTATGTCTGTATGTAGTACTGTATGTATGTATGTATGTATTCTGTATGTATGCATGTATGTATGTATGTATGTATGTATGTATGTATGTATGCATTTATGTATGCATGTATGTATGTATGTATGCATGTATGTATGTATGCATGTATGTATGTACGGTATGTATGTATGTATGTACGGTATGTATGTATGTATGTATGTATGTATGTATAAAGCACTCAATTTTAGGTTTGGGGATGCGAGGTAAAGAGGTAGAAAGTCCCTTTTTTTTCCCAGCTACCAAAAACGAAGCCCATTCAGCAAAACGAACGACACCGCGTGCTGTTTAACCCTTTACACCTTTCTTCAAGCGAAGCTTGTATTGCCTCACTCATGTCGGCGTCGATGTTGATGTTGGCGTACGCAAAAACCCGAGCCGCGCGAAAATAAAAATTGCTCGTCGGGCTGCGGAATCGAACCGCCGACCTCACGGTTGCGAGACGACCACGCTAACCGATTCAGCCACTGTCGTTTGTATTTTTTTTATCTCATTCAGTCACTGTCGGTTCATCCAACGCCTCCTAATAATCATACTCGCCCCATTTCCTTCGTGTCCTTGTGTGTATATGTGTACAAACTAAATAATAATGATAGTAATAAAGCGTTGTTTTATATGCATGAAGAAGCAGACGCGGCGCCCGCTGCTGGTGCGCGCGATCACGCTATACCGCCAGCCAATCACAGGCGTCCCCTCCCTCCGGAGGAGGGAAAGGGTGTGATCGCGTGTTCGCTCGCCGCGCGCCCGCCGTTTTCCGCCAGTATGGCCTTCTAGCCACCATACCGCCAGTTCAGGCCCGGTAGTCAGATGGGGAGGTCGCGTTTGGTTCGTTCTGATGAAGAACAGGCTGCGTTGAAGGAACCGCAGCGGCAGCGGGCCGTGAACGTTCCAAACACTCGACGTCCCCTCCCTCCGGAAGAGGGAAAGGGTGTGATCGCGTGTTCGCTCGCCTCGCGCCGGCCGTTTCCTGCCAGTTCAAGCCCGGCAGTCAGATGGGGAGGTCGCGTTTGGTTCGTTCTGATCACGACTTAGAGGAAGTTTCTTCTCTTGGGGAAGATGTGCTTGCCCACTTGGCGGGCTTTTTGTTAAAGTCGATTATCCGCACTGTGGAACACTGCTCTGTGTGCATGTACATGCTAGCGGTTGAAAAACCTGGACAGGAACACCACCTTGCTCAGCTAAATGAATACGTCCAAGGCGGCAAATTTTAATTTATGCAAGCAGACAAATTCTGGACTTTGTTTTTTTAATGTGGAGGTGTTCTGAAGTATTTTGCTGAAGCTCAAGATCTGAGCTGTCTGACAAACACCGTTGAAAGCACTGTAGGAAATTATTGGAAAGAATGTAACCTTGCCAGAAAACCCATATTATCAGCACAAAGATGTGATTGAAAAATTCTTGAACGATTTGTGTCCACACATCTCCGCATCTATCTGCGATGGCTTAACAATCCTGAAAAGACAGATGAGTGCTATGCTAGCAAGACTGTAGCAGGTACGAGCGTGCAGTAGAGCAACCGCATTTTAACCAGATAACTTCGCTGAGAGCTCATAAAGTGAATTATTTAGTGCTTACTTTTGTAAATAAATTCTGTTTGGGTGTTGAAAACTCTTCTCTGTGCATTTTTTTTCTTCAGCTGGTAGGCACATAAACTGTCGCAGACCTACTCACGCGACGTCTCCTAACTTTTCTCCTAGTTTCATAAATATGACGGGACAACCATAAGAAGCAAGATTACTATTAAAATAGTTTCAAACTTAAAACTTCATTCAAGTGTACAATTCCAGTAATATTTGTGGGACGTTGACCAGTTAAATGAGTAAATAAAGAAGAGGGTAACCTCGCAAATAAACCCTGCCACCTTCGAGGTTGCGATACACGCGAAAAGTGTCGCACAACCTCTTTTGAAACCAGGGGCGTAGCCAGAAATTTTTTTCGGAGGGGGTTCATCGGCCCGACTGGGGGGGGGGGGGGGGGGGGGGGGGGCAAGCGTCTGCTTTCCTCTGCGTGACGTGATCGATAATAAATATCGGTAGTTTAAGCACCCTCTATGTATGTATATCAAAGACATGGGACCCCCCGTCCCCCCTCGCGTGTGTGTGTGCTAGAGCACTGCACGGGCTCGGGCTTACCCGAAAGCCCGGGCCCGTGGGCCGGGCCGGGCCGCGTAGAACTGTTTTTTCACGGGCTCGGGCTGGGCTCGGGCACGGCGTGTGCTTTTTGACCCGGGCCCGGGCCGGGCTCGGGCTTTCTGGTGGTGTGCATGTAACGTGCAGTGAGTTATTCTCGGGCGACTCAATTCTGAAAAACATTATTTTTCGGTCTCGGGCCGGGTTCGGGCCGGTTTAGAGTCGGGCTCGGGCCGGGCTCGGGCTCGGGCCTAAGGTAAAGGGGTGGCGGGCCGGGCCGGGCGGGTAACGTAGATTATTTCCGGGCCCGGGCCGGGCCCGGGGTCTCGCCATAAAAGTTTTGATCGGGCTCGGGCGGGCCACCCAACGTAATAACGGGCCCGGGCCGGGCCCGGGCTGAAAAAATCGGCCCGTGCAGTGCTCTAGCGTGTGCTTGTGAAGAAATTAAGTAAAAAGTAATGTAAGCTCAGTAAAATACAGTAAGTACGACAGGTACAGTGGGCGTTTGGAGCAACCGTCTCTCATCGCGCCACTGAATGGACCAGTCTTCGAAAACGCATCATTGAGATGACCCGCCCAATCGGAGAAGACATCATTAATTGTTAATCTCCGTTAAGCGTAGATGGCGTCGTCCTCGTCGGGGCGAAGTGCGTTTCACAAGTCAAGGACGGCTATACACGTGAAAATGCACGTGTGACCATGCAGGCTATATACCTACTCCCATAGCAATAGCTTGTTCGCTGCGTCTTTGCGCTAGAAAACTGAAACACGCGCAAAAACGAGTAATGCTTTTTTTTTTTTTTACGAAGCTTTCGTTGCCTTGCATTTCCTGCGGCAAGTGCATGGGCCGCTGTGTCTTCCGCTGTGTGCGAGCGTGCAGCCGTCATTTGCCTTTACGTCAACAGATTCAGAATTGTACAGAATATTTCACCGCACTGCATAGTTATGGCATGTGTACGCATTTTAAGTAGTGCGTGCGAGTCATTTCTGCTTCACTTAGGCCGGTGCAAACAGGAAGCGGCCTTGTACCTCACAGAATCTCGACTGATTGGTGTACTAGTGATGCAGGAATGAACTCCGGTCTTGTGCAGTGCATAGTGCACATAATCAATTTCTCAGGACGCGTGAACTCCGACGAGAACTGTCAGCGCCTGCAACAAGAGTTTACTTACGCTGTACTGCGCACATGTAATCCATGCTTGTCGGCTGTCTGTTTCGTGCATTCTGTTGCGAGTCGGTGGAATTTCACTGCTGGCATCAACCCTTTGGTGTGTACATTGCTGGTTTGGGATTCCACAACACAACAGCAACTACCAGCCTTTCGTAATTGCTGGTTTGAGATTCAGCAACACAACAGTAACTACCAGCCTTCCGTAGGGGCGCAATCGCAAACGAGAGACGTTTTGCGCTGCAGACTATGGCTACGTTCACACTTGGGAAGCGGCAAGCGCGCGGGTGGAGAGGCCAAAGCGGCTGGAAAGGCCAAAGCGGCCGGAAAATCTTCTCCGCGCATGTCCAAGTTCACATTTGTTTTGCTACCACCGCGGCCGCCGCTTTCGTACACATCCATCTAGTCTGCGTACGTTTGTCGGCGTGGTGGCGCTCATTATCGCATTATTTGGAGCGGTATGTTCATGCACTGACCCACCCGTCATCAAAAGTGATCATCTTGCGCAATTTCGCGTGTCATCTGCGACCTTCGGTAAATTCCTCGTTGGCGCTCTGTAATTCTCCTCACACGGGCGCGGTAGCGCTGTGTCACAGGTTGCTGCCTAGGCGTGATTATATTTCTTTAATAGCTTTTATTTACAAGTTGTAATAACATTTCATCATTTCGTATTATTTTCGGCGCCTCCAGGACACGAAAGTGGCAACGGGAACATCAAAGCTAAAACCCGGGCTGGCCCTTTGTGTTGAGGCTCGCCGAAGCCTGCGCGTCCTACGTGAGACCTACGCTCCCAATCTATCGTCGCGACGAGAAAAGCACCCCGCGACTTCTGCAACATACCGTGCACGTGCGAGGAGAATTATGGAGCGCCAACGAGGAATCTGCCTAACTATTGTATGTCATGGAAGTGGAAGAAGAAATGGCTTTTATACTTCTACCTACTTGTCTTCTCGAAATGGACAATGAATAAACGGAAGACAAGAAAACCTCGGAAACGGCGGTGGTGGGTTCGCCTGGCTTTGCAAAAGCGCGAGAAGTTGGGTCACGCGACTCCGTTGGCTTCGTTGCCGCGCCTCCGGTCGCGCGAAGTTGAATACTATCGCGAGTATTGCTGACAGTACGTTTTAGTAGTTATCTTGTCGTAGAGCAAGGGGTGGTTCTTGATCGCGTCGATCAGCATTGCAGCCTACACTTTTGGTGCCATGTTCAATGTTACGACCGGAAGTTTACATGCTAGTGTAGCTTCCGGTCGAGCAGAACGACTTTCCGCCACGTTTCCGCTTCGCCATGGCGAAAAAATCGGTCCGAGACCAATTTGGCTCGCCGCCTGTTTTTCTGCCTGTTTTGCCGCCTAGGCGGGCGGATTTTTGCAAGATTTTGCCGCTTCCGCCAGCTTCGAGACCAAGTTCCTACGCGAACGCGGCCTAACCGGCACCTGAAGGGAAGCGGCGGAAATGTACACCGAAAATTTCGACCACCTGGGGACTTTAACGTGCACCTAAATCTAAGTAAACGGGCCTCGAGCATTTTCGCCTTCATCTAAAATGCGGCTGCCGCATTTGTTGCTTCATTTGTTGTTTCAGAATGCGGCCGCCACATTCGCGCCCAAAACCTCACAGAGTGTCAAGGCCTTGACAAACACCGTGACAGTTTTTTTCCATATGCAGACATGATTCGCTTTAAATTACCAACCCAAACGGAAGCGCCCAGGAATGAAAATGTGAAAGTAGCACCGGTTTCTTGAAATATGTCAGCGCGAAGCGACGAGAGCAAAGGGTGGGTTAGTGGGGGGGGGGGGGGGGCAAAAATTTCGGGGGGGGTTTGAACCCCCCCAACCCCCCCCCCCCCCCCTTGGCTACGCCACTGTTTGAAACGAGCACTCTATGCAAGCAAACTATTTATCAGATGGTAAAGCAGAAAATCTGCATTTAAACCGCGTCGGTATCGCCCTTAGCACGCCCGCCGCCCTTTCTTTCTGCCCAATGGTTAATCTGCAGCCGCCTCACGCCCAGCGCCTCCGTATTGGAAAGAACCAAGATGGCGCCGAAAAGCGTGGGTGTCCCCACCCTGAAAGCGGCGCTGGGCATTGAGGCACCCTAATTCTCTCTCCTGTGCAGCGACGCGATGAGCGCTCGGGCCGCTGCCGCGAAACCATCTCCCGCTGAAGCTAACCATCTCCCCGCTGCTTCGCATCCACACATGGTTTTCTTTAGCGGGAGATGGAGTAATTTTTTTATCCAGCGGCCGTGCTTCAAGGGCCCAGGGCCACCGCACAGCCCTCACATTACGCGAATGTGTCCAGGCCACGTAGAGGCCGCGTTTGGTTCGTTCTGACGAAGAGCAGAGTGCGTTGAAGGAACGGCAGCGGGTCCGTGAACGTTTCAAATGCTCGGCGTCCCCGCCCTCCTGAGGAGGGAAAGGGTGTGATCGCGTGTTCGTTCGCCTCGCGCCGGCGTTTCCCGCCAGTTCAAGCCAGCAGTCAGATGGGGAGGCCGCGTTTGGTTCGTGCGGCAGCGGGCCCTTGAACGTCTCAAACGCTCCAAAAAGCTAACCAACCCCTCTCCTAGGATTGAAAAAGCTTCGCGTGCACCCCTGTTCCCGGTAGGGGAGGGGCTTAATTTTTTTCCCTGAAGCAGCTCCTTGTATAACTACAGTGTCGTTCGGTGCGCGTTCTACATCCCAGTCTAACATGTGGCCCTCGTAACCTAAAACCACGCGTTCGTTAAACCCTATGCAGCTTGGCCATTGTACGAAGCGACGCGACCGTCTTCTTGCCGCCGTCAACCACCGCAGCTGTCGGAACTGACTTCTCAGCTGCGCGTACTCTTGTGCATCGCGCCCTTTGTACGTTGTGTATCCGCGAAATGACATTTTACTTTCTTTACCTAGCCTTCTCACACGAACTCTTTTATGAGTGCCGGTATAAACCGTTTTTCTTTACTTTCTTTTTTTTTGTGTGGTCATCTTGGTACATTTTTCTCCACCTGTGGAAAATGGTATAAAGACATGCATTTATTTTGTAATTGCGATTTTCGCCGTCGGAGTCGCCGTGATGCTCCGTATAAAGTCCAAGCGCGAAAAGATTCTATCGCGCCCCGCACGCCGTATGCTGTGGGTGCGTGAATGGCGAGCAGACAAGGATGGAGGCTTGAGAGTCGTCTTTTCGCTCGAGCAAGGGAACAGTTTGCGGTAACGCAGTCAAGTGTGCGCGAGGGGAGGGAGGAGGAAGTGGGGGGCACGTCTGCTTTTCTAGCGCGGCCGTGGATATGCGCATGGCTGTCAACGGCGCTCAACGCCTACGCAGCCCGCGCGCCTTGTTTTAGAGGTAATCTGCCGCGTGTGCAAAGAGTGGGCGTGCCGAGAGGCTATGGCATCATGTGCGCTGTCTTCCCGCTCGTTTAGCAATGGAGGTTGCGTAATCTCTAGTTTCGGAGACGTCTTGAAGCGAGAGACAGATGAAGCATTTGCTACTCGCTGCCGGCGCTTTTCGACACTACGGACCGTTGAGGCGGAGTGCACGCGAAAGCGATCCTGGCTTCGCTTCGTACCGCCAATGTGAAGATATCCTCGACACGGTATGAAACCTATCTTTCGTCGCCGACTCTTAAATTCAGTAAAATTATTCTTTCTTCCAATTCGAACTTGCTTTTTCCGATTGTCCGATAATTCAGAAAACTTTGCGCCCACTTCCGTGTAAGAAAAACTATCGGCAACAGTACATATTTGCATAAAAGGTCGAATTTCAATACAACGAAATTTTGACACAAAGAATCAAATTGCCGATTTTAGCGACTTCATTATACAGAGGTTTAACTGTTTATGCGCTGTTTAACTGTAAATGCGCTGTTTCACTTACTTCTTTAACAAAACGCTCTTTTATGCATTGAAGCACAAAAGTAACTGGAACGGCCATGTTTTAAGTGCGAAGAACTTTAGGGGCCCGGGCTGTCGGCGTCCTTCGTGATGACGCTCCGCACATATGCGCTCAAGACAGGGTCAAAACAAGTGCAGAGTTGATCAAAACCGCTTCAAAATAAACGATTAATCATTCAGAATAATTTAAAAGATAGCAATAATGCAGCATTAAGTGCAATAATTAGCAGAAACGCATTAAAATCGGTTCCGAAACGCCAGAATGGTACCAGCGCAGCACAAGAGAGGGCACCACCACCCCACAAGCGCTCGATGCTACTCTCTCGCAACACCGCTTCGCACTTCCCCAGGTTTCACGTTAGTGAAGCTGCATTAACGCTGGATTTGAACTACACAAGCGCAGGATTTGAGAGCAGAATTGGAGCTATATTAAGCGCTGGATTTGAGCAGGATTTGAGCTGGATTAGAACTGCATTTGAGTTACAATCTGCAACTGCACGGAGTTGCCACAAATCGTCCGATCGCAGCCGAAGCCAACGTTGGCACTGTGCAACCGTTTCGTTGGAGTTTCGCGCAACGTGCCGTTTCGCTTCTCTCTCGTCCGTCTTAAGGCTTCAGTCCGTCTGCTGAGGACTTCGAGCTTTTTTTTTCTTTTTACAGCTAAGCTGTATATGCCTAGGCGAAACGTCCGTCCGTGCCCAGGAGGGCGGCGCAACCGCGCGAACGCGCTCGTGCCATTGCTCCCGCGTTCGTTGTCGTCGTTTTCTTCCACAGCTGGCTCCGTTGCCGCTCATCATTCCAGCGTAGACTTTCACTTCTCTTCTGTCGTCGTACTGGGGAGGCCGCGTTTACGGGGTTGTGAGCCATCGCTTCAGCGAGTATGAGCCATTCATTGTCTAACGTGACGGACAGATTTAATAACAGGTGATATGCGAATGTGTGTGCGTACCTATCGTCACGATGACCACCAATAAGGACATTTGTACCTTTATTCAAAATTCTGTGCCCCCTCTGTGTCGTGCGCTAAACTGTTTCGCTGGTTATCCACCTTCACAGAGTGTAATGACTCATAAATGTTTCTTCCACGTATCTCTTTTATTGCGATAGCAATTCTATGGACACTCCAAAGCGGATTTCTGCTGTCGGCGTCGGCGTCGTCGTGAGGTTTGGTATGACGTCAGCGGCGATGAAATCGTCGCCGCGCTCCGGACGCTGTACGTGCGAGTGAAAGGGCGCGAGGGACGCGCGCTTTCACGGGGAGCGAACGTACGCGTCGGAGAGCAAACGCGCGTTCTGCGCCGTGCTCCCTGAAGGGCTGCAGAATTAAGCGTCTCTTTCCTCCATTACAGTCACCATATATATAGAGCAAACGGGACTTTTTCCGTCGCGCGAAAGGCCGTGGGGGGACGGGAGGGAGTGAGGGAAGACGACGTTTACCTGCGGCACCAAATGCGTTTAATTGCGATAGCAATTATATCGACACTCCAAAGCAGATTTTGCCGTCGGCGTCGCTGTCGTCGTCGGCGTCGCCGTGAGGTTCCGTATGACGTCAATGGAGATGAAATCGTCGCCGCGCGCCGAACGCTGTATGTGCGAGTGAAAGGGCGTGAGGGACGCGCGCTTTTGGCGCTGAGCCGTGCTCCCTCAATGGCTGCAGAAGATAGCGTCAACCTTTCCCTTTCCCTCAAGAACCACTTATCATCATCATCGCGGGGAGTGAACCCACGGCGGAGAACAAACGCGCGTTCTGCGCCGTGCTTCTTTAAGGGCTGCACAAGTAGGCGTCTCTTTCCTCCTTTACAATCACCATATATGTAGAGCAAACGCGCCTTCTTCCGACGCGCGAAAGGCCGGGGGGGGGGGGGAGGGGAGGGAAGGGAGGCGACGTTTAGCTGCGGCACCAAGTGCCTATTTATATAAAAACGTTGTGAGGCGAGAAGGTGGTAAAGACTTCCGACTATGCTCGACAAGTGTCCCGTTCTGATGTCGTCGAAAACCTCCGAGCCACCCCCAGAGGCTCCGGCAACAGTCACCAACGCCGCACGCGTTTTGTGCGAACGCGGGCAAAATGCCGACGTCGTCGACAACAGTTCTGCGTGTTGCCGGTGCTGCTGTATGGCCAAGTTTATACAGCTGATAAAGCTACTATCATTACTCCGTATAGCTCTCTACAAATTTGCTATCGCAATTGATGCTCCGCCTTTCGGGTGAAACTGCGACAATTTTTTAGGGGCGAAGCTCTTTAGGGCGTGGGTCTGTCCTTCCTCCGATGTGGTATGTAGCCACCTGTAGTTTTATGAAGTGTTCACTTCCACTTCCGGTTCCGGTTCCACTTTGCGCGCGTTCTGTGCGAACGCGGGCAAAACGCCGACGGCGTCGACAACAGTTCTGCGCGTTGCTGGTGCTGCTGCATGTCGAAGTTTATACAGCTGATAAAACTACCTTGAGTCGACCCCATGGCTGCTTCGCATACTACTCAGGGTTCCCCTACGGGAATATGGTCTAATTTTCTCTCTCGTTCCCGACGCGCGCTCTCTTTATCTCTCGTCCGTAGCTGTGGTTTACCAGAATGATCCCCCGGTGTTTCGCCCACTCATCATCATTCACTTCGTGGATATGCTGTGATTTTTTTTTTCAAACGAAGCTTGTATACGCTAGCCTGCGCCGGCGATGTAATGCTAAAGCTACTATGGCTCATACCCGCATTGGATCTGGGGGTATGAGCGAAGGACAATAAAGAAAGAAGGAAGGAAGGAAAGAAAGAAAGTCAGAAAGAGAGGAAGGAAGAAAGAGCAGGTGCGGTGAAAGCTGCGCCGGCGCCGGATCACGTGACGCGCGCAACCAATCAGGGTTGTTTGGCATGTCGTGGGGAGGGAAAGGGAAGGAAAGGAGGTTGGCACGCGCTCCGCCGTGCTTACCTCGCTTCAGGTAAGTTTCGGCGTCCGCATGGGAAGGCCTCGAGTGGTGCGTACCACCTAGGAGCAGGCTGCGTTTGAGCAATGGCGCCGCCAACTCGCTCGGGAAAGGGCTCGTCGTCAACGTGCCGGTTCTAGCGTGAGGGCTGCCGAAGCCCAGGTGAAACCCCGAGTTGCGGACCGCGAGTTGCGGGTGATGTTGAGACCAAACGTCAGCGAAGAGCTGCCTACTCTGAGTTCAGGGCAAACGAAGCGGAACACCTGCGACATCGTCGTCTTGACATAAGCTTCGCTTACCCCGATTTCCTCGACAGGGGAAAGGCTCTGAATTTTTTCGTCCCACGCTTTGGTAAACATCTCGAAACTGGTGTCATCCTGGAAATTAATTCCAAGTGGATACGCCTTGCAAACTGATCGGCTACAATTCATAAATCAAATAAACTTGCGAATGAAATCAACCTTTTTTTGGAAACAACTGGTTGGGCTGCAATATTGCAATTTATGCCGTAAAGTAATTATTTAGAAGTTAATTAGTTTAATATATCTAGTGCATCAGTTTTGCCTAGTTTTGTTGTCTGTGCCCTCATAGTAGCGATGCGTTGTTGAGCATTTTGCATGTGAGTATACGAAGCATCCGAAAACATTGGAATGAGTTCGTAACAGTTGTACAGGGCACCAAATATCTTTTTAAAATACATAATTTTAACTCATTTGCAATCACGCGCAACGCATGTAGGGGTGGCGGAATCTGCGTACTTGTAGAAACAATGGAACCCAGCCTTTAAGACGCAAACACCAGGAGAGAAATATAGGGACACACGCTGGGACTAGCAACAAGTTTAATGAAAACAACCACACAGAAGTTCGCAGGGAAGCCAGAGCGCGCATGCGTCGTACATACCGTGTGAATATAAAAGAAAAACACAAAAAGACACCTAGTAAGCACATTTTCCCAAATAAGCTATTTCTTTCTTTGACAGCGATAACGAGGGCACACTAACACATTGATTGTGTTGCAAGCTGCGCTATGCAACGCGCAGTGACGCCCATAAGTCCGAGACGCGCGAAATTATCATCATCATGAGTAACAAGATGAAAAGTTCGCGCGCACTTCCGGAAAATGCCGGGCTACGATCGCAAGCTTCGCTGTTTCAAGCGTTGCGCGGCCGAGTGCAAGGTTAAGTGTCTTTTTCTGTAACATGGTAATGTCCCGGTGTGCTTTAAGACTCTTTTCTACGAAATAATAGTTGCAACTGCAGTGTTTGTGTCGTCCACTCTCTTCTTTGTGTTGTGTTTCTGTGCGCTGTGTCATTCGTTGACGAACTCGTTTATTTGGCTAGCATACTTCAGTAAAATTACGCATTCGTGTTCATATGCGCATAGCATTACCCATTCTTACAATTTAGCTTTGTTTGAACTCAGAAAGCAAACGAAAAATATGGAAGCACCGCCCTTACGTGGTCTCCATATCCTTTCGCATTTAACCCTACCTAACTCGCCAAATCCGCGAGATAGATCATTTTATTGCGATAGTAATTATATGGACACTCCAAGCGAATTTCTGCGGTCGCCATCGCCGTGAGGTTCCGTATAAAGCCCAACGGCGATAAAATCGTCGGTGCGCGCCGTACCCTGTGTGAGCGAGTGAAAGCGTACGAGGGTGAGCCGGCAATCGCGGCTTAATGTGCGCACGCGAGGGAGGAAGGCAAGCCGGAAGGCGCGGTCTTTCGCGCGCGAGGCACGGGGGCAAGGCGACGGAGAGAGAGAGAGAGGAGGGGGGGGGGGCGTTATGCTTCGTCGGCTGCAGCTCACAGCGCGGCCGCGCGGGCACCGTATCTTTAAACGATCTGCGACGTGGGCGAAGTGCGCGCCCGCGCTGGCCTCATCTTCAAAGAGATCTCCGATGGGGACAAAGTGCATGCGCTGAGTCCCGGTAGCTTCGTATGCGCTGTGCTTTCGACGTTTTGTTCGCGTTGAAGCGAGATGAGAGACAGCGCAAAAGTCAATTTGCCCGCTGCTGCTGGCGCGCTTTCTCACTCCGGCGTTTTCACGGCGAGTTTCCGCGGTCATCGAGCCAGATGTGTTGATGTTTACCTGTGCGTGCGTGACACCCTGCTATTTAGTTAGTAAACGAATCAGATTGCATAACTTTATATGACCCATTAAACTACTATCCTTGCTTCATATAGCTATCTATTAATTTGCTATCGCAATCGATGCTTCGCCTTTCGGACGAAACTGTGACTTTTTTGAGAAAGAACAAAAGGACATGTATATTATCTTGCAAGAATGTATGAGAATCTACGCTATGTGTAGCGCAAGATTATGTACGTGGTTCCTTGAGCAGGCGTAGGCACACACGTACTATTTTCGTTTGTCTGCGTAGTATGCTCTGAATTCTCGTCTACTTTCTCAATAGGTGACCCGTAAAACGAGCAATCGCAGGGAATTGTGGGGCGCGCCGTCTGCTAACAGCTTCCGGTTCGACGGACGACGCGGCGGCATCGGCGGCATGCCCGGCGCACGTGTTTTTCTACGCGGTTTCAACTGTCAGTCGTACCACGGCCGCTGGATAAAAAAAAGGTGCGGCCTGCAACGTCGGGTGCGCTGCTATGGGAGCGAACGTGACGGCCGTAGTTGCATTGTCGGCCGCTTTTTTTATCCAGCGGCCGTGGTAGTGCGAAGCGTTCCGTCCGCTTTGTCGACCAGCGATGTCGTACCATTCATGCAGCTGATTTCTAGGTTTCAGTTCACTCTGGGCGCGATGATGATGAGCCAAGGAAGGCAAGGATACGCTTTTATTCATAAAAGAACTCTGGTTTCCGTTTCGGTGGCCTTTTTTATTTCTGCCAGGTTTAGCTCTACATTTGCCGTTGCTTGGACGCCACTGACTGCTCTGCCTGCGGGTCAGTCAGACAGGTGAAAAAGTTATCATTATCCGATAATTTATCAAGTGTATAGAAGCATTGCTTAGAAAATCGGGCGCTAGAGTGGTGCATGCTGTTCTGTGATCGTAGCTAGAAACCGATATCGTCGGTATAACGGCGCAGCTAGCGCTGAAAATGATAACTTTGCGCGCTGTCAACGCATTTCTCGGTCGAAACTCTAGGTTCATTTGAAGTGGTACGTAGTTAGACGTTCTCACTTTTTTGTCAACAATGGCCGTATCGCCGTCATATTACGGCTGCGCATTATCTCTATCTGTGCTGAAGGAGCTAAGGAGGGCTAATTGGTTACGAGTATTATGTGTGTATCTCGCTGTGTCCCGCCTAAATTCGCGCCGTAAAACATCGTTTCAAATACCTCTATATGTGCATGCGAGTACTGAAATAGTTCTGGTTGTCTTCAGTCAATATTATAGAAAGAAATATATTGGGGAATCATTCCGTGTCGACCCTTACACAGCTAATCGCCGCCTGATAAGTGGCACTGTACGTTCATTTTCTTTTTGTTCACGGATGGTCTCTGCCTTGTTACAGTTTTGGAAGTGGCAGCCATTTCTCTGATGCTTGTGCACAGCTGGCTCAGCAAGGGTTGCTCCAAGGCAGTAGTTACATGCGTTCACCTTTAACGCTTGAATTTGAGCAGCCAACGGCTGAACAGCGGACGATGGTTTTGCTAGGCACCTGCAACCGAGTAATCTTCGAGTGGGACAAATCCGGACTGCAAGCGCAAGTGGCTCAGTCAGCAAAGGCATTGCGCTGCTGAGCACGAGCTCGCGGGATCGAATCCCGTCCGCGGGGGCCGCATTTCAATGGAGACGAAATGCGAAAACGCCCGTGTGCTTGCGTTGTAGTGCATGTTAATGCACCCCAGGTGGCCAAAATTAATCCGGAGTGCTCCACTACGGCGTGCCTCATAATCAGAACTGGTTTTGGCACGTAAAACTCCAGAAAGAAGAACGGACTGCAAGCGCATCAATGGAATTCAACGGCGAAACGGTGGCGGCGGCTGCGCTGACTCGAACCGGAAGCAGCTAGCTGACGGCGCATCCCACAATCCCTCGCTATTTTACGGGTCACCTATTGTATTAGTACGGACGGGAGCGTCTTAACGGCCGAAATCACGCAGCCACTCGTGCGACTGTGTTCCATTTATCAAAAATGAGTGAAAGAGATTCCGCACGCGCTGCAACGTTTTCTGTCGCTTTTGTTGTTTAATAACTGCAGACAAATGGCATTAGAGCAGGCTATCCTAAGACAGTCTTGGGATAGCTTGCAATCATAAGGAAAAGAAACTGCGAGTTGTCAAAGCTCTTACACAGCCGTGCTCGCGACGTCTGCCGCGGCTTACTAATTGGCAGGAAGAATAAAAGCAAGGAAAAGGAAGACGACAAGAGTGGCATTTAGATTAAATCACTACTCCACATATTAGGGAAAAGACATCATGCAAGGGAGGCAGATAGCGCTTCCTTCAGCCGTAACCCAAGGACGGTGAACCAGCAGATTAGCACAGACACTACGTATAAGTGAAATTACTTTTCCCACTGCCCTTAACATGTGCCCGCAAGATATGAGAGATGACCAGGTGATTGTGACAGACGAACGTCTTACTAGCATCATGGTCATCTATGTGCACTATCATTATGGTCATCAACATCTACACTTGGGGCACCGTCACAGGAACAACGCTGGCGAAAATTTTTTATCAAATCGGCTGCCTTACTCAAGTAATTGTTTTTTATTCAGTTCATGTGATCTTCGCTTGCCAATTTTTCTTCACCTTTAAGCTGTTGATACTTGGGATTTCCCCCTGAATGTTTGCTGTTTTTTACCTTTTTTTTCTGTACGAGCGCGCTACACCGTCAGATTCTCGGTCAGTGCCTATTAATCGGTTTGTGACACTGCTGATTCGTTCCTGATGCGAATCACTATACAGGTAGTATGTGGCGTCGGGGCTAGACCCCACCTTTCTGGGGAACGCCGAACAAGAAAGAAGCACAGAGACAAGTGCGCATTTATTCGCACGCAATGGATTTTACGAGCATGATGGCGTCATAGGCGCCAGTGGTTACCGAGACTAAAACATGTAGATAGGTGTACTGACAATCTCAGACACTCACTGGTCTCGTTCTGAGCGGTCATTTTGGAGACCCGACGTTTCGGTTGCTGACCAGGACTCGCTGACTGCGTCACCGAGCGCTTGGCCTCCCGGTGCGTACGCGCTGCCGATGCCCGTGTCCGGCTGCCCGTCAGCGTCGGGCTTCGCCTGGCACACGGGCTGCCGCTTCCACGACATCTTCTACGACGTCATCGAGGACGACAAGATCCGCCACTGGAGCGACGGCATGAAGCTCGAAGGTGAGCGACGCTTTTTTACTCGCCGTTTCGTGAGCGGCTTGGAGAATATTCTAATCAGGTGCACTTTGCAGCGCTAACATTTACAGGGCAGTCTGTGATACGACAGTTTGTTTATTGAGTCACCCGGTGCTGGGCTCAGGCTGACAACAGAGCGTTCAATGAGGCTCCTCCCCGGGCCGCTGCAACACATGCAACGCTAACGACTTATGGGAACGAAAGCAACGAATAAACATTAAAAGATTATAAGGACCACTTAGCTGGCGATGGAACGGAAAATGGCACGCGTAACCTTAAGAAATGTGAAGACATCAATTAGAGAGCGAATGCGGGTAGCTGATATTATAGTTAAGAATAAGACAAAGAAGTTGCGTATAGGTCATGTAATCCTTAAAGCAAACAACCGAGAGTCTATTAATAGTAACCGAAGGAATGCCAAGCGAAGGGAAACGCTGTCAATGACAGAGAGTTAGATAATGCGACGAGATAAATTCGCAGAGAGCATATTGTCGGCTTACATAAAACAGGCGCAACACCAGTGCATTATCATTTAGTGCTTCCGTTCCGACTTGGGCACATATTTATGTGATTGAAATGCTTTTTTCAATTATCATCATTATCATGAAGCCCCAGACCAAGTAGTACGAAAAACGAAGTAGTTCAAAGGCGCCTGAGGCGGAGGAAAAGGTGCAATTTCTACAACAATGTATTGTACGCGTGGTGGCGCTGACGACGTAGAAGAGTTTTCAAACGATACCAAACAACTACGGAGCGTGACTCAAGCGAATTTCGAGAAATACGCGTAGTCAATGCTTCAACTGCTTGGTATTGATGTGCCGACCTCGGGTGTTCGTTCCATGTTAGCCTTAAGCACATAAAACGCCGCGTGTGTAGGACAAAGCATGCCGTGAGTAAATATATGCGACTAATGACAACGCCGGCGCATGTAGCAGGGGTAGTTTGTGGTGCTATAGCTACGAAGGCGGTGGCTCAGCGGAAACACTTGCTTGGCCAACTTTGCCTTCAATCTTCCCAGTCTTTCATTAAGACCGTGATCGATTCCTACGGCCTTTTCCGGTGCAGAATAGCGCTCTTTGCTTTGTCGGCTGACTGGAGTCTCGCTTATTTTCTCCTGCCCGTCTCTGCTTTTCCGGTGCTCCCTTTGCGCCCTAGGAGGCCTGCAGGAAGACGGCGGCGTCAAGCAATGTTTCTGCGTCAAGAAAGAGGACGCGCCTCCCAGCAGCAATGCGACTTCCTGGCCACCGGGAAACTACTGCATTCTGCAGGTAGGATAACCAGGTCCCTTTGTTTAACTTGCCAAGTATTTAAAGGAAGGACGATACCTAATATGTGAATAGACCTTTCCCTACTTTCAAACAAGGTGACTGTCACTACGATTGCTACACCAATTTGCTGATCCAAGGCTTCGGTCGCTGCAATAAAAAATGAGAAATCCTTGACTTAGGTGTCTGTTAGTGGCACTCGCACCTCGGCGTTGGTGTACCCTAGTCACGGTGTAAGATACATACTCTTTCGGTGAGGACACTGGCGAGACGCAATCGACCAGATAATGTAGCAACGGCGTGTATCCATAGGCCCGGTGACTGCAGCGGATACCTATCGGCGGGACGACACAACTTCAATGTAAAAAAAATTTGGAGGACGCTTAAGCTTCGCCTTTAAGTGTGGAACGCGATAGCATTCAAAGATACCTGAATGCTTGTCAGGCTTCCCAGGAACTGCAGCTTTCTTTTTTCTCCACCTTCGCCTCTGCCGTTTTACGCTGCCAAGGAGGCGAGAGCCGTCTGGATGGTGTTTATGCAGGTAGCCTACCTGTACGCGCCGCTGTATGTATAGTAGAAATGCTGGAAAAGGTATTTATGTTTGAGTTTCCTCGTAACAGCATTACTCGTATGTTTTCTCGTATATTCAAATTACAATCCGACGCTATCATGCCTGTAGGTTATAGTTAAGTCGTACGTTACGATTTTTCTTGGGCGAGTGGGTCGTGGTTCATAATGACGGTGTTGCGTAGCGCGCGAAATGTAAGGAAAAAGGACAGATAAGAGTAAAGATCAGTTGGAAGTTAGCGCGCTACGCAACACCGCCGTTATGCTCTACCAGCTGTCTGCAATTACCCCTGTCTTGCGCTATAGCTCATTCCAAGTTATGCCTGCAAATTTCTTAATTTCATCACTCCACATAATTCTCTGCCGTCCTCAACTGCGCTTCATTTTCCTTGGCGCCCATCATGTGAATAGACCACCGGTTATATGCCCTACACATTAGATGTCCTACTCAGCTCCGTTTGTCCCTCCCGTCAGCTATAGAATATCGGCTACTCCCGTTTGCTCTCCAATCCAGACCGCTGTATTCCTATCTCTTAAAATTGGGCCTAACATTTTTTTTGCGATAGCATTTATATGGACACTCCAGACACATTTTTGCCGTCGCTGTGAGGTTCCGTAGAAAGTCCAATGGCGATAAGTGTGCGCGAGGGCGGGCCGCCGATCGCGGCTCTCACTCGTTCTACTCCGGGCCGCCCTATCTTGAAATCCATCTGCGTCGGGGACACAGTCCACTGTGCGCTGTGTTTTCGCGGCTTAGTTCGACTTGATTCGAAACGCAGCACGAAGGTCAATTCGCTCGCAGCCGCGCTTCGTCACTCCAGCGCTTTGACAGCGAGTTTCCGCAATCATCGAGTGAGATGTGCTCATGTTTACCTGTGCACGCGTGACACCGTGCTTGTTAATTGTGTTAGTAAGCGAATGTTTACAAGTTGATACGGCCGATAAAACTACAATCCTTGCTTCGTATAACTGTCCACAAATATGCTGTCTCAATCGATACTTCGCTTTCGGGCGAAATTAACGGCGACTTTTTTCGTTCCATCGCTCGTTGCGCGGTCCTTAACTTCTTCGCAGGCTTCTTTGCTAACTTACTACCCCATATGTTAGTACCGGTAGAGTGCAATGATTGTACACTTTTGTTTTCAAGGATAGCGGTAAGCTGCACCGTGATGGTTTGTTAATGATTACGTATGTGCACCGGCCCAGTTTTATTGTTTTGCAAAGTTTCTTCTCATGATCAGGGTTCCCTGTGAGTACTTAGATAAACGCACTCTTGCCTAGATTGTAGTGACCGACTGCCAATCGTGAATTATTGTTCTGTTGACAGGCTATTCAACATTACCTTTCCCTTGTGCATATTAATCTTCAACCCTACTGTTACACTTTGCCGGCTAAGTACCTCAATCTTTTGTTGCAATTCATCCCCAGCGTTGCTGGGTGGGACAATAGCATCTGCAAACCGCAGGTTGCTGAGATATCTCTCGTTGATCCTCACTTATAATTCCCAGTATAATAGCTTGAATGCTTCTAAGCATGAAGTGAATAGCATTGGAACGATTGTGTTTCCTTGCCCTTTGCTAATCTGATTTTTCCTATTTTCTTGTGGAGAAGGTGATACTTACCAAAGAAACCCTGATGTCGTTATTCTGCATTGCACGGTCCACCACAGACAGCAACGTGGTCCACGTCCGCAAGGAAAAAAAGCTGGTGTCGCCAGTTTTCCATCATCTTACCGCAAAGCGATCTTCTCCAGTACAGATAGAGAGAAAATACTGTTACTAATCTCACTGGCAAGATGCCAGTGGAAGTTAACGGAAAATAATACATGTGTCCACGTGGCACACACTCGCATCAAGCTCTGCACCACGCGCGCCGTGAACTGGCGGAGGCTGTGTTTTGACAATCAGGACCACTGTACGTGCGCCAGTGACATCACGCGGTGACGTCGCCGGCGCTTTGTGAAAAAAAATTACATTTTGGGTTTTATGTGCCAAAATAGTTCTATGATTATGAGGCACGCCTTAGTGAGGGACTACGGATTAATTTCGACCACCTTGAGTTCTTTAACGTGCACCCAATGCGCGCTTTGTGACGAGGCCCGGGAGTGGTCTATAGAAAATGTGATGATTTCGCGTGGGTGGTTTGCAAGTGGCACATTCATGGCCAAAAATTTCAATTCTGGGTTCCTTTAGCGTGCGCCTAATGCACGGTACACGAGCATTTTTGCATACCGCACCTATGTGGCCGCTGCGGCCGGGATTGAACCCACGACCTCCTGCTCAGTGCGACGCCATAGCCTCTGAGTATACCGCGGCATGTTGGCCATATAGGATAATGAGATCGCTGCTGTTATAAAAGTATATAGCAAAGTGAAAAAAAAAAAAAACTCGAGAACTGTATCGCCACCCCGCTGTTCAGTCATATTTACAATGTAAAACAATGGCACATATACGTGTGTAACAGATTGAAGGACGTGTAAGATTGGTGGTGATAGCGGTTTGATTGGTTCATATATAGTTTGGTAGTGATTGATGGCTTGACGGTGAATTTCTCCGCCGTTAGCACTTCTTGAAAACAGCTAGACGTGCAATACGAGTACTTCGCCGACCTCGATGGGGCCTTCCTGAAGCACGAAAGATTGCAAGCAGACACGTGGAAGGCCTTTATCATAATGCAGGCACGCAAGAGGGCGCTTTCTTTCAGCGCCGTATGGCGCGAGCGTAACCAAACAAGGTGTCTCCTACCATAGGCCGCGAGGTGGTCCCTGTTTAAATATTGACGTTTTCGTCTCCACATAACCGTCTCCTGCACGAGGCATGCGCAGTGGAGAAAGGGCGGCACTGATGGGGTCGCCTTATGACGCGCGTTTCGCCCGCGGTGGCAGGTGGGCGACACGTGTCCCGAGGGCTTCCAGAGCGGCGGCTACGTGACCTGGATCGACCGGCGGCCCTCGGACCCGGACGCGCGCAACCGGGCCGAGGGTGCCCTGCCGCGGGGCCGCTACACGGCGCACAACACGACGCTGTACTTCTGCTGCCGGAGCGACGGCAGCGTGGACGTGGCTGTCCGGCTGCCCACCGATCTGCCCTTCTACCTTCTGCAGTGCGTGCGCTCTTGTCACTTCCTTGCCTGCCGCAGCTGGACGCGTTGCGACATGTGTGGGAGGAGACTGCTGTTGGTTTGTGGCGAACTGCCTAAAATGAATTCCATAATCGCTCTCTTCGGTAGGTATTTCAGTGAACTGTTGTATCGGCGGCTCTCTTGCAGAAACTGCGTTCGCTGTACCGTGTTTCTTGTTAATGGTGATTATTTCCGATTACGCCCCCCCCACCCCCCACCTCCATTCGAAATATGACGGTGAGAAATAGTCACCCAGCCTGCTGGGGCCCCGATCAAGTTTTACTACACCTACTGCAGTCTAGTATTTTGCCTATATCTACAAGTACATTCTTTCTCTTTATTAAAGTATCCATCTATATACCATAAAATTACCAGTATCTATAAGGAGGCCAGTCTTCTAAACAATCCTCCCAGTTCTGATCAGCTTTGAACCCCAGCGTTTTTGGAACGTGGTCATTTACTGCGCTCCTGGCTGGGTTATTATCTTGTCGCACCATTACAAAGTACTCAGTCGTCTCCGGACTTTTGCTGTAGCAGACACATTCCTCACGCGGTTGCGAATATTTGCTACTGTTTGTGCTTTTGTCCTCGGGCAGTCAGCTGGAGCCTCAAATGTCAGGCAACTGCCTTTCGTGTTGTCATACAGATTTTCCTTCTTGCTCGCTGTCTTTGTGAATCTCCATGGGCTTTTTAGCTTCCATCCTTGTACGTTTGTTCCTTCTACAAGCATGAGGAGCGACATCTCAGGGAAGCGCACTACCTGTGGCCAAGACTCGAAAGCGTTAAACCGTGTCATGTTGGCTTGTGTTTCTTCTGACGCGTAGTGGAGTAGCAAGTGCCACGTGGCTTGGTGGCGCTCTCTCTCTTCGTACGTTTATTGAAAAATTAGCAACAGCAAAGTAATTTCAGTTGCACCTGGCCAATGGAGGAAGGCAATAAGAGAGGGTGAAAACATTCAGACCCCAAAACTGAACTGCCTATGTTAAGAGATAAGTGAGGGTATATGTTACACCTACCGTTAATATTGCGTTGTCTTGAGGCGTGGATATAGTACGGAGTAACGCGCGGCGCAGTTTACGCTACGCTGGCGAAAAGCGCAGTACACTTTAAAGAGTCTAGCGTCAGCGCGTGGCTGGCCACGTTTGGCGTGCTTTGGCGCAGAAGTAGAACATGCTGGGAACATGTCCTATCTCTCGCCGGAGCCGCTATATATGTCCAGAGTGCATCGCGCACTATCTTGGCTGGTTGGCAGCATGCTGACCCACACTTGGAATGCACTGAAGAGATTGCACTGAGTTTGCGCCTTCGCCAAACGAAAAAGCGCTTGCTCGCCGTGCACTTGTGCGCATGCGCGGTGGAAGCAGCTGATCGCAGCACTGGTCCGGGCCACGTTCAACACGGCGCAAATTGTTGGCGATCCTGGCGTTCCCGGCGTGGGGTATCCGAATTCTCCGGCCGCAGCCTGGTATGCTCGAAAAGCCGGTCGATATCCGCGCCTTTGGGAGCGCAGCCCGTCCCTGCGTCGAGCGTCGGCGTTCCCGGCGTAACCGAGCGAGCGGTTGGAAGAGTGAACGCGCAACGAGAGACGAAAAAAGCGGAGGAGGAGGGTATGGCGAAAGCGTGACAAGAAAAGCGCAGTGAAATATGGGGTTTTACGTGCCAAAACCACGATCTGATTATGAGGCACGCCGTATAGTGGGGGACTCCGGAAATTTGGACCACCTGGGGTTCTATAACGTGCACCTAAATCTAAGTACACGGGTGTTTTCGCATTTCGCCCCCATCGAAATGCGGCCGCCGTGGCCGGGATTCGATCCCGCGACCATGAAAAGCGTATTGCCGCGCAAGCCGCGCACTGCGGCAAAGATGGCTACGAGATGGCGCCAGAGTAGCGCGCGTCGTCTGGGACAACGCCTCCTTTACTCTACTGTCAGAGTAGAGGAGGCGCTGTCTGGGATGTCTGTCTGCGGCGGCGGAGGCTGTAAATCGCGCCCACGCGTCACCAATGCGTTGCTTCTTGCGATTTCCCGATTAGCGAGGCACTCGCGCCACACTTCGCTCCGTTTGCAATGGACCGCGTGAGACAGATTGTCCGCACCAGCCAATATAATGAGCGGCGCTCAAATTTCGCATTATGGAGCATCGTAATCGTCGGTAATTTTTTGCTATTTCGAAGCAATCGTGCGCCAGGCATCACGGTAGTCATGGACACCGCAGAGGTTGCATTTACGCAGTAAACTGGCGTAGTCCCGGAATTGTGATGAAAAATAGGAGACGAGCCGTGGTCACAGGACATGACGCGCAAAAAGCGTGTTCTGTCTCCGCTGTTAGGGTAACTTATTGGCGGAGAGACTACGCAGCTTCGGTACTACCTCAGGTAATGGTTGTGGTGCTGCTGCAGGCGGCTGCAGGCGGGGCTCGATCTTGGCAGACTTGTTCAGTAGTTGCTCCGCCTTCGCAACTTTTCGTGTCACCGTATATGTGTCAACATTAGTGGATCAATTCAGTCTCTCCCAAAGATATGCACGACACCTCCTTGAGCACCATTGTTCTGGGAAAACCAAATGTTCTGCACGTGCGTGAGGATACTCCCCTCTTCTCATGCTGTCCAGAAATATAGAATACTTGCAGATCCGCATGAAGTGCTCTATATATCCCACTGCACGAGCATCGTTTGTGCAGTCGTTACCTCACAGGATAATTGATAACTGTCATTGCCTTTTTCTCAGGCGTATATGTATTCGAACAGCCAGCCTGAAGAGGAGAAAGACATTGTGCCCCTTCTGGTGGCAGCCTGTTCCTTTACTTTTTTTTTCTTTTTATATTTTAGTATGTGTTTTACGTCAAATAATAATTACAATGCTAAATCTTTCTAATGGCGAATCACCTTTAAGATAGAGAACACCGTGCAGTGATGCGCTTGACATGACCACGAGCTTCGACTTTTACGTGAACTTGTTCTTCATTATTTAGTTCCGAGAACAAGTGCAGGTGACCCACATAATGCAAATAGACGCTTACAATAGGCTAATTAACAATACTACAGGGAAATATAGTAGACTGCGTTGTCGCGTAAACATTGCCAATGCTTGTCCCTGCGTGGCGCTCGGGAATCACGCAGCTGAAAGACGCACATGTGACGCAGGTACGACGGCGGTGCGTGCCAGAAGGTGCAGGGCATGTCCGTGTTCGAGCAGTCGTTCCACTTCATGGAGGACGAGCTGGGTGCCCGGATGACCGCCGAAGCGGACCTACACGGCGGCGTGCCCAAGTTCAGGGAGGGACACCCGCGGGTAGACTCCACGCTCTTCGATCGGGGCCTTGTGCTCTACTACTGCTACTACGACGTGGGTGCGCGCCATTGTAACTTTGGCGTCCCTTCTTCGATACGTATAACACCTGCCGTCTCGGACCGCGGCGCTATACAGTGCCGTCCACTTACGAGGGCTGGCAAGCACAATTGCACTTACAGCAGATGGCGCCACTATAGGAATGCTTGGAGTATAGTTACTGTACGTATTTCCACAGGTAGCTGAGCGGCGCATACGTCCGCCATCCTGCGAGCCATATGAACCGCTGTTATAAGAGAAGGCCACGCTTGCAGCAGCCATGCTCGGCTCAACACAGCGTCTCGACTCGTCGTAGCTGCGGACAGTTTTTACCACCGAGCGCACTGCGCACGCACACTGTCTGCGGTGCCAGTGCGCTTTCTCTCTTCCTTAACACCTCTATATCTACCATGCACCTATGTCTGCAACAGATCCTGTCCTATCAATTTAATCCCTGTTGTTGTTGTTTTTTTCATCAATAATCTAAACGCTTCTTGGTTATCTCGCCGTACGTAACATGCGCCCGCCCTCGTCAGAACGCAGTTCCTGGAGAGGTTACCACTGCAACATCTCCGTCCCATCTGCGTGATGACATTCGTGAGCACGGTGTTCTTCTTGAGAGAACGCGTCTCATTAATAGTGGTGTTTCACGTCTGCACCACTGCACGGCAGCACACGTTAGGAGGCTGAAAAAGCGGGAAATTCGAACGTGTAATTGTAACTGTACGCAAAGCGCGCCAAAAAAATGAAAACATTTTTTTTTACTGTCTCTGCCTTCCACTATAATCATGAAAATCCCTCAGGCGCCGAAACAGACGATAATTACTCCGATGGTGCATGACAGCAGACGGCGTGCGTCGATCCTTGGAAGCGGTCGCCGACAAGCGGCGCGGGCTGACGATAAGCTCCTAGTTAAGCAATGTTTACTTCAAAATTGAGCAATCTATCATCGTCGTTCCTAGTAAGCGCTTAAAAATTCAGACAAACAGTCTTAATCTCAAGAGAGGGAAGGGAGGTCTACATCTCGAGCTGCGACGTTGCCTGGTGGAGACGGATTGTAGGCAAGAAGTGATTCGCAGCAAACTGCAACAGCGGGTCTTTCATGTGCAAAGATGGAATTTCAAGCTCAGTGAAAAGAGCCCACTGCATGGTTCGTACGTAGGATGCTCTGGAACGTGGAGACCCAGTCCTGCGACCAGGAGAGTACGGGTACGAGAAGCACTTTGACCCGGCGTACGTCACAAGTTCATATGGACAGCAGTGCACAATAAATTTGTTCTCGTCAGCACGTCCAGAAGAGCAAATTTGATAAATCTGGCGACGCTAGTGTAAAACTAGGCTACGAGATAGGCCACATGGGTACGTACGTGCCTTCTGCACATCGATTGACTTTTTTTTTTTTTTTTACTGGTTGCATTTATCTCTAGTCTCTTTTCCGTCGTGCATATTTAATAGCTGTCAGCGCGGCACTGAGAGAAATAATATACGGTTTTGTTTCGAAAATGCAGCACTGCATCTCAGCAATTAAAAATCCCATTTTAAGATTTAGCAACGTAGAGACATTGGCTTCAGGTTTGACGCTAAAAACAGTAGAAGGCACTGTAAAAAACACATGCTGCAAAGCGCGCTCCCAGCACGGTGGCCAGGGAATGTCTGGCCCCGCGGCCGGCACCCCAGGATGGATGGATGGATGCTATGAGCGTCCCCTTTGAAACGAGGTGGTGGGTTGCGCCACCAAGCTCTTGTTGTTATTTTGCCTTACGTCCTACCTTTATTTTTGAGAAACACACAAATACAAATAATTCCAGGCATCAACCTTTTTGAACCATTACTGGAAACTCTGTTTCTGTACGTCTCCGTTGTTTGCGGTCTCCCTACTTTTCTGCCACCAAACCTCCAACCGCCTCTTACATGATCTCTACAGCTGACATGTTTACTTTGCCCGTGCTATCCCTGAACCCAAGGAGTTCAAGGAGGTCAGAGGAGCCTAGACTTGCAGCTGGGTAAATTTCTTCACATTTCAATAAAACATGTTCCACCGTTTCTCTAGCTTCACCACAGCAAGCACATGCGGCTTCGTCCTTGGTGTACTTCGCTTTATAACTGCGCGTTCTAAGGCATCCTGATATCGCTTCGAAAAGTAAGGAGCTTCCCTTTGAGTTTTCATACATACATTGTTTCTTTCCTGATTTCCCTTTTTCCTTTGAGGTAGTTAGTCATAGAAGGTTTCTTTTCTATTGCCGCCACTCATAACCTTGTCTCAGCCTCTCTCACTTTGCGTTTGACGTTCTTTGTTGCCGTGTTGCTGGCCATACCGGTCGCATATTTGCTGGTAAGCGTCCTAGTTCTTTTCCTCCCCTGTGAGTCAATGTTTTTCCTGTACAAATACCTTAACACTCTCGCACCCCATCTACTTTCTTCCATTTTCCTCAGTCGTTATTCAAAATCAATTTACTCTGAGCCTCCCTTACTTCAAAAATTGTCCAGCCCATATCACCCTGCTTAGCTTCATTAGTAGTCTTCCCGTGGGCGCCCAACGCGAGGCGTCCCACTGACCTTTGGTTGCCATCGAGTCCTGATTGTACTCCTGACTTCAAGCAAACAACCGCATTTCCAAATGTAAGCCCTGGAACCACTACACATTTCCACATACCCCGCGGAGTACCTCGTACCTATTGTATCCCCATAGCGCTCTGTGTTTCATTATGGCCGCATTTCTCTTCCCTTTTGCTGTTATAGTTTCCTCCTGTGTCTCCATTTATCTATCGACTTCGTTTATCCGTATACCAAGGTATTTATATTCTTTTACCCGAGGTATTTCCTGGCCCTGAATCAACACTGTCTGTTCACTGTTTTCATTGAATACCATAACACCTGATTTATTAACGCTAAATTTTAATCCTAACTTCTCACATTCTTCTCCACAGACATCAACCAGACGTTGCATATCACTTTGCTTGTTAGCAAGCAACACAATGTCGTCCGCATAAAATAAACCTGGAAGCTGCTGCTCAACTATTGTCCCGGCTTGTTTGTATGAGAGGTTAAACCCGATATTGATTCCTTCTGGCGCTCTTTCCATCCTTACCACGTACATCATAAACAGCGGCGGGGATAAAGGGCAGCCCTGTCTCAGTCCCTTGTTGATATCAACTTTATCTTCGCTCGTCATCCCTTCCCATTCAACGCAAACAGTATTTCCTCGGTAAATATCTCTCAATAGCTGTATACAGTCGTTGCCTATACCTTCCCCTTCTAGAATATTCCACAAAATGCTGCGATCTACGTTGTCATACGCTCCGGTAATGTCTAGAAAAGTCACATATAGCGGTCTCCTTTCTTGTCTGGATATTTCAACACACTGAGTAAGAACAAATCAGTTATCATCCAGCCGCCTACCGATTCTGAAACCATTCTGAAGTTCTCCCAATATGCCGTTATTCTCTGCCCATGCTTGCAGCTTCAATTTAATCGCCTGCATTGCTAACCTGTATATTGCCGATGTAATGGTCAGCGGTCGATAAGAGTGAATTTTATCTTTTTCCCCCTTACCTTTATAAATTAATTTCATCCTACTTTATCTCCAACTGTTTGGTATTCGCCTATGTTGTAAGCATTTTGCTGCTGCTTTCAACAGAGCTTCCTTACTTTTTGGTCTTAGCTTATTAATCAGTCTAACGGGAACCTCGTCTAAACCTGTGGCTGTGCGTTTAGGAATTTTCTCTTCAGCTTTCTTCCAGTTGAAATTAAACAGCACCAACTCCTTTTCCGTCTGGTTTTCGTTCATTCTCTTTTTTTCCTCAGAAATTGCCCTGAAATGATTCGGCTGTTATTTTTCGAACCTACTTTAATGCCGCGTCCCCTTCCAGTTTATTTCCATCTTCGTCAAGGATATGTTGCTGTACTGTTCCCAACTTCCTGCCTAATACGTTAATGTGGTTCCATAATATTCTAGGTGCGGCCTTTTTTTTTTTTTCTCGCGTATTTCTGACAACCAACGTTCACTTTCACCGTTAATCTTTGCTTGAACTAATATTTGAACCATGTTTTTTTTTTTCGCGGTATATTTCCCATAGATTTTCTGTTGATTTCATCCTGCAGCAACTGTGAATTTTTTGCCTGTCTGTGTTCTCGTGATGCTTTCTTTCGTTCGTCGATCGCCTCCCGTATCTCCCTGTTCCACCAGCTTTTCGGCTTCCTTTCCAACAAGCATGTTGCTTCTCTTTCCTCATTTCTTTCGTCATTACACTTACAAGCTCGCCATATTCCCACTCCTTGCTTGGCCATTTGTCAAGTTCTTTCTCGACTCTTGTGGCTATATTTGCTATTTGTTCATCGTTCAAATTCGGGCTGGTCATTCTTCATTCCTTGCTCTCTTTACCAGCTACATATCCCATTTTCAAAATGATGCGTTTATGGTCACTACCTATGCTGCTATCCCCTTCCTCGTCAATGACCATTTCTTTCAAATTTAGAATTCCTTCTGTCATCAGACAGTAATCGATGGCCAATTGTCTATTTCCGCCTTCTCATGTGATCTGGCCATCACATTTTGGCCCCGTGTTCACGATAACGAGGGCATGTTGCTCACAGAGATCTAGCACTAACCTCCCATTGTTGTCGGTATAACCATCTATAGATCCTGTATGTGAGCATTCACGTCACCCAACAGGATAATTTCGCCCTGCATCCCGAAACTCTTAATATCCGCACTTAGGCATTTCACTTATATTCTTTTCTTTGCAATTTTTTCCCTGTCCATAAATACGTCACTCCCAGCCACGTTTTCTTTCCACTCACTGTGCCTGATAGCCAAAGATGCCCTTGACACTTTGAATTTACTCTTTCCCACTTGGCCCCCTGATGTATGAGCATTCCAACTCCCCCTCCCTTTCTTTTCAATTTGGTTCGGTTGCACCCTGCCCAAACGTAATTCTCAATCATTGGTGGCTCTTCTAAGTCTCTAAGGTGCGTTTCTGTAAACGCGTACACACCTATTTGTTCTCTATTTAACTGCTCCTCAATCTCTAACCACTTTTATTTTCTTCTACCGCCCTGGATGTTTATATATGCCAGCCTCCTAGTTGCGTGCGCCCCCTAGCGGCGGCCCAACATTAGTTAGACGCGCTTCCGTCACAGCACCTGTTCTTCTTACACCGTGTTCGTGAGTTTCGTTAATCATTAGTAATCGAGTTGCGGTCAGTGATGTCGCAATCAAGCGTTCTGTATATAGTGCAAGGATCGTGTCGCTGATGCACTTGTTGCCTCTCGACAGCCGCGAGCCTGCGCGGGTTCCGCGTGATGGTGGACAACACGGGCCTGGTGTCCACCTTCGACCGGTACTACGACGAGAAGAACTACGGCATCCCGCACGCCATCGAGGAAGACTTCCTGCACGCGTACACGTGCGCCGTCTACCCCGTGACGAAGCCCACGTTCCGCGTGCTGCGCCTCAACTGCAGCCAGCCCGTGCTGGGCCAGTACGTGACGCTGCAGCTGTTCGGCCGGCGGGACACGCTGCGCTTCTGCGAGTTCAAGGTGTTCGCCGAAGGTACACCGCCGCCCGCGCCACCGCTCTTCTATTTCTCCGATTGGTCATTCATTTCCATTTGCGTGTTTTCAGATGTTGAAGCATTTGAAACATTTCAAACTTGTTTATATACGAATGCTTGCTTCTGCAGTTCTTATTTCGATTCAGTGTAATCTTGTACGAGTGTATTATGGTATGTATTACTTTGACTGTTAACTGCGTTTTTGTTGCTCTGCCATGTTTTGCTCTGCCATTTATTTACTTAGGTTGGACCTCGGGTGCACTCATGCTACACTCTTGAAGCTTTTAGTCCTCGGTCCTTTCTCCAATTTGTTGTACAAAAAAAAAAGGCAAATTGCTTGAATGGACCGGAGTTTCCAGAACATACCACCACTGGTCCATCAGTCCAAGGTCGCGCAAAAATCAGAGAAGGCACGAAACCCACTTTCGCTCTATTCGCGGATTTTTCTGAAACATCTCGAAAATGTTGCACATCCTCATGAGGAAGTTTGCGACACTGTTATAGACTGGCATCTCACACTCATCCTAGCCTCTCGTTATTACTTTATTCTCGTGCATGCGCTTGGCAGTACCTTAGTTTGTTCTCTTTATTTAACTTACCCCTAAGGGCCCTCTGGTTGAGGGTATTAGATAAGGGGATCTGGTACAAATAAAGTTATAGTATGTGAACTCTATGATTCCAAGAAAGCTATAATTAACAAATTAACAGTGCAGGCGTATACGAAATTCATAAAAGATAATACAGCAGAAGAGGTACAAAAATGGACATAACTATTGCATATATATTTACACGTTACATGAACAACACACAAGCGTAATAACTCGAGTTATTGGTTGTTAAAGGAGAACGAATAAAGAACATAGTCAAACACAGGTAAAATTTTCGGTAACGAATACAGTACAAAGCAAAAGTATAAAGTACAGTAATTGAGTAAAAGTGCCCAATACAATTAAACTTATAAAAAAGAACTAGTTAACTAATAAACGCACTGTGAGAAGAACAGACCAGTGGAATATGAATCAGGGATGGTAGCCTGTACATTATCATGAATTAGGTCTTGAAATTTGCTTATGTTAGTTTCCGTAGCGATGTGTAATGGCAACTGGTTCCAATCCATTGATGTGCGTGGTATGAAAGATTCAACGTAGTGTTTTGAGTGGCACATTATCTGTTTTACTTTGTGATGAAATGAAGGGTTTGACGGAAGCCCGTCTGGTCGGGAAAATTCATGGAGGGAAATATCGAGCGCCGACCAATAATTAAAAACAAAAGGATGTTTCGGCCCCGCTACGGGAGCCTTGTTCACAATGAAAGGAACTTAAAGGGTTGTTTATATGAAGGGTTGTTTATATACGCTTCTTGATGTGACGTAAGCATCGGGTGTACATCGGGGGCAGATTGCCTGAGTAGCGATTAAGCGTGTGTGTTGTCGTTTGGATATGAAGGGATTCCAGGTGAAGCCTTGCCGTCTTTCCTTTTCCGATTATCTTCGCGTTAATGCCATGGCCCGTGGTCACTGAGTGCTCAGCCAGCCCGTTTGTTGCCACGTGCTTGTTGTTGACATCATAGTTGTGCTGTATTAGTTTTTTTTTTTCGAAATCGCCCGTTTCACCGATGTACACGTGTTCACAACGAGCGCAAGGAATCCTGTACACGACCCCCGGGAACTTCTCTTTCGCGAGCTTGTCTTTCACCGTCACGTGTCCGAGCTTGCACGTAGGGACATGTGCGACTTCGTACGATCGAAAGATTCGCGACAGGCTTATGCCGGGGACGTATGGTATTGGAATCCTTTTCTGTTGTCGCTGGGGCTGCTGTGGCGCTGTATCAGCTAAGTGATTTTCGATAGTTCGGATAAACGAACTGGGGTAGCCCGAAGACGGTAGGTCACAACGTGTAGTAGCCAGATCAGCTGCTCGGTCCTCCGGGGTTGAGCAGAGGTTTTCTGAACGGCGTACAAAGGAGGCGCCCACTGACAGGCCAGGTGCACGGAGCTCAAGTTGAGGTACATGTCGGTGTGCGTGTCCTTCCTGAATACGCTGAACGACATTCTGTTACCGTCGCGTTTTACTAAGGTGTCTAGAAAAGGCAGACGGCCGTCGACTTCTTCCTCTGTCGTGAACTGTATGACCGGTTCTATGCTATTGAGATGCAAAAGAAATGCGCTGAAAGCCGTTTTCTGCGCTGAAAGCCGTCACAGCAAGAAGTGTATGTAAACAACCTTCACTTCAAGTTCCCTTTATTGTGAACAAGGCTCGCGTAGCGGGGCCGAAACGTCTTTTTCTTTTTAACGATTGGTTGGCGCTCGATATTTCCAGTCTTTACTTTGTTATATATGATGATCCCGGCAAGGAAAGATAGCTGCTGGATGCAGAACAAATCCGTCATGGAGGGATGTGTGATGATAAAGTTTATAGAAACGTGATAAGCGAGTAAGTTTACGGCGATGCGAAAGCGCTTACAATATTGCGCAATTTTTTAGAGCTGTGACACTAGCGAAAGCCGAGTGTTCAGAGTAGATGAAGCGAACAGCACGGTTTTGAAGGGCTTCGATGTCGTTAATAATGCAGTGTTTATAAAAATTCCAGATTGCAGATGCATACTCAATTTTAGGTCGAGTTAACGTGGTGTAAGCAAGTTTTCGAACGTGAATAGGCGCTTGTCTAATGTTACGTTGAAGATGGCCTAGAACGATTAGTGGAAGCAAGGGCTGTGTTAATAATCCCGTGATAAGTGAGATTGTAAATGAAGGCCAAGGTACTTGTACATTGATGTCAGTGCAACAGAGCTATCGTTTAAATTGTAAGACGATGGTACACGGCAAACGCGGTTAGTAAATTACATAGCCTTGTTTTTCTGTGGTTAAGTGGCATTAGCCAGGATGAGCACCATGCACTTATCGTGTCAAGGTCGGATTGTAATGTCAGCTGGTCGGTGAGGCAGGATACATTACGATATATGACGCAATCATCGGCGAGCAGTCTAATTCTGGATGGCGATGAAGATGGAAGATCGTTAATATAGATTAAAAGTAGTAACAATCACACTGCCCTGTGGGACACCATAAGTGTCGTGTCCGAGAGATGAGGTAGTGTCATTAACCGAAGTAAATTGCACGCGACATAAGAAATCTTTTTATCCATGCTAGAAAGTTAAGGTGAACGTTAAGCTGCTCCAATTTGGTTAGTAGCTGGTGGTGTGGGACGCGATCAAACGCCTTTGAGTATAGCCTAGAAAAATTGTATCTACTCGCAAACCCGCGTCTATGGAAGAATGAATATCATGGATGAAACTGGCAAGTTTCGTGTCACAAGAATATCCTCTCCGAAAACTGTGCTGGCATTTGAATATAATGTTATGTCCTGCGAGGTTGTTAATGACCTGAGAATGTATGTGTTCTAGAAGTTTACAGACAGTACTGGTTAGTCAAATGGGACGAAGTTGGCAGGAGAACACCGATCACCGGACTTAAATGCCGGGTAACTTAAGCTATTTTCCAGTCGTTTGAAATGGAAACAGCTGCTAATGATTGTGAAAAAAGTGCATAGAGCAGCCATTAAATTTCCCCTCCTGACGCTTCACACGAGACACGTGATCGCGTACGCTTCCATTTGGCGAAATGTTCTGGAAAAAAAAAAAAAAGGAAGGCCTGGGGAGCAGTGTATGCTGCACTTTCCCGTATAGAAACGTGCGTTCCGGCATAGACGGCCAAGTATCGCATGTCGCGTATCGATCCGTCTGCCTACAGAGTCGTGCGGACAGCCCCTGGGCATGGCCTCGGAGGAGATCTTCGACACGCAGCTGCACGCCTCGTCAGTCGACGACTCCGCTCAGTTCCACTTCACCAACGCGCGCCTCAACGCCGAGCACGGGTGGTGCGCGTCACCCGCTGACAACCAGAAGTACATTCAGGTATGCATGCACGGCGTCTCGCTATATAGTGCTGCTTTCTCGTGGGGTTCTAACTTGTTCGCGGTCAATTTATTAAAGCAAACGTGTCTCACGTACACATACACGGACGGACGGATAGGTACTGTAAGAAAGTGCGCGTAGTATCTTATTTATGGTCATTGAACACCCAGGGGGAGAATCGGCGACAATTCGAAAGCAGACCCGTCACCTTCGTGACATCGTCTCGAGCTGTAAGCGAATAGCTGCCGTCGCGTGAGAGGCTTGGGGCGTCTGAAGGTGCTCCGCGAGGTATTGCCCTCTCCCGCCGTTTTCTTGGTGACTGCTGTAGAGGCACACATGTGTAATGGCTATAACGGTTCTGTTCTCTGCGTGCAATGAAGCCACAAACGCCACTTAAATGCAACAGATATCTAACACTGTGCGAGCCGGCGCTCCACGTGATTTGCCGGCTCCTATGAATGTCGTGCACTACGAATCGGGACGCACCGGCGGTTCTTACAAATCGTGCTTTGCAACAAGGGCGTTGGCTTTCATGCATGTCTCGTCATGCCACGTGCCGCACCGGTGCGGAATGTCGCTGGGATGGCGAGAAAATTCAGGGATCCATCTCCTTCGGAAGAGCTGGTTGCGTGCCCACCGTTCGCTATATCATGACTGGTCGCAACTTGGTTTTTTTAAATAAGGGGCTAAATTAGACTCGGGTGAACTGCACGCATAAGTGCTGTCAGAGTTCGCTTTTTATTGCGATAGCAATTATATGGACACTTCAACCAGATTTCTGCCGTCGTCGTCGCCGTCGCCGTGAGGTTCCCTATAGATAAAATCTTCACCGCGCGCCGTATGCCCGAGCGGAAGCGTGCGGGGACGCGCGCTATCACGGAGAGCGAACGCACTCAATCTCCCACGCGCAAGCAAAGAAGCGGGAAGCCAGCGCCGGAGGGAGCGCGGGGAGGGGGGGGGGGGCGCACTTCTACTCTGCCAACAACCGCGCTCGTCGCTCGCTCGCCCGCACCGTCTCTTATCTCCACACGGCTCTGTCCTTTATGCGCCGTGCATTCGCCGCTCAGTTTCCGTTGAAGCGATAGACCGCACGTACCTTCGCCCGCTGCGGCGTATATACACTCGCTGCCAGCGTTTTGACAGTCGTTGTCTGCAGTCATTCAGTGTGATCTATTCACGTTTGTTTGTGCGCGCTCACACCACGCTTGTTCATTCAGTTAGTAATAGTCGGGCCACATTTTCCAACGCACGCTACACATGCAATGCTGCCCGGGTCGGCAGTGCAGCGCTACAGGTGTGTCCCTTCGCACGCGCTGCCCACGGGAAGCGCTTCTCATCAACACCACCGTTTCACACGCGCCTTCTCGTGGTCATCGAGTCTCTCTTCATGTCGGTCTACTTACGCCGCAGCACACCTGCTTACTTAATCAGCTCATGTTTACTACAATTCATATTGCAAAGCCGCTCACCTTACTTCGTATGACATTGCTGTGTTGCTGTCGCATTCATTGCTTCGCCCTTAGGGCGAAACTGTGACATTTTTGTGTTTGTGTCCGTTCAGTCGTCGATAAGGCCTTTCTTCGCTCTATGTAAGAAAGTGATGAAAGATAAAAGCGTGGTGCTGGTTCATCTGATGCCACAGGGTGTCTAATTCACGAGGACTTTTCGCCAATGTACGGGCTACAAAGGCGGGACCACGGTACTGGCGCACGACAAAAAACCACGGACAAGTGAAGCACGTGTTGGCTGAACGTTTTACCTTCCCCAGATGTGTCTAAACTGGTATGTCGGAAGTGGCCTGTGTTTCTTACGCCGCAAAGTCACGGCGCTGGGAAGTACGAAGCTCATACCTGTCCCGTTTATTTCGTGTCTAAAATCTAAACATATACGGCGTTTTCTCGACATGCCTGGTGAGACACTCATTCTGGCGTTCTCTTTTTTCGGACAGATCGACCTGCAGAACCACACGCACATCACGGGCGTGATACTGCAAGGTATGAACACGCCCGTCAAGAGTGGCTACATCGTGGCCTTCCATCTGACCTTCAGCAACGACAGTATTTACTGGACGTCCGAGGAACAGCCCGTGGGCCACCGAAAGGTTAGCGCGTTGAAGCGGTGTCGGAGCGCGCAGACAGTTTGATTCTGACACCAGACCGACGTTACTATAACGGTTGTTCTGGGAAAACAGAGGTGGCAAACAAAGCGGGTAGGTACTCGCTTTGTTTCCCACCTCTGTTTTCCCAGAACAACCGCTATAATAACGTCGGTCTGAGTAATGTCTCCTAGTGCGCCGCATAGCATGAGGCTTCCTTTTGCGCGATAGCTTGCACGTGACGTCACAAACGCATCTTCTCACCGTTATGGTCCTCCAACATGGCGCCTAGAAGGACCTCAGTGTATCATATTCACTGCCTCGGGTAACCTGCTTCCACGGAGGAAGGAAAGCTTAGAAGGGGGCCCTCCCCTACCGGCTGGGTTGGTTGAAGTGTGTTGGAGCCGCGCGATACGCCAACGGACACAGCTACTCACCGTGCCATTACTCGATGCACCGACATGGCGCCTAGAATGACGTCAGTGTAATTCATCTATCTATATAACACGCACTTCTTACATGTCCCTCTTGCAGGTATCCGTCGCTGGTTTTCTACGTGCACCACAGCACCAGCAGCAGATATATAAACAAATATGGTGCGCCTAGTGCTAGCAAGCGTAAACTCTATGAGCTTTTACTCAGTAGACGCTACTGCCGAGGACCGCGCACACAAGACATCGCGTCAGTGCTTTGACGCCACTCTCGCAGGTGTACGAGTGCCAGCAGTGCGAGCTGTCGACCTTCAACGCCGACCAGGCGGTGCGCTACAACCTGCTGCGCAGCATCGTCACGCGCTACGTCAAGCTGCAGGTGCTGCGCTGGAAGCGGGCGCCCTGCTTGCGGCTCGAGCTGGTCGGCTGCCGGTCGCAGGGTGCGCACTCTTCGCTCGAACCCGTTAGGCTCGGCTGCTGGAGTGAGCCGTTTATAATTCAGCAGTTACAGACGGGCCACTTGGATGTTCATCTTTCCAAGGATGCTTCCATAACCCCGTAACGGAGACGGGTCTGTAACAACTGTCCGTGCATTCGTTCGTGGAAGTTCACAAACGGCATACCAGCAGTTACGTATGCAAGTTTGCATTAATAATATACGATGCGGCAGTGCAAGCGCTACGATGAAGGTTTAAATTGTTGAACACAGGTTTCATAAGGCGCCCTCTACACATTGTGTTTCTGCGAGATTAAAGTCGATGCTTAAGAGGAAGAAACATTTAAGCGAATATAAAATTACGAAGGGCGGGGTTGGCATTAACATAGCCTTAATGCAGTGCGCTATACGGACTTGTAGGGTTCGTTGTTGTTGCGTTTAGGCCCATCACAAAGGGTGTTTCGACTGCGTGACATAGGCAAACCACGCGACTTTAGGTTAGCACACACGCTTGATTAATTAAAATCTGCCCTTCTCGCTGCCATGGAGCTGGCACTGCGCGAGATTAACCGACCGCGGCAAACTGTTTGCTTGCGTGACCATCGCAAATTACATTAAGCGGGCAAAAAAAAAATTAATACTGTCTTGCGCAGTGTGGTGCCGTGTGGAAACGTAACGCGAGCGAAAGATAACGAAAAGCGACCGCGTGACGCACTCGGCGGCTTGCGAGGTTCAAGGGCGCGCTAGCACTGGCGTGAAATGGGGCTGCGGACAGCGCAATGAAGACCGTCTTTTATCGCTCCCGTGCGACGTGCCAGCAACGAACCGTCACTATAGCTCGGCGACTCCGGAATTGTGCCCTATATATAAAGTGCAAATCGCGTTGGCTTTCTGCCTATCACCCATTAGATCACACTGGATCACCCATTAGACCAACAGGTAGCTGCCGTGAGGGCGCCTAACTTAAACAACTCTTGCAGGGTGGCACAGATCAATTTTATCATACGATGGTTCCATCTCTTCTCGCTCTCTCTCACTGTAAACAAAATGTAGCACAATAACTCTCTCGTAAGCATACAAGAAATATGCGCACTTTCGTATGGTATAAGTGCACTTCGAAGGGCCCGCGGCATCGAAATTTGGACTGCTTTATTCTTTGCGCACGGTATCATAGAAACACCATTTCTAATGGCTGTGCAGAATTATCAATTTTCCAACATCCCAAGAGTCTTCTTCCTCGGGGCCCGAGGGCAAGTGCCGAACGCTACGTCACAAGCCGGTCGTGGCGCGGTATAGTCACGTCACAGTGCATTTGCCGCGGCATTGCAAGGCAAAGCGTGTGCATTACGTGCATCACGGCAACCATCTTTGGTGCCTCGTTGCATTTCTGCCCGCTTTAATCGTACAATTAAAGGCTATTAACGTTGCCCTTCGCTCAATCACGCCGGGCCGTGAAACATCGGGGGCTGTTATGTAAATTAACGGGAAAGAAGAAATATTTTGCTCGTCATCTGCTTCGACGAGGTTTATTGCAATTAAAAGAAAAAAGTGAAAATGTAGCGACTGTTGGATCCAAATGAATCTGTTACAAAAAATTATATAAAATCGCGAAGTATATAATAAAAACTAAAGTATCAAGTTTATGGCTCTGTAGCTCAGCAATAACAAGCTGTGGACGTACTATCTAAAACAACCCGCCGTGTCGTGGTTCCTTAGTGGTGTTGAGCTGCTAAGGTCGCGAGATCGAATCCCGGCCGCATTTCGATGGGGGCGAAATGCAGAAAACACCCGTGTACTTAGATTTAGGTGCACGTTAAAGAACCCAAGGTGGTCCAAATTAATCCGGAGTACCCCACTACGGCGTGCCTCATAATCAGACGGTGGTTTTGGCACGTAAAACCCCATAATTAAAAAAATGTGGAGTTGGGCAAAGTTCTGATCTTGAGAATTAAACATGTACGCAGGAAAGCAAACAACAACGGAGCGCTACTACCAACTCCTTTCACCGCTGCTTGATCGGCATATGCATGACTTCATAATGCAAACCGAAAGCAATAAAGCACAATAAGACAAGACAGGACGCCTTCTTTCACATTGCAGCGTACATTAACATACTTTATTTGTCGAATATAACTACTACAAAGATATCACTGGTGCACCTGCATTCCGTTTCCTTGATTAAATAATCCTCCGAACATTTTATGGTCACGGGCATTCCTGCTTTTTTTTTTTCTTAGCATTGTATATCTCTTCACATTTGCAAGATTCAAATTGTGCTGCCAAAGGCAATTCTTTCCGGCAGGGTGGTCACATAGGGTGTGACCACCATGCCGGTTCTTTGTCGACCTTTCGTGTTCGGCAGCTCTCGTATTTACGCAGCGGCCCCTTTTCCCTGCGTATGCTTTACCACATGTCAGCGAGATTTGATAAATGCGGCGCTTTACGTATGGCTTCATTTATTTCACGCCACAACCTTCTTTCTTGTCTTATGCGCGCAAAATACAGAATCTTGCAAATGTGAACCAAAGCTAAGAGATATCGCAATACTAGGAAAAAGCAGGAATGCTTGCTGGAAAATTGTTGGAGGCACGCTTTATCGAGGGAGAGTAACTGCCAAAGTAACTGCTCAAGTAACTGCCCTCTATAAATAAAGTGACAAACTTGATATGAAAAATTACCGTCCAATATCAGTCCTTCCCATGTTCTTTTTTCGAGGGTCTTCAGAAGATTACTTTAAGATACTGTACCAATGATAGTTTAATTACAAACTCGCAATACGGCTTTCAGAAAAATAAGCCAACTCAACACAAAAATACGCATTCTGCAAAACTCCGCAAGCCTAACTCATGGCATATTTTACACGGGCATTTTAACATATGATTCATTCTGTTTAATGAGCTCAACAGGTATGAGGACTTGCGCTTCAATTAATTAAATCGTATCTCTACAAAACATATGAGTTTGCGTCAATTAGCGGCATAAGTTCCCAACAAAATAAACTAGTTTTCTGCGTGCCACGTGGGAATATTGTGGAACCTTTACCTTTTAATACTTATATCAATGACATCGAATCTATCACGCAGCAAAATGTGTAATGTATGTTGATGATACCAGCATATTTATATTCTCGCAGTTGTACTCTGATTTGATTACTATGTCTAGTGATGCCCTAGCATGGTAAGCCTTTATGGTCTAAACAGAACCACCACACAATAAATTCAACTAAAACAATATCTTGGAGGACGCTTAAGCTTCGCCTTTAAGAGTGGAACGCGATAGCATTCACAGATGCCTGACTGCTTCTCACGCTTCCCGGCAACTGCAGCTTATGTAACCGAAATGTTTACCGGGAAACGCTTGCAGCGAACGCTATGCACGAAGGCGAGCTTTCTGGTAGAAACGCGGCCTCTTGCGTGGGCCGATCCCTGAGGCAGTGCACAGCCGCGCATAAGAAATTACGTCATTTTCACGTTTCTGCTATTGTTTCGCACTTCAGTCTGAGAAGACTTAGCATAAAAGGCATGCGCTGTCGGTGTTTTGCTTCATGACATTTGTTTGTGGGCTGTCATTCTCAAAGTTCCGAGGAGTCAAGAATGTAAGACAAGGTATGAGCAATTTTAGTGATAGAATGGTGTGGCAATAAAACCCGCATATGCCGCATGGCATAAAGCGAGGCGTGGCATATACATATACCTAAATATATACGGAAATGGTCGCTTACGGACAACGACGCCGACGCCATCGATCTTCTGCGACACGGGGCCCTTAAGGCTATCGCGTTAAAAAAAGCCATTACCTGCCGGACAAAAGGCGCACATATCTTTTCAGTTCACACTCTACTGTTAAATTATCTGCCTATTGAAAAGGTGAACACAACTAAAGAATGGGGCACCTTTTTCTCATATACGTTCCAGTGGGTTCAACACATTAATTTTCTTTGTCACAAATTGTGTGGGGTAGTGATAGGAGCTTTCAACTGCAATAGACACATTCTCCGCAAAACCATCAAGTTACTAATGTATAACTGCTTATTTCCTTCTCACTGTAATTGCAGATTTTTGTTATAGGGTGCAACCGCTCCGCGGGTACAACAAATGAGTGCATGTTAAACAAATTGTTACTAACGCAGAAATTAATGTTACACGCTATTGCTAGTATCCCGTAGAAGACGCATACTAAATGCTTATTTCTTAACTTCAATGTTTCTAAATTTACTGAGATATACAAAGACTTTTGCGCAAATTCTACTTTCAAACTTAACTCTTAAATTATTTAAATTGCTTGTATTCAGATATACTGGAGTACTCGCATTAGTGTTTCGTTTTTTCTACTGAACTCCGCTTAATCTCTATAGTTGTCGTCCTTGAATATAGTTTCTGTAGTGTTTATTGTAATTTCAGTTGAATTTCAATATAGTTTATGTACAATGTACAGAAAGATTCACCAGTGCTGTATGTTGATAGTATATTATGATACATTATGCTTACATTAGGCTGTATATTATGATACATTTTTAAGACACATTGCGAGTGTACTGGTGTTGTATTTAGTTTGCACTTGCGATATTGTCACACCGTAATTATTGTATAAATGTTCGAGTCGCGACGTTATTGTTAGCTTCGTGTTGTCGGGTAGGAGGAGAGGGGGGTTAGGGGCCCTTCAAGCCGCTTGTGCGCGGGTTCTCTCTTTTTCTTAACCTCTTCCATTTTTACGAAAGTAACGGAAATAAATAAAGTGGGAAATGCATCAAATTTTGCTCTAATCGCTTCAGATGAGAACATTTCTGCACCCGCCGTGGTGGCTTAGCGGCAATGGTGTTGCGCTGCTAAGCACGAGGTCGCGGGATCGAATCCCTGCCGCATTTCGATGGGTGCGAAATGCAAAAACGCCCGTGTCCCGTGCATTGGGAACACGTTAAAGATCCCCTGGTGGTCAAAATTATTCCGGAGTCAAAATTAAAACTACGGCGTGTCTCAATCAAATCGTGGTTTTGACATGTAAAACCCCAGCGCTCCAACTTTTCTGCATATCATGTGTATTTGAATAGGAAAATGGGAGTTGGAACCCGATGTTAAATCTTTCTTTCGAAGTGAACAATATCCCTCCCTCGCCCGCAAGCACACGTACAGCACCACAGCCTGACGGCATAAGCCGAATAAGGGTATCATCATTGTAGTCGCTGCTGGAAAACATACTTGGCACACGTTTCGCCAAGAGCGGGCTAGTTGGTAATCAAGGGCGGAGAAAAGGGACGTCTAACGGGAACAGACACAAGCGCTGACTTGAAACTGAAGGTTTATCTTCACGTCTTTCTTACTTCGTCTCGCTTCGAGTTTTAACGACCCGTTCCGTCCGCAGTGAACTGTGGCGCGGTGCTGGAGGCACCCGAGGGGTCGATAGCGTCGCCCAACCACCCGTTCTACTACGGCCAGGACAAGAGCTGCTGGTGGAAGATCCTGCCACCTGGCGGGAAGCACGTGTGGCTCAGCTTCATCATCTTCGACCTCGCGCAAAGGGAAGCGTCGTCTCGCGCCGGCCAGTGCCAGGTTCGTCTTCGCCCACACGAGCGATGCTTGCTGGCGTCGTTCTCTTTTGTTGCATCGCGCGTTTCGTTTCAATTTTCCCGTCTTCCTATCACGCGGCGCTCTCAGTGGTCTATCCCAGCGATAACGGTGGCGCAAAAGTGGGCGAGCCAATCACGGATGTCGAAAAGAATGGATCACGAAGCGGAACTTTCGGCGCCTGCGTGTTTCTGTGTTGTTCTCCGCGAGTATAGTATAGTTGTTTTCCGCTGATTGGCTGCGTCGCCTGCAGCGGCCCTTGCGCGGTGTGGAGAACAAAGTGGGCGTTTCGTTTGTTGTTCGCTGGTTAACTAATTCCGCCGTTACCCGCGTGGTGCTGCGTGTGTGCGCGCGCTATGGGATGCCTCGATGTCCCCTCTACTTACTTTCTATCCCATCATTCCCACCCCTCAGATGCTGAGCCGTGCTCCCTATAAGAATTGCAGAAACATGCATGTTTTCCTTACCACAACTTCGACTACTACTGCTGCTACTACGAGTGCGCGCTCGGCACGCGCTCGTGCGACTGCTCCCGCGTTCGTCGTCATCGTCTGCTTTCACAGCTGGCTGCGTTGTCGCTCATCATTCCAGCGTCGAATTTCCCTACTCTTCTGTCGTCGTAATGGGGAGGCCGCGTTTACGGATGTATGAGCCATTGCTTAACGGGGTATGAGCCATTCATGAGCAACTTACGACGTGTCCTAACGCGTTTGAGCAACGCCGCCGCGAACGCGCTCGGGAAAGGGCTCGTCGTCGACGTTCCGATTCTATAGGCGTTAGGACTTCCGAAGCCCAGGCGAAACGTCAGCGAAGAGCCGTGGACCCCGAGTTGAGGGAGCACGATGTTGAGGTCGAACGTCAGTGAAGAGCCGCCGACCCCGAGTTGCGGGAGCGCGATGTTGAGGCCAAACGTCAGCGTCGTCTTGCCCTCCAGGAACCCGACAACGGTGGTGCACGCCTCGGCAACGCTAGCGCCAACCTCCCCGGTGCGACGGCCAGGTTTCAACGCGAGTTCCTCAACCGGAACGTTCATAATAGATATGTTTGGTTGGGTGATGCCCGACGACGATACGCCCATTCTCATCGTGGGGGCAATATTCGCTACAGCAGACCCACCATAGTCACAGCTTCGCTGGCTCCCATCTTCACAGTAGTGGAAGGGCTCTGATTTTAGATGCGAAGCAGCTTATGGCGGTCCGTCCTGCGTCCCGCGGCGTCCCACACCCCCACAGCGCATGCGCGTCCCCTCCCCCTCTATCCCCTCTCCTACGCTCCCCCCTTTCTCTCCTCTGGGAATCCTCTACTGTACGGAGCGGCGCCTGCGTCCCACACCCCCACAGCGCATGGGCGTCTCCTCCTCCTCTCTGTCCTCTCTTACGCTCCCCCCTTTCTCTCCTCTAGGAATCCGGAGCGGCGCGCACGACAGGTGGTGCAACAGCTGCATACTCCGCTGGGGACGCCACGGTAGTTCCGCGGTATGAAAATGACGGAGCGCGCGCGCCTCATTTTCTCTCCTGTGCAGCGCCGCCATGAGCGCTCGGGCCGCTGCCGCGAAACCATCTCCCGCTCAAGCTAACCATCTCTCCGCTGCTTCGCATCCACACATGGCTCCCTTTAGCGGGAGATGGAGTAATTTTTTTGTCCCCCTTAGGTTGTGTTTAGACCTTCACACCGATCGTGATCCGTTTCTTTCGCCGCGCTGCCTCTGAAAGCAGGACCATTTTTGCACGATGATTCAATATACCTGTATAATCTGTTCACGCAAGCATTTTACCCGCGCGCATTCACTGGCTACGATTTTTCGCCACCATATAGACAAGTTCGCGGGTTACTTTCCCGGCTGCGGCGACAGAATTTGCGCGTGAATACAAAAAGCAGCGCTGGGCGAAAAATGTCGGTGCACGTTAACAATTACTGCAGCCGATCTGAATCCGGAGATGACATCCCTCGCAGTCCCGGTGGTAGGGATACGCTCCGAGATGCGGCTAGGGCTGAAGGCGAGCACCGGATCTAGCCGCACGCACAGTCGTTCCGTCCCGAACACGCAGCGCAGGTAAACGCAGTTACCGTGGCTTCGCACGAATAAGGCAACCAGCGGCGTCAGTTGAAACAGTGTCGCTGCGAGGAATAAGCAACATTTACAGAGGGAAGGCCCACTCTGAAAAAGACAATCCTCGCTTCGGTGCGCGTGATGGTCAGCTAATGAGGTTATTCACGTGTTGCGGCAGGTATCCGTGAATCCGGTCTGGGAGCCAGACAGAGAGCACCTCCTCCGGGTACGCCTCTTTCCTGCCGTCCCGAGTGTCATCCTCGCGGCGAGACGGATACCTTTCCCGCCGCCAAAGGGGAGCGCGCGTCTCGAGAACCGGGAAAAGGGGCGCACACTGCGCTTTCCCCTGTTACGATTCACTTTGAGCGGCCATGCCCAGAAGAACTGCAAACAAATGGTAAACGGCGTGCCTAACGATCTCGCTCGTCAACATGAACAGACGCGTCCATCGCGTGCCTCGAGGGAAGTATGCGCAGAATGTGCGAAACTGCATGCCGTGCCGCCTTGCGACCAGCTCATACCCGCTTGTGACGCACCAACCTCGCTAATTGCATCATTCATCTTCACTGCGGCCGCTTGGGACGTCCACCCCGCTACGACCACCAACCCCCGCTGCGGCAGTCAACCCTCATTACTGCCACCCACTCTCACTATACTTCGTCTGGCTTGCCCTGACGTGTCCTAACAAGGCCCTCCGCAGTGGGGGCACGAGAGAAGGAGAATGCCCGGATGGTGGAGGGTATAAGCCAGCAGCCACGTGGAGAACGCTTTTGGTTTGCCCTACAGCGTGCAGGTGCGTGCACGCTGAACGTTTCTCGTATGTTTTCTTTGAAGCACACCGCTCACCCGTAACCATGTATTAAACGTGTGTTATTGGTTTTTACGTCGCCTCGTCTTCCCTGCCGGACCCTCTCCGATGGTCAACCTGGTTCGAGCTCCAAGCAGACGTTGTTGAAGATTCACCAAATCCCGGCCCGCAACACCCCGTGCCGCCCTATAGTTCTCGGCGCGGGCCGCAGTCTGCGATCGCGCCGCCGTTCTCCTCACTCCACAATACCACCGAAGAACTCATAGAGGCTCACCTGACCAATCAACGGGTACGACTTTCCACCACGACGACGGGACGAACTATTCTCAATAGACTGGGCATTAATGCGCCGCTGCAGCATCAACCCCAAAAGACGGCCTTGCTACCCATGTGCGTACGGAGCCAGATCCTGGTTCAACCGCTACCAAGAAACATGCACCCTATCCACAACGCAGGAGGAAGGGCTGCAATGGCTAAAGCCATCACCAAACAGTACGGCAACCATCCACTACTCGCTTACACCGACGCGGCCCTGTACCCCGGCAGGAGAGCCTCCACATCCACCGCAATCGTAAGTCAAGAGCACCTGACAAGCGTCTCCATCCGCAATGACAACCCCGTTGTCGCCGAGGGAGGGGCCATCGCCTTGGCGATGGCACAGATTACCGCAGACACCGTCCTAACAGACTCCCAACAAGCATGCCGCAATTTCTCTTACGGCAGAATTCACCGAACCTCCTGGCAAATGCTCCAGAGGTACCCCCCAAGAGACGAGTAAAGATTGTGTGGGCGCCAGCGTATCATGACATCCCAGGCAACGAGATGGCGCATCTCACGGCTCGAGCTTTTACTAACCGAGTCCCTGGCACAACGGAGGAGCCCTGGCGACCACACCCTCTAGTCTCTTATCAGGAAATCACTATGCACTATAGGTTGCAACGAATAATATTTCCGAGCCCGCATAAAAACTAACCAAAGGTAATGACCGCATTCTTAGAGCACTGCAAACCAACACCTTCCCCTACCCATCTAGAAACTACCACTTCACCCCCTACATGTCCTCTCCACTTTGCCACTTTTGTGGAGCACAGGGCACCCTCAACCACATGGTAGGGAGCTGTACAGAATCATCCCTTACAGAATGACCCAATCCATACCACACACCTGAGCTTTGGGAGAATGCCCTAGCCAGCTCCACCCTCGCAAGCCAGCGCCAGCTGGTAGCGAGGGCCGTGGACGCGGCGAAAGGCTATGGTTTCCTGGAAAGGGGAGACCACCCCGAAGACAACTCGTAAAATAATCTCGCAATAAAGATGTTTATTTTCTCTCTCCTCACAAGGTGTAAACTCGGGAAATCAAACACCTGTTTAACTACTGTCCGTACTCTCTTGCTTTTCCCCCCCTTTACTCTAATAATGTATTCACCATTTTGGGTCACATCGCGACCCGTTTAAACCAGCACCAGAGCCACTTGTGTGCTTGCGCGCACACAAAAGATGTACGTAAAGCATAAGACAACCCTTCAGTTGCCTTATGAAATACATAATTGCAGGTCTGATCAGTTCGAGGATAAATAAATTCATATTGCAAAAAAAAAAATAAAACACGTATTTCCTGGTTGATTTTCTTGTTTCTTTGTAGTAAAGGTTGGATTCGTTGTCATTACAGCTGCTGCGCCTACGCTGCGCCACATTTCGGGTAATCGCAACATTCGGCGCCATCTTTATCAGGTTCTTTCTTATCTTTTCGGTGCCACCCTGCCGATAGCGACAGCTCACTGCGCGAGAGTTCCTCTTGCATGCGGTAAGCGCGGCGTACGTTCGCGCCACGTTTGCCGCGCATACCACTTTCGATCATATCGACCATAAATGCGCCTATTTTCTCTGTAGCTGTTTCATCATAGATAAACCATTACCTTTCAGAAACATTCCCGCGTTTTCTGGATGGTTGATCACGCAAACGGAAGGAAGAACGAGCGAGTGAGCGCAAGTGAGAAAATAGAAAGCTTCAGCGAAGTCGCATGCTTCTTCGGCGCTATTCTTTCTTTCTTGTCTTCTCTCACTCTTTCTCTTTACGAAATCACCGGCGCGCATCTGTGCGCGTGAGCAGGCACGTTTGTGCATTGTGTGGGCGCTTATTCGGGTGCACGAAGTCTACCCGGAAATACTTGGCCATATCAGCTGCTTCCAACTGCCTTGAAACTACTAAGTTTTGTTGCCTTCTATGTCGTGCGCACCTTGGTTAAGAATATTCAGCAATTCTGTGGTGATAGAAGCGGCACTGTGAACCTCAATGGGAAACTCCTTCACTGCTCGGCAGGAGTTCCGAGAGTTCTGCCCTTAAAGATCCCAATTCAAGATCGAGGTCCGGCTAACAAGGGCAAACACACTGTGGGAGCCTGTCTGAGACAGTTTTTTTACTGACCCTTTTCGCGGCGATCCCATGGGCGCTGCCATGTTTGATCACGTGGTGACGCGTCCATTGCTTGCCTCAACTGCCTACGTTGCCTCCTTGTTTACAATGGAAGTGTATGACGCCGGCGTGGCTTAGAAAACCTCTGTTTTCGGAGATATCGTAGACGGTGACTAGGTGGACGACACGAAGCTTTGATCACGGCTTCAGAGAACATACAAAAGCGCTTTCGGGGCTGATTAAGCTATGTACAAATGACACAAGCAGCGTATATGGTGCTTGTTCTAAAAGCGGGGCTAAATATGTATTCCAAGCTATTCAAGCTTTCCGATTATGAATTCAGTCAGAATTAGTGTGTTTTGCTCTTTGTTCTTTATTCGGTAAGTATTGTGAAGGAGTGCATGCTTGTCAGTTTCTGACTCAGTGAAGTTCCTCGGTGCGCGGCCACTATCTGATTATTTTCTGCCTAATCGCTCGCTGGTGTGCTCAGTTCCGATAGATTTGTTCTTGCTGCGCACAAGGCTTGAAACCTAGCTGTTTTGCACATTGTAATACCTTGTAGCAAATACATATTACAGCTAGTAACTCGCTTACTCTTGTGGACCATCACGAAACATTCAGCTTCGACCATTCGTGCGCCATGGGTGTAGTCCGTTATTTATTGTGCGTATACAGTGGCACTGTGCGCATATATTCAAGTGTGCGCCCATTCACTTATTCTTGATACGTCGGCGATAGAGTGGGCGTAAGTTTTCTTGCCATTTGGGACAGATGTGTATAGATAACGTGCGCGAAACTTACTATGACAGGAAGCGGCACTACTCCCTGTGTCATTGTTTAACGAGTGGTACTCCTCTTGCCGAAGTTCTGGGGATGAAGCCCTTTCTTTGAAGGTTAGCGATACAAGGCTGGCGGATGAGCAAATTTTGTATCCTCGAGGAAAGCCGTACATCACGAAGTGCCGGTAACACGTTCGGACAGTTGCAGCAGGGGTCGGCGAACTTGGCCACACAGATTCATTCTATTCCTTAACATGCCAGTCACTATTTTTGCAGCCAACTATTGCACACGTCTTCAATCCACATGATTCAATCTAGCATGATTGGAGCACAGTGTGTTAGCGAAAACTCAGTTGCATTTCCGACAGCTGATCGCACAGAAGCAAGGTAGAAGCGGTAATGGTTTCGTATTCGTGCGCGGTCGCTGAGGAGAGGTATGGCGCGCCGCCATTAGCGCCATCTCGTTTCTCCATAACCAACTGCTCCGCGAAAAGGGTCAATACGTCAGTAAATAGAATTCACTCTTAGCATAAAGAGAACAGTCCATGGGGGAACTCCAATAGGGCTCTGGTAGCGAGAAGGTCCCTCACTTGAGAAAGATACGTGGAAGCAACGGGGTGTTCTGGGACTCGACGTACCGCAGACGACAGTGCCAGGGATAACAAGAATCCCCCGGAGATCTCGCGTTACTACGAACAGCGTGGTGTCATCTACAGCGGTGCAACAACTGCTCGTCATCCGTTCCACCGACTGGTATCCCCGCGAAGCAGAGCCGTGCGGGACATCTGGCACCGAGATGGCCGCACTGCGTGCAGCGAGCGCTTGGGTTGGTCCTGAAGCCGCCATGGTCAACGCTATTAACTATTTTATGCACCAAGACCTGCGGGTTTCTACACAGCGTTGCTCTGCAGTGGCTGCACTGCGGCATAGTGGACAATGTATATGCGCTCACTGCTTCAGCACACAGCAACATGTCCGAGCAAATCCCGATACCTTTCCTTAAGGTCCAGGTCCTGTGTCTTCTTTCGCGTGCCACCTAAAATGTTGACCGATCCGCCGGAGCAATACTAATCGTGCCTATAATGTGCAGTGTGGCCTTGATAGGCGTCATCGTGCTTGTCTGTATCGTAGTCGTCCGAGTATTCCCAAGGCGAAATATTTCTTTCAATAAATTAGGCTGATAGGATCACCACTACGCCCTGGTTGAAAAGTACGAGGATAGATCGGGTGTTCATTTTTAAGTTTTACGGAATTTTTAGAAATCCCCTCTACATAGCCCCCCTAATCTGCTGACAGTATTTTCGCTCTCCAAAACGCCGTCGTAACCTCCGCACTGGCTGTACTTCGGGAACCATGCCTTCGGCTCTTGCTTTTTGTTCAAGTTCTGTGTCCGTCATTTCATTTGTCGTCGTTTTCATCTGGAGTTGCTGTATTATACCCTCCCCCCGCTAATCTAGTGCAGGGAGCTCTCCAAGCGCGTGCTCGCGCTTCCTAATCTGCTGGAGGTGAATGCGTGTATTTTGTGCATTATTCTTAAGCGCTGCTTTTTCCTTACACGAACTAACTTAAGTACTCATACATGTGGTACCTGGTGGACAAAGCCAACGCTATGCATACATGCTAAGCAAAAGGGAGCATCCTGGCAAAAAGGTGGCCGTTAGAATGAGGGCTGTAAATCCGAAAGTTTAGAGATTTCATTTGTCCCGCCGTGTGACGGCTCTTTTGATGTAAGTACTCTCATTTATCTTACTTGGACAATCACTGTTCTGCTGATTGATGTAGAATACAGGCAATTAATACCTCCGTTTATTTATTGCTTGTTACAACTGTTCGTCTGGTCGTATGGTAAGATTATTTAGTGCAATCGGTAGTTGTATGTTCTAAGATTGACGTGATGTTATGTCATATATCTTGATTAATTAGTTTATGATTCATTGATGGCATCTTGTTCACCTGCGGAAAAAGTCGTGTAATGGTACGTATCCAGTAGCACAGCTTATTCTTTCTTTTTAACTTCTTGTTCCTGTAGCTGTTACCGCAGAAAACAGAAATATCTGTTCTCATAGTGCATTCCTATCAATGCTTCCTATAACATGGCAGCGTCAACCGTCTTGTCAAGCTTTTGTTGATAACCTCCTGGCTCCTGCCCTGCCATTCTATACTTGACCTCTTACTGCGCCTTTGCAAGAACCGAGAAACGGACATAACACAGCCGTGCGCTAGCCGGTCGTCAAATTCGAGAGGTACGCAGTACAAGAACGCCCGTGCACGGAATTCTGCAGGTGCACGCCAGGTGATCAAAACTGACCCGAACATAACATCTCTGCTGCTTTGAGACGTCAAAGCCCCGCCCGCCAATCAGTCAAGCTGCGTTGTTGTTGTTTTCTCTCCCCTGGCCGAGCAGGACCAACTGCTGCTGTACCCTGGCCGCGACCCCAACAGCAACTGCTCCGATTCGATCCTGTCGCCCAACGGCCAGACCTTCCCCAAGGAGATCATCTCCAACGGCCCCATGGAGATTCACCTCAAGACGTGCTTCCGCTACTCGCTCAGCAGGTTCAGCGGATTCTACGCCACTTACAAGTTCACCGGTACGCATTCCGCGATTAGTTTCTCTTGACATTTATGCGTTCACACGTCCGCATTGCGACATGAGTGACGCCAACGTAGCAGGCGATTTTCTGACTCCATTCCTATCAGTATATATGGATTGTGCAAATGTCGGTCAGTGCGTCACTCCTGCGAGATGTGAAATAAACGGGACTTACAGTTCCTCGCCTCATGGTGCGCTTGTGGGCGCGCTGGCGAGGTACGCTCATTGTTCAGCGAATGTATACTATAGGGGTATGCGAATAACAGTTCTTCAGACCGAATCGAATTCGAATCGAATAGAGCCAGAAGCGAATCTAATCCAATATCGAATATTTTTGGAATAGTTTGCGAATAATGTAGAACCTTCGCCCCATTAATATCAAACAATTTTAACATCGTGGTATTCACAATAATAGGTTTCTGTCATAACACAACGCATTATAAAGCATCCTTAATGAAAAGCACAAGGAGAAAATTCGTAACAACTAAACAGATTCTTCGCACGACTCAGGGTCGTGCATTATCACATAATCAACCAACCAATCAATCAATCAATCATCGATCATTTATTTACCGTGCCCAGGAACAATCATGAGGTCTAAGTACTGGAGCACGCATACATAGAACAAGAAAAAAATACAGCAGGGGAATATCGGTAAAAAAAAGACAAAAAAAACAATGAATAAAAATAACAATCTTGAAAAGAACAGTGTAAATACAAGGCGCAAAATGCATACATACGAAAAAGGGGGCGAAGGGAAGTTGAACAATATGTGAAACTAAGACACAACAACGCAAAGCTCAGAACAGAACAATGACAGCGAGTTGTGAAAAATATCAAGGTCATGAAAGTGGCCGTTATAAAGACTCTGTATTCTGTGGACGGTTGAGTGTTGGTGGTGACAGGCAGCAACATGGAAAGGTCTGTGTTCTCTGGTGATCTTGACCAGACGGCAAGCGACGGACTGGCGCCGACTCCAAACAAACACTTATCCTAATCTACACAAGCTAAGACAAATACATGGCGAAGCGTACGCAGAAAAATGTCCGTGGTGTGGCGAAAAGCCTACATGGCACACATCACACTCATGTGCGCCAGAAGACCTCCACAAACGAACACACAAATTTTCCAAACAACACTTTCTAAGGCAGTGGGAGGGCAAGGACAATAACTCAACAGTGCTGGAGCAAGGTCCAGCGTCCGTGTTAGCAACGCGGTGATGAAATGTGTTTAGATACTTTTTTTTGGACTCGATCTGTAATGTCACTGTGTGATCTAGAGATGCTGTACCAGACGACCGACGCGTATTCGAGTTGAGGAAGACAAATTGCTGTGTACAACTTGCGGAACGGTATAGCAGAATTGAATTCTCTCGATAGTCTGCAAACAGTGCCAAGAGTGTGCATACCCCGCATTTCAACGCGTTTAGTGTGAGCTGAAAGTGTAAGGTTGTATCAAATAGTACACCGAGATCATTCATCTCACGGACCTTACACAATGGTACTAAATCTACTCAATAAGAAAAATAAATGCTTGCTGTTTTGCGGGTGAAAGTCATGACTTTGGTCTTAGCAGCATTCAAGGTTAGGTTATTATCTGTGCACCATTTAGAAAAATAAAACAGGTCAGACTGCAGGATGCGACAGTCATCAACAGTATGAATTGCCTTAAAAATATTTGTCATCTTCATATAGAAGGAATGAAGAATGCTGAATGACGGAAAGAACGTCATTAATAAAAATTAAAAAAGGAGTGGTCCTAAGGGACGCCGCTAGTTGCCACATAAGAAGACGACGTTTGGCTATTGACGTTAACATCACATGATCTACCAATAAGATAACTCCGCAATAGATTTACAATTGACGAGTCAACACAAAAGTGGTGTAAGCTTGATCAGAAGCAGTGAGTGGCTGACCACATCAAAAGCTTTGCTGAGGTCACAATAAATGGTGTCAACTTGCCCCTTTGAAGCACCGGCGAGGAGATCTGTGTCATGAAACTTGCGAGATTTGTGATAGTGGAGCGGCCTGTGCTGATCCATGCTGATTTGCTGAAATCCATGCTGATTTGAGATCAGTGCGTTCTTCACAATAAAATAGAAATTGTTGTGAAGAGCAAACTAAAAAATCTTAGACGTGCCACAGAGAAGAGAAATCGGGAGATAATTTGAGACATCGGTTTTACAGCCAGACTAATTTTAAAAAGTGTGGACAGCTTGCACTAGTGGTGCAAGGCTGGAGTACACAGCGGGGCTGGTGATCGACCTAGCTTCTTCCAGGTTTTACTAGGCTTGGCTAAGTTTTGCTAGGAAATGCTAACTGCTGCCAGGCAAAATATTGACAATCGGCTCGCCGCCGAGGCGCAGATTCTCGCTTGGCCGAGAATCTGCGCCTCCGCATTCCGCACTTTTCCGCACTTACGTACGTAATTAGCGAAGCTACGGTAATTGACTTTCTAATTATCAACAATAGGTGGCTACAGTAAATTAGTACTTTGGGGCCCGTCCTCTATGTGATCTATGTGCGTCTGTGTTGTCGAAAGACAGAGAAAAAGAGCGTCTGTGTCGTCGATGTCGCCGCCCCTCGGCGACATCGACGACGTAGGCGCTCTTTTTGCGGCCAGTTTCTGTTTCAAGGAGCCAGCCAAGGGGAACTAATTGATCGCGTAGCTCCCACATGAACTCGGCTATTCAAAATTTGATCATTGGGATAGGTAGCGTCAAGGACGGGCCCCAAAGTACTCATTTGTTGTGGCCACCTATTGTTCATAATTAGAAAGTTGATTACCGTAACTTCGCTAATTACGCACGTAAGTGCGGCAATTGCTCTGTACCTAGAGGCCGTCAATCCGTACACTCGAATGGTAAACATAACGTGACCAAGATTTATGTTTCTCTCATTTAAAAAATTTGGTGCAGCTAAAAAAAAAAAACACCCTGTATACGTTTACCATATAGCTGAAACTAAACGCTCAGAGCGTAAAAATAACTTTAGGACTGCTTCCAGGTTATTCCGAAGGGAATATCAGTTTTCCGTCACGTATATAGTAACAGTTACCCGTAAAATTCGCGTACATGCCGTATAGTGTATACATGATGATGCATTTGTCTACTTTAAGCCATGGCACTGTGAAGCCGTAAATAGAGAGATACAAGCTTTCCGCGATACGCTGGAGATTGCCTGCGGTATGCTACTACAGGTTCTCGTAGATAATTATCATATACACAGTGATCACATAGACTCACAGACAGCAATACAACTCTACCAAACACTTGCGCTGGAGATGCCAATTCATGACGCGGCACTTTTCTTCTGGCCGCTCTGCTTAACTGCGCGCACTTTGCAACGGCTCCGTTCGTCACAGCGGAGTACAATGCCTTCCCGGAAGCAAACCAAGCACCTCTTGTCGCCAATGCAACTACAGATGCCCTTAATCCGCCAGCGTGTCCTACATTATCGGGGCCGGTCTTCTGCAGTCTTCGAATTTCCACGCGTATTTAGGGTGTCCCAGCTCAAGTTATAGCCAAACTGTTAAAAGAAAAAAAAAAAGAAAAAAGATAAAGAAAAAAAATCACAGCATATCCACGGGGTGAATGATGATGAGTGGGCGAAGCTCCGGAGGGAATCATCGGATCTCCCGCTTAAGGGGACGCTAGCACAAACGCGTTAGAAACGTGCAGTACTCTCTAGTAAGGGGGAGCGGCCACAGCGTCTTACGCAGCCATTTACACATGCCGGAACGTGCACCGCGTTTGCCGACGCCATCACATGACTGCTGAGAGAGCATACCCCCCGTATTCATAAAGGCTCCTCGACTTGAACTTGACTTGCCACCGCCTTGGGCAGCGCGTTCGAAACGCGTTGAAGGTAAGGCGGAGAGGCCACAGCGTCTTACACCAGCTTCTTACACGGGCCGGAACGCGCTAGCACAAACGCGTTAGAAACGCGCTAGAAACGCGGCCTTTCGTTAATGTTGGGTATTTATTGTCATCGTGGTGCGTGTGTCTATGTGCGCTTCGTGGCGTAGTGGTTAGCGCCGCGCGTTCGGAAGCGAGGGGTCCCTGGTTCGATTCCGCGCTACGGACACAACTTTCGGAATTTTTTTTCATAAAACGCCGGAAGCGTTCTCCGGAAGCCGGAAGCTGTGGAAGCGGAACCGGAAGCGGAACCGGAAGTGGAACCGGAAGCGGAAGTCGGCTTCCGGTTATACTATACGTATACATATATATGTATATATGGGTATACATACATATACGGACACACAACGCCATCTATTGAGCAATTCATAAAACTAGACGTGGCTACCTACTACGACGGGGACGAACGGGTGCCGCTATAAGGAGCTCGCTATAAAAATCATCGCCCCTTCCTCTCCGTGAAGATGGTCGAAGAGCGAAGCTGTGTATATAGTAGCCGGCCTGCCGCGTCGGGCCGGCTGCAATGGGAGAGAGCGTCCGAGCCGTAGTTGCATTCACGGCCGCTTGGCTGGCCCGACTGGCGCTACTTGCGGGGGATGGGACGCGTCGGCGTCCACGGGCGACGGCCTTCCTAGCGCGTTCCTCACGCTTTTTCTACGACGTTCCCAGACAAGAGTCCTTGACCAAAGCTCCGTATATACAACCAACGCCAATGCTAACGCGGACGCCTCTCAAAACTTACTCCTCCGTTGCACCTCCGTTGCAACTTACTCCTCTGCGAACGTGTTGTCTTTTTCGGCCTCCTCTGCTCCTTTGTCCCTGTTTCTAGCGCAGTTAATATCTTTCCAATATGTACGTCAACCCTCCTCCCCGTACACCGAGGTTACACCCTCGAGGTAGGGGGAGTTTGTATTCCCGAGGTACACCCTCTCACAGCATTCTCACAGGGGGAAAGGGGTCACTCCAACACCTTTCCCTCTGTTGAGCTCTTCTTTTCCTCTCCTCTCTCGCTAGGTCACGTGGTCTCTTTTTAGCCAACTCCGACAACGACGGCACACGGTCCGCATAAACAGCTTCGCTGTAAAAACACGCTGCAAGTTACGATTATAAGACCCGCGGTGTTCGGTCGTCAGACACTATAGGCTTTATAATAATATCTTGCGCCTTGCTTTATTCTTTCTTCTTTTTTGCCACCCAGTATAAATAGCACGTACGTGGTACCAAATGCGCAGACTGCCCCGGCTGCGGTATGGGCGACTACCACTGCTCGGCGCTGCACGTGTGCGACGCGCACTGCGGCCACATCTTCTCGATCGACTACCCGAAGCCGTACGTGAACAACCACCGGTGCGCGTGGCTCATCGTGGCGCCGCCGTCGCACTACATCAATGTCACGTTCGAGGACTTCGACTTGCCGAGCGCCGAGCACTGCGCATCCGACTACCTGGAGTTCTACGACGGTCGGGACCAGGAGCAGGAGAACCTCATCGGCGAGTATACGCGCTGCATCACTTCTGCACATGTGGGGGGAAAAAAGGACACTCGCGAACTTGTCGAACAAGGCTTCTCTGCTCTAGTGAACAACGGATCGAAAATATCGTTTTAATTCTTAAAAATCTAGAGAAAGAAAATAAGAGATGGAGGGCAGAGGGGTTAACCAGATAAATCTGTCCGGTTGGCTACGCTGCACTGGGGCCTGGAGCCGTTCGCGGCAATGTTTGGTCCTGCTCGGTGAAGAGAAAGGATGTAGCTCTGTATTTTTTTTTACCATTGTAGCTATATGCCTAGCAAAACGTAACTATGTTAAAATAATCAGAGTCGTTCGCTGCGTAGTCATTGTTAATTGCGTAAAGTATTTTATTTTCTCTTTTTTACTTTTCCCGGCTTGTTATGAAAGAGGGGTTCTACGGAAGTCGTGGAAAGCCGTTTCACACTCCCTGAGAATGTCTACTGCACCCGCGAGAAAGCGTTCGAGCAGGAAAATATTGTCGCGTTGTCGTGACAATGAATAATGGGACACTGCCAACGGTGTGAGATAAGAAGTTGACTCTTTATTGGACGAACACGCGTGTCAAAATAGAATCACTTCCCTCGAAAAAAGGTGCGTGCGTGTCTACCATGTGACCGGCTTCCCACACTTCACATACACTTTTTTTTTCAACTTTGACAACCCTATGATAACGCTTTAAAAGGGAACCAGTTGAAGTACCGCATTTGAGATCTAGCATGGTATGGACACTCAGTACGGGTTCGACTTTGTCCTGCACTGTACTCTGCAATTTTTTTCATTTTTTATATAGTTCTCCAGCGTCCCTTCCTGCCGCCGTGGACAATGACGAGGGTACGCAGGGAGAGCGGCCAGGAATGGTTTCGCGCAAAGCACCCTCATCCAATCCACTTTATCACGACGCGGTTGGCGAGGCCCCTAGGGCGAGGTTCGGGCGAAGCTGGCAAAAGGAAAACCTACACGCCTAGAAGCCCTACTCACGTTGTACGGACCGGGTCTGACGAACTGTGACGAATGCTTAAATTCGGCACTTTTCGGTGTAAACCGATTTCCTTAAACTGGAATCGGCAAGTGGTTCGCGGCATTTATCGATAAAAACCAAAAATGTCTATCCTTATATATATATATATATATATATATATATATATATATATCAGAGTTCTAGTTGTAAAACATAAATACCCCAAAAAGCGGATGGGAAAACGGTTCCGCGGTAGCTCAATGGTGAGAGCATCGCACGCGTAATGCGAAGACTTGGGTTCGTTCCCCACCTGCGGACAGTTGTTTCTTCATCCCTTTCATTTCCATTAATTTATCATTTCTTTAATTCAATTTGTGTGTGCAAGTAATTTCCCCTATGTTGTTCTTGGTGTCAATGTTTGTTGGCTTCTTATGAAATGATTAATAAAAATCGGGCCCCTCGGTTCCCTTTCTTCTCGCTCACATATATATATATATATATATATATATATATATATACAGTGAAGTAGATGCGCGTATGAAGCGGTTTATTGACGTTTCGCCGCGGACCGGCCTTCGTCAGAATACAATACATGGCGTCAGTACAGTTTATATACATGTGCATATCAACCGAATGAAGATATGTTTACATGAGAAACGATAAAAATGTTTCTACAAGTACGTCACTAATCCTTTTTTTTTTTGTCTGTTTGCTTGATAACATAGCCCATATTGGGTGACGTCTTTTGTTGTCACCTGACGATTGGTTTTTGCACTTCATTTCTGTGCATTTTTATGCTTTGTATTTTTAGATGTGTTTGCAAACGCCATCTGTGTATACACGTATCAGCTCTCCTTTGAACGATTGACATGCATTTTGTTCGCCCATTTTTATCGTTTCTCATGTAAATATATCTTCATACGGTTTATATGCACATGTATATAAACTGTACTGACGCCATGTATTGTGTTCTAATGAAGGCCGGACCCCGGCCGAAACGTCAATAAATCGCTTCATACGCGCGTCTACTTAACTGTGAATATTTACCCGGACCCAGAATCGCTTTTTTCTGGTATATATATATATAGGAGCCTCTCGGGAAATATATATATATATATATATATATTTCCCGAGAGGCTCCTTTGATTAAAATGCGCAAACGCTAAGACAGGAAGGGCAGTGGAAATTAGGGTTTTCTTTTCTTTCTCTGTGCCTTTTACTTTTACGTCTTCTGTAAGGTGCAGTTATGTGCACCAATACTTGCAAGTACCACTCTTTTACGATTTACGCCCCGAAATAGCTTACCTTGAAACTGCTTTTTAAACTTCTGCAAGCAGAGTTGGATAAGTATCGATGCGAATTCTCTGCGAGAAAAATAAAATTGAGCAGATCAAACAAGTTTTAACAAATTATCCAGAACATTCATCGCTTAATTTAAAAAAAAAGGAATTTAGATTCAGCTTTTAACTATGGGGAGGTCTTAATATTCGGTTACCAACTTCACGACAGAGTCTGAACGAAACTTACGTCGTCGCTGGCACATAATTCAAACGTCCGGTAACTCTACAGTGAAATACATCGAGCCCATCACACCCGCCCCCAATGGCTCGCTGGCTATGACGTTGTGCTGCCGTCGCGGCCGCATTTCGACCGAAATGGATCTCAAAACCGCCCGCATGCTTAGATTTAGGCCTACCATCAGCATAAATTGAATGTTCCAATTGAATGCGTAAGTTGCATGCTTGAATTGCAATGAGCAGTATTCTTTGCAACGTTGATGACTGGCAACAGAAACAATGCACAACTTCACAACGGGTCGCACCTCGCAGGCCGCTACTGTAACAACTCGATGCCCCCTCGCAACGTGGTCTCCAGCTGGAACACGCTGTCCATCGTCTTCTCCACGGACGGCAAAGGCACGGGACGCGGGTTCGCCCTGTCTTACCAGTCACTCAGTTTCCAGCTGCCGGCGGACCTTAACCAGCTGTACTTCGACAGTAAGTGCTATACATGTGAACGGAAACACGTTGGCTGGGAAAGCCCAGGAAATGCTTGGGTATACTATCGGCACTTTGAGTCAAGTTGCTGGCGATTCACGCAATATTACCGTAAACTACTTTACTTTCGCGAGTATCCAAAGTTTTCGGCGATCCTTAAAATAACTTGGGCTGAGGGCCTAGTTTGTATGTACACTTATCGCCTATATACGAATACACTCAGAGGCAAAAAGAAAAAGAAAACACACCCAAGGGACACTGTTCGTATGGCACCGTCTCGTCCTCTAATCTAACGCCTTGCTCAGCGACCCGTCGTTTTAGTCAGTACGTGGACTATGTGCGACCTCTTTTAAAAGCGAAGCTTTTCTTTGCGAACCTTGCCGGGTTTTCGTGACCGTGGGTTCTGCGGCGTGGCTGTGGTAGGCTAACCAATCACAGCGGAGGACGTCCTCGCCCGACGTCACCGCCGCTGGTTTGTTTGCACGACCACTAGATGGGAGGGGGGGGGGGGGGGGGGGGGTGCTCGCCTCCGCGCAGCCGTGGCGGCGATAGTGCGGGAGAATGAAAAAAAAAAAAAAAAAGAACCAGAAAAATTGAAGGACACTTTGTAAATTCCAAAGTGTGTTCGGCGAAAGACTGTGCCCATCCGACTGGCTACCGCCGCATGTGCATTCGCTCATTCTTCTTCTCGCGTTTGGTATTGGCGCTGATTGCCAAGAGAGATGTTAACATGCTTGCTGCTCTAAACCATGGGAACACACAAACTCGTGTTTCGACTCTTTGTGCACTCACACAAAGCTTCGCTGTATGTGAATTCCAACTCGTTGGATCTGCTGAATTTTTAATGAACAGACTATAAGCATATCTCGCGCAGATCCGCAAGAATGCCCGCAACAGTGGAAGTTCTACAATGACCACTGCTACAACATGTACGAGGAGCCGGACCCGCTTCAGTGGTACGAGGCCGAGGCCAAGTGCGCCGCCTGGGGCAAGGGCCGCTCGGGTCACCTGGTCAGCATCCTGGACGAACGCGAGATGGCCATCATACACTACTTCCTCACCGACATTTGGAAAGCGCACAGGAAGTCGCTCTACATCGGTACGCCCGCTTTCGCGCATTACCGTCTTCGCCGACGAGAGTCTGTTTGCACTTCTACCGTCTGTTTGCACTTGTTTCTTTGGTCAGCTGTGTCAGATTGTTAGCTCGCACCACCTATGACATATTTCAAGCAGAAGGGGTTCTAATCGTATCTTTCACGTGCAAGGTCTTGATTCAAAGCACACCGCATGGCTTGCGGCATTCTGGCGAAATGCATCTTGTGGAATGAAAACAATTAAAAACGAACTTAGCCCTGAGCGGCTGAGACCTGGCATGCTCCTGCTAGTTGTCAGAAAGTGATGCGTCAGGCTGTTACCAAACTCCTTTACAACATCACCCTGCCTGAGTACTGCGTCACCTCCGAGATAACGGTGCGCTGTTTTTGTCTTGCCAATCTGTACCACATATTACACAAGATAAATGTGGCGTCTAAACTGGAGCTGTAAGCGCAGCGGTTCGATAGGCGGATTTGTCTGGCTTCAAACAACGTTGTGAATTTTGCATATTTATCGTGGTGTCCAAAGCATGGCGACCGTGTCGTGTTCCGGCTCCTGTAATCGCTTTCAGCCTCATGCAGCCACCAAACGCATAGCTAACTTAGAAGGAGCCGTCGCTGGGGCGTGGATATGGGCATTCAACAAAATATGGCGTTGGAAATATGGTGTTGGAAAAACAACACACAATGTTTACGCATATCTGAACAATCTTATTGGCTACGTGTGTTTAGAAAGAATATGATTCTTTGGAATTTCAGCCCAATAAAGTACATAAAGCCTAATAAACGAAGCCACAAGCACGAAGATCAGTCGCTAACCACCACGGTGACTGGACGATTGCAGCCCCAGATCACAGAGCTCTAATAATTTCCACATAGCACAGATCAATGGTAATTTCAGTTGAGGACTCTATGCAACGCGTGACGCGACGCTAACTTGGAGTACCGCGGTCGTCAGTGCTTGCCGTCAGAGAACGGAAACATCTTGCTCATGAACTGAAACGCGTCGCAAAAGCAGAGTTGGTTCCAGTGCATAATAACATTTTCAGCATGTCGCGAGCATGAACGGAATAAAGAACACCAGTCGACGTTTGCACTCTAGGCAGTGATATGCGCAAGCGGGCGTTGGAAATTTCTGAAAAACCATCGCCATCGGTGACGTTTTGTGACGTCATTAATAAACGCCACTTATTAAGGAATCACTTTTACTAGAACGTTTGTACTAGCGCGGACTACTTCGGTACTATGCAATTGCAGCGAACCCGCTTTCCTATGTCGTTCTCTGTGCAGAAATTCATTCAGAGATTGCGAAAGTCAGTCTGCTGGTCGGTCTCGAAAGTCAAAAGCGCTGCTGCCTTCGGCGGCAAACAGCCAGTACATCAGCGCTCTTGTCACAATTGAAGCAGCTTATCTGCTTCAGGTATTTCAGTCATTCAGGCTGCACCTCAGGTATTATACCAGAGGCTATGATAATTAGAATACTTTATTTCTGCATTTTACTCAACCACGTCGAGAAACAATTAAAAACGAGTTTTTTTTAATTGAAGAACTTTTTTGTTCTTTTACTGAGCATGATGGTTTTATGAGAGGCCTATTGACAGCAGCTTCTTGTAATGGTCCACAACTTCAGTACAGCAATTCATTCTAGAAAACAAATCAACAATATTGCAATACATCTATCAGAAGCATTAAATGAAGTATTACATGCAAAACTGATTGAAAATAAAAGAGAGATAAGCTTGGTATTGATTCTACGATAATTAAATATATTTTCTTTTACGGTAGAAAACAGTTGGTTGAAATATTTGGATAACGGTCGCGTACGTTGCCTGCGACGTCTAGAGTGTAACTCGGGAGTCCGTCTCGTGACCTGTCTTGTTTCTTGTGAGCATTCCCTTCTTTCTTCGGTAGATATGTAAGATTGTTTGCGGATGACTGCGTGTTATTTCGCCGCGTAAAAACTGTCGCGTACCAAGTTTTGCTTAATGACCCCTCGCGAGCTGTTTTCAATTTAAATTAAATTCTGCGCAATTTCGTGCTAAAATTACCACTGCTTATGAGACACGCCATAGAGGCGGACTCCCGATTAACCCGCCTGGGGTTATAATTAAGGCGCGCCTAAATACACGATTGCCTTCGTCGAAATGGCACCCCGCAGCAGAACGCCACAGCCACCGTGCTGCTCGTTCAACGTGTCTTCAATAAAGGTCAAACACGTGGTTCCAACACTCGTACACTGAATCCATGGTCAGTAAACTGGCCAAATGCCACGCTACTTGGTAAGGGAATGCCAGCAAACGGAAAGAATAACTAGAAAAATGTCGCAAGGCAAGACACAGAGAAAGCAAAAGCAAGGCCAGCGAAAGGTGTATGCTATTTTGTGTCGGTCAGGTTGCGAGCTGCGAAGTTTTTGTTTCCCACGTGGCGCTCAGTTTGTCATTTCTTGTTGCAGGTTTGACCGACGCCGCGGGCGAAGGTTTCTACCGCTGGAGCGACGGTAACCCCATGAGTTATTCAGACTGGTATGTTAGGTACGGCCGTATTGAGTGTACACGCACCGTGCATGCTGCGCCCCCCGTGTGCCGCGTTCGCGAAGGCTGCCTCTGGTCATCCACTGCTGCCACGCTCGCAAGCAATTCGCACGAGGCGACGTGGACGACATTGGTTGATGAATTTGTGTAGAACGATGTGGAGTGAAAGGAAATGAATAAGGTGAAATAGTTTTACGAGTAGAGCGTTTTATGTACAGTTAGGTGCCCGAGAGTAGAAAAATACAGTCTAAGTTCCCTCATTTTGTTCACACATAAAAAAAGAACGACACTTCAAACTCAACATGCTGTTTTCTGTCCGTAATAAAAACTCCAGTAGGCCTGAACAGAAATTGTTTGCTGCTGCTGATAAATCTAGCTTGCGATTTATTGAATAGGGATATTGTAGGAACCCGCACAGGAAGAATGGTCGATGAGCAAACATGGCGTTTTAATGGAACAACGAAGTGATGATGATGATGCGGGTTGACCGAAGAAGTTTCAACACACTCCCCGCACTGTAACAGTAGTTTCAAAAACCGTATCTAAAAGTTCAGGTGCCCAATTCTTGGCCAATCCCCCGGAGTGGGTACGACCCATGTGCTGAGGATATCATCATCATCATCATCATCATCATCATCATCATCCCCGCTCCAACAAGGAAGGGTTATTTCTGTGCCCTTCGCGAAAACTGTCCGGCGACACCACACGAAGACGTGGCCAGCGCAGAACTCTTGCACATGCGTTGTACGTTGCTCGCTGATACGAGATAATTCGTATTGGGATCCGCAATGTGCGCCCGGTCCTTGTCGTCTTGTCAAAAGCAGGGGTGGGCTTCTATTACTGGCGGTAATTCCAGTGTTGATGCGAACAAGAGTTAGTTCAACGTTAAGCTTATTCTTGGTCCAACACTTGGTTGCACCCTGCATAAAGAGGACAGCCGCCTTTGCACTGCGGTGAGCTTACGTAAACGACCGGGCTTTGACGTGTTGTGGCTCCATGGTGCCTTCCGGTTCTTGCCTTACTGCATAGCTGATGGATGCTTCTGTCACGTAGGATTTCTTCGGTGTCAGTTGTGACAGGCAGAGAGCTACGTTGATAGCACAGCGACGGTCGGCCTTCTGTTGCCGGCACCTGTACTGGCCGGAACTCCTTCGATTCATTCGTGAGCCTTCGTGGTCATCACTACAATTAGCATGTGTTCGTTTGCCAGGATGGCATCGTGACTCTTTGGTTAAGATGTGCTCTTCGGGGGCTCCTGGACTTTGCCAGACCGTGTGTTGCTATTTTCACCGGTCGCATGTCCTGCCGACTGTACAAAGGTTATTTCGGTACCTCTGTAGCGACAAGATCTGCTTCTAATTTGTCTTTCTTGTGCCATTGACGTGGCTCTCAAGTCCAAAGCGATGACTTCAGTTTGTCTTCAGTTACGTCATTCACGTCAATTACAATGTTATTTCAGGCTTTAGACACGGCAATTTGCTTTTCAGTAGGTGCTACAATTTCATTGAAAATTTCTGTCTTGATGTCGTTCGTTTGTTCGTACTTTCTTCAATGTTTTCACGGCTTGAAGCTCCTATCTTACATTCTATAACCTGTTCTGTTTTCTGCAACGCTTCAAAGAAGAAAAATAATAGGCTGGCCATATCGATTTGAGAGAACTGTGACATCTTCACTGCTTGCATTCTGCCTCAACTCAATTTCAAATCTGATTTTAGACTTGAGCGTAACCAATTTATCCCTGTAGTCTACTTGAGAAGCATATTCCTCATATATGTCATCGTCAGAAATCAGTATTTCGACCTTTTCGTCTAGAAAACGAAGCCTCTCCTGAAGCATTTCGAGCCGGCTGCTCGTGAGGTGAAGTTGAGCATTTGTGGCCTCGCTAGGCGCCGTTTCGATATCGTCGGCGATGAGGCTTGCCGTCGTTCTGATTCATGGTCAGCTCGGCCTCCTAGTAGCAGGCGGCTGTCGGTGGGTGGACGGGGCCCGTCGGTAGCGTTGGCTCCGCTCTTCCCGGCGATTCCACGCGTGGGCTCGTCGTCAGTCGGACTGTTCGGTCATTGATTAATACAGCTCCCGGGTTTCGGCGCCATTTTGTAGAAACCCAGGAAGGGCCACACAGGAAGAACGGTGTTTTATTGGAACAGCGAAGTAATGATTATAGAGGGTGACCGAAGAAGTTTCAACAACAATAAGGCTCCGCTTAAACGGAGCTCGAAAGGATCGACAGAAAATAAGTTCCGTTTATCAGAAGTTTTGTTTATGCGAAGGACTCAAAAGTTACGAAAAAAAATCGTTTTATTTCAATGGCGCCGAGTGCTTTAATTTCACTGCGGTGAAAAAACGACGTTATTGCACTCTGTTTGAAATATTTCATCAAAGCTTCACGCACACGAGGTATTTGTTTACACGCTCTTGTTTTTTGACTGTCGCCATCACGATGCACAAAGTAACGTGAAAATTATCGATGGGAAAGTCTTAGAGCAGCTTCTAATGTCACAACAGCGGAACTGGCTGATGGATTGTATTTGCTAGAATATTTTCCATCACCGCTTGACATGCTTGTCGACCTACTGATCTTTCATAGGAGGTATATATGATGACCGATGACGTAGTGCACTTTCGATTGCAGTTCCGTTAAAAAAAAAAAAAGAAGCTTTCGGTTTAAACGAAGTTTGCCAACATTGTTTCCATGGGTGGTCAACCAAAAGTTAGAGCCCCCGTCCCGCTTATCCGGCGTTTTCCTTAAAGGGAATTTCATTTATGAGCCTACTGTATTTCATTCGGCTTAGTATGCAACGGGGCTGGTTTCTTCTCGTTGTAAATTACGAGAAGAAACCAACACCCATCTGGAGCATCTTTCGGCAGTACCAGCCGTAAAGCCTCTGAACATTTACGTGACTGCTTAAACAGCTCGTACTTTCTCATCAGCTTTTCGATCCAACATAATTGGTTACGATGTCGCACAACACGTTTATATGGACATTTACAGCGAGCGAATCGCTAGCGTATATCGTAAGTCCGGAGAAACAGAAATTCAATTTTGAACATTTCATTTTGATGACGGTGTGAGTGCTCGACTTCCTAAAATATAATTGTCACAGGTGGTCGCGGAAATGTCAGGCCCAGGACACATCGCGCAACGAGCAGCTGTGGCCGTTTTCATGTTTTTCGGTTGGGACTGTCGCGTCTGTCTCGCAGGGCGTACGCGGGCCACGGCCTGTCCTCGCAGCCCGACTGGGTGGCGTACGAGGACTGCACCATGCTGCGCGTGGACAGCGGCCACTCGACCGCCCACTGGCACGACATCCCTTGCTCGCTGGGCAAGCATTCGCTGGGCACGCTGAACCGCGCGGCCGCCGCCGAAGCGCTGGCCGGGTGGCGCCAAATGGAGGAGCTGCCCATCACCACCATCAGCGCCTACATCTGCAAGATGAGCAGCCACAAGGCTGGTGAGCGCCGTTCTTCTGCGCTCGTGACGCCAATCAGAGCGTCCAAAGTCTGAGCAGACGACCGCGGTGACGCGTGGTCGCGCTGCTCTTCTATTGTGACGCAGACAACGCCCCTGGTCCCCCACCGTTGTACCGGCACATGGAGGCGCACGTGGGCGAGGTGCGGGTGGCCCCGGAGAAGTACTTCGTGTGCCGCAACAAGGAGGTCGTCTCGGTGGTCAACGTCTGCGACGGAGTGCACGACTGCCGCGACCGGTCGGACGAGAGCGGCTGCGGTACGCAACTTTGCTGTGGCCGCCACGCATGGCTAGACTGCTAAATATACACTGAGCAACGTGCGAGGCGCATTTGCAATGGTGTGATGTGATGCTTTCCAGATGCGCTTAAATTGAGGCGGAAAGACTCATTCGCTCGCTCGTTTCGCTAAACATTATTTCTCGTCTGTGCAACAGGAGTGACCTGTCCCGACGGCAGCTTTCGGTGCGCGAGCGGAAAGTGTGTCTCCATAGGCGCCTTCTGCGACTTCAAGGACGACTGCGGCGACTCTTCGGATGAAAGCCAATGCGGTGAGATGCCTTCCTTCGATGCGAATCATCCTTGCTGCGAATGTTTGACATGCACCGTTGCTAGCCTACTTTGTGCTTTGTCAATGATACTAGGGTTCAGTAATGCGCAACCTCCGTGCGTTTAGATCTTAAAGGACTCCGCACACGACTCGACGGGGGATTTCGTATTTTCAAACAAAATCTGAGCAAGCGGGGATTAGACTAACAATTCATTGGTCTTGGGTCGCATATGTCGTTAAGGGCTGAAATAAATGTGCGTGGCGTCGTTCGTGATAATGCTTTTGTATTCTACTTACCAGCAGCGTTACGCCCTTCTCAGCTGCGGCGTACTATGCGACGCTATTCGATTGATTTATTTTCACGCAAGGTTGTGCGCTTTTCTGTAATATAGAACACGCGTCAACACTGACCGATGTTATGTGACGATTATCCTGGAACATTTCGAGCACTCGCCGCGGTAGTTCGGTTGCGGCACAACGAAGTCGCGGGAACGACTCTCGGCCGTGGTGGAGAGAGCGTGCAAAAAATGCTCGTGTACCAAACTCTTGAGTAGAGATCTCTGGGTGGTCAAAATTAATTCGGAGCTCTCCCCCAAGGTTTCCTTCACAGCCCCTTATGTAGCTGCGCTAATGTTAAACAGCATAATTGAATGACTAAACATATCAAAGCGCATTGCCCCTGGTTGTGTCCGCAGACTACATTGAGTGCAACAGAACCGAGTTCCGCTGCAAGAACGGCCAGTGCATCTCAATCGCTCACAGATGTGACCTGCTGTCGGACTGCCACGACAATTCTGACGAGCAGGACTGTCTCGGTGAGTGTGTCTCCCTGTGCGCGTCATCGCCTGTAGTGGTCTCTTTCTTCGCACTGCTCTTCTCTCCGACACACAGTACATGATTGGTGCAGTGTTCCGAAGACCGACGTCTTCCAGTGCGTCGATTTTGCTTTTCATGCTACGAGGTAAACAGTGGGCGACGTCGGGCTAGTTGGTATTGCAAGCTTTTTAAGTGGGAAACAAGGACTGACAGCGTCTGTGTTGTCCTATCATTCTTCGTCTTGCGGCGTGGTTTCCCACTTCAAAAGCAACGCTGTCTTTTGTGTCCCGTTTATCGCGCTGTTTTTGTTCTTAGCATCATGTACCAACATTATGCCCAACAGCATCAAACCGCCCTGTGTTTTGATTTTAGATGATTTGTTGTTGCTGATAAAAAAAACTATTTCTCTTTTTGATACGTTACGTCACGGTGACATTGGTTTTGCTTTAGTTCCGACCATTGGTATCTCCTTTCAGAAGTCTCTCGCGTTTTCATCTTCAACTTCCTGGGCGTGCAAGCCAGCCCCCCCCCCCCCCCTCCTGCACACTCATACACGCACAGACACACACGCACACACACACACGAACGCACGCACACGAACGCACAGGCACGCACGCACGCGCTCACTGACATCCACCGCACTAACAATTCCAGCATGAAGCTGTATTCCGACTTGCCCTGCTGTATCTGCCCTACCGCTGCGAAGTCGCATTTCTGCTACATAGTTAAAATTACTACGTTTCACGATTAGACAAGTGCGCCCATTTATGTATTTCAGAGCTGACCTAGCCTGCGACGGCGCCAAGCTCTGCTCAGTTTTGTTATTCCTCTTTCTGAAATTCTTTTTTGAAGGAGAGGGAAGTGCGTCAATAAAACGTTATGAAAACGTTCGTTAAAGTCTCAGGCGTAGATTTACCATACAACAGAACGCGTACAAAATTGTGCAGTGTGACAAGAAGTACATTGTTGCAATTGCAAAGTCAAAGCTGTCTTTTCCTCTTTGTTGAACATGAAAAAGAAAAGCATATAAATGTGGCAAATATAATTTTCTTGCCAGGAACCTTATCGTACGTGGGCGCCGAAAAGACTGAGAATATTGTTGTGTTGGCGCTGGTCAACAGTGGAAGCACCGGTAGTCTCATTGCTGGTCGCGGTGAAGCTATTCTGCAAGCACTTGAAGGGGCTCTTCATCCAACTGCTGGCTCGCTTCGCACACTATAAATATTGGTTGTCGGCCACTTCAAGTTTCACGCACATGTGCCACCATTACGACGTGTCACTCGTTAGTGCTCGTATGTGAATTTTGTCCCCTCCCCCCCGCTATTTCTTCAAAAGTTACGTCATACGGCTGTATATGTGCGTTTCTTTCTCGCTTACTTTCTTTTCTTACCTTGGGATGAGACCCTTATGCTTCACATCTAGCCCTAGAGCGCTGACTTAGTGGAAGCATTCTAGACGCAGGCGGCAGTGATGTCGCCAGTACAAAATTATCGCGACATGTTCCCGGAAGCAATTACGGTATCGTCCGGAACCTTGCGTCTATGTGAGAGCCCGTGTAGAATGATTGGCAAAGGGTATCGTCCTTTTTTTTTATTATTGTGCGTGTGTGTGTGTGTATGTGCAGCTCAGAAGAATAACAAAGGGGGGGAATCAAGTGGACGATTGCGCCTGTTTTTGCTGGATACCGGTATGATAACATCCTGTAGCGTTGCATTTCACCGAAAAATATGCAATATATACCTTGAGCAGTCTAGCACGAATGTAGACGCTACGCACGAGACTGTTTTCCATGTTCTAGAGATCGCACCGTAGAGCGATCTAGAGCACTGCACGGGCCGATTTTTTCAGCCCGGGCCCGGCCCGGGCCCGGAAATAATCTACGTTACCCGCCCGGCCCGGCTCGCCACCCCTTTACATTAGGCCCGAGCCCGGCCCGAGCCCGACTCGAAACCGGCCCGAACTCGGCCCGAGACCGAAAAATGATGTTTTTCAGAGTTGAGACGCCCGAGAATAACTCGCTGCAGGTTACATGCACACCACCAGAAAGCCCGAGCCCGGCCCGGGCCCGCGTCAAAAAGCACACGCCGTGCCCGAGCCCGGCCCGGGCCCGTGAAAAAACTGTTCTACCCGGCCCCGCGGGCCGGGCCGGGCCCGGGCTTTCGGTTAAGCCCGAGCCCGTGCAGTGCTCTAGAGCGATCTACGGCGTTACTACATTTCCTGTAAATCGTGCTCTGCTGCATGCAGGCACGATGCGAGGAGAAGCATGCCACTCCTCAAAAGTCGCAGTGAGAGCACGACACTCAAAAATGGACGCGCTAAATATTGTCACGTTGTCGTGACGCTAGACCAGTAAGGCTCCTAAAAGAAACGCTTTATTGGGCTGACTTGCGCCTACCACGTTGTTTTACTTCAACGATCTACAACAATGTGGAAACACATGAGTGTGGCCGCGATCATTGGAGATAAATCTAGGCGCACCTCGTATCACAAAAAAAAAAAAAAAATGATAAAGCCGCATGCCGGCGGTTTTCAGCGCGATCAAAACAAACAGTACGAAGCTTCGCGGCAATATCTACAGAGGCAATGTGTTGCATACTGCGAAGAGACAGCTCCACTGAAGCGGCAGCCTTAAAGGATGCCTTAAATAAGCATTGCGTGCAGTGTTCTGTGTCGTCTGGATGTCCTTGACACGACCTTCAATGCAGCTGTACATTTTCCGACTGCTATAGTCCTCGACAAACAAATAATTTATATAGATGCACCACCCCATTACGCTAGCTGACGTCAATATCGGTGTCCATCGAGGAACACGGAGGCACATATTCCGGGTGCCGTGCGGATTTGTGCTGAATTCACAGCCTCCAAGCCAATGGACGCTTCCTTTCTTGCCGCCGTCAGGTCAGTGCAACGTGAACGTGACATTCCAGTGCTACGACGGCACTTGCATTCCCAAGAACGCCGTCTGCGATGGACACCGGGACTGCCCTGGCAAGTACCACGAGGACGAGCAGGATGGATGCCGTGAGTTTCCCTTGCAAGCTTCTTTAGTTATGCCCCAACATCACTTTGAAATGTGGCTCACGTTTATCGATGGTATATTTACAATGTTCAATTTTACACATACAGGGCCTTTTATCAGCAATATTGTTTTTTAACGCTATGCTAGCTACGCAAATGCTGCTTCATCACGTACTTTATACGCGTTGCGGACATAATTATCAGCAAATATAAGAATAGAAGGAAATCCTTAGCTTTCCAAACTTTGCCTTTGCGATTTCTAGTTTTATTAGAAACTACAAGACAATCGTACTTGACGCCTAATTTACTTTGATTCTCGTGTGTTACGGTATATACAACGTCAAGTTTAGCGCTCAGTACGCTACTTTCGCGCTCAAAGGCAGGAATTTCGACGCTATGGCAAACCTACCATGTGACGTAGCTTATTTGGGGAGAAAGGGAAAGGCAGTCTTGTTCATATATAGCATGCTTGTGCGAAATATCAATTTTCTGGTTCGATGCGAAGTCGAAGTGAATAGTAACTAGTGCAAAATAATTTCGAGCCAAACAGTTGGAATAGTTGTGAGATTTGCATGAAACCTTGACATAAGAGCCAGGCGATGACGAATCTAACAAAGGGTGATTCTTGAATTGCAAATAGGAAATATGTTCCTCTATGAAGTCAGTTCATTTTCAAACTGCCGTTACGGAGATATTTTCGTGCAAAATGCAAGTTCAACATTTCTTATAACTCCAGATGCACAGCAAATTTGTTTGCGCACTCTTACTCACTGTTGTGCTTAAAATTTTGAGGTGTCTGAGGGGGGGGGGGGGGGGGGGGGGGCGTTCGCTCGTCGTGCGTCGTCGCGATGTTGTGACCTTGACTGCGCGACGTCGGCAGTTTATGTCGTGTTGGGAAAATTCAGTTTGATGCTTTCCATCTACACGTGAGCTTTCCCCGTTCCGTTCTTCAAGCGCAGAAATAACTTTTTTTTTTAATTTAGCAGTAAAATCGGGGTGCGAGTGATATGCGAAGTTTACCTCGAGGTGTGGTTTCACGGTGGCGCGGCCTTCGCGGCCGCAAAACGACATTTAGGGCGACAATCTCCGCCATCAGCGTCTCTGAAGAGGTGGAGAACAAAGCCGCTGGCCCAGCACCTCCACCAAAATGCCACGGGAAACGTTATAAACGAAAATATATTTATCAACTATTTGCAGCGAGCTGTAGCACTGCCAAGATGGCGGAAAGACAATCTTTTTAATCGTCGTCTTCTTCACCCCAGTGGTCAACGTCGTCTTCGTCCCATTGCACACAGGTCTCGTGACAATATGAACGCGGACGATTCGTGCATCCGCGATTGGAGACTGCTTCAGCAAATATTCGGTGTCTTAAGCAGTTATTTCCGAGGTTTATACGTTCGGACTTTTTTTTTTCCGGGGGTGCTGTAATTAGAAGTGAGGCTTACAGGCAGTAAAATACGTATATTTGTTCCTTTCGAAGGCCCTTCGAATAAATTATATTCGAACCGAATGGAATATGTAATAGGATAACATTCTATCTAATATTCGAAAATACCGAATATTCGCACAAGCCTATTGTATATAGTTTCCTAGAGCAAATGCTGGTGCTATCATCGTTCAACTATGATGGGATTGTTGGGTATACGTGTATTTGCCTAATCTTTGTGCTCGCGGCTTCAGACGCTCAGGTTGACTTAATGCGCTTTGTCTTTCTAAATTTTCCACAGATCCATTTTTAACAGCGAAGCTGTTCCAGCTTACCGAAAAGAGTGGCGCCTGCTGTCGCAAAACCTCGCCGAGCTATGACGTCACTGCGTTGCCTAGCAACCACCTCGCGGAGCGACGTGTGCCTCGCCTCCTCTCCGTTCCGTGCACATGTTGCCTTGACATGGGACGTTAAGGAGAGGGAAGGAGAGCGTGCTCGGGAGAGGGAAAGAGAAACTGAGAGCGAGATAGAGAAAAAAATTGGAGCAGCACCAACGAGGCAACGCGCAGAGCTGCTGCCGACGCCGCCCGCGTTGCCTAGCCGCGCATGGACCGAAGCAGTAGCGATGACGTCACCTCGCGTTGCCTAGTAACCGCCAGCGCACGTGCGTGCTCGCTTCGCCCGACACAGACACGGCTCCTGCCTGCCTGCGTTTGTGCCATGTCAGGAAGGCTGTCGCTCGCAGGCACCGACGCGTCCACGCTAGTCACGCGAAATGTCGCGAAAGGGGAGGTACCTCCGAAAATGATCGCTCGAGAATACCTTCCCTACACGCGTAGTTAAGTTAAATCAAGTTAAGACCTAGCAGCAACCAAGTTAATACCTAGCAGTAGCAGCCAGTAAGACTTGAGGATTGGCACTTTCGCTGTGCCTAAGCTTTGCACGACCGAGTGCAAACAATTGCCCGCTTTTTTTTTTTCCTAAATGCACGAAGGCAAGGAGATTTCGCGTGCACGTGCAATCATTGTGGATTGTTCCATTTATAATGTAGTATTTTCCAGTCCAGTCCACCACATTTTCAGGCATGGAGTGGTGCCTGACACCGGCAAGAAAAAAAAAATATATATATATATATATATATATATATATATATATATATATCGCCGAGAGCTAGTGGGGCTATACTAGTTCAGGTGCAACCAAACTAGGAAGGCCCATAAAGCTTCATCAAAGTCACTCCCTCACCAGAACAGGAATTGGCCTCCCTGGTGCAGTATTCGGCCACTACCTCCCTCATGACTCCGACAATTAACCCATGGCCCTCAGTTCCCAGTGGCTGCGGAGCACCTTACCAAGGCGGCGGTCAGACCTGCTACCCGGCAGAGGGTGCTAAGAATCTCTGGGTCAAGACAGGCCGCCAATGGAAACTGAACCTGGTAACGTTCAACACGCGCACCCTCTCGAGTGAGGCTAGCTTAGCAGGACTATTTGAAGAATTATCAGGCATTTCCTGGGATATTATTGGCCTTAGTGTGTTTAGAAGAACTGGTGAGGCTTACACAGTGCTGACTAACGGCCACGTCCTCTGCTACAGAGGTCTTCCAGATAAGAAAGAATCCGGGGTAGGATTTCTAGTGCATAACAACATAGCGGGCAACATTGATGAATTCTACAGCATTAATGAGAGGGTAGCAGTCGTCGTAATAAAGCTGAATAGGAAGTACAAAATGAAGGTAGTACAAGCCTATGCCCAACCTCTAGTCACGATGATGAAGAAATAGAACAGTTTTATGAAGATGTTGAACTAGCAATGAGAAAGGTTCAAACTCAGTATACTTTAGTCATGGGCGACTAAATGTTAGTAGAATTGGAGGAGAGATGTTAGTAAAATTCGCGGAAAGGAATAGGCTGCGAATAATGAATACCTTCTTCAGGAAGCGCAGCAACAGGAAGTGGACCTGGAAAAGCCCTAATGAAGAAACAAGGAATGAAATCGATTTCATACTCTCTGCCGATTCAAGCATAGTACAGGATGTAGAAGTGTTAGGTAAGGTTAAGTGCAGTGACCATAGGTTAGTGGGGTCTAGGATTTCTCTCAATTTGAAGAGAGAGAGAGTGAAATTAGTCAAGAGGAAACAGGCCAACCTAGAGGCAGTAAGGGTAAAAGCAGACCAATGCAGGCTGGTGCTTGCAAACAAATATGCAGCTTTAGAAAAAGAAGATAAAGACAACATAGAGGTAATGAATGAAACCGTAACAAGGTTGATCTCGGAAGCAGCAATTGAAGTGGGAGGTAGGGCACCAAGGCAACCAGTAGGTAAGCTCTCCCAAGAAACAAAGGACCTAATAAAGAAACGTCAGAAGATGAAAATGTCCAACTCAAGAGATCAGATAGAATTCGCTGAACTGTCAAAACTAATCAACAAGAAAAAAGTAAGGGATATTCGAAATTATAACGTGGGAAAGATTGAGGAAGCCGTAAAATATGGACGCAGCATTAAATCAGTAAGAAGAAAGCTTGGCATAGGACAAGGCAAGATGTATGCACTGAAAGATAAGCATGGTAATATCATCAGCAATTTCGATGACATAGTAAAAGCAGCGGAAGAATTTTATACCGACCGGTACAGTGCCTAAAACAGCCAAGCTACTTTCATTCAAAATAGTGATGAACCGGATAATACAGAGGCTCCTTCTATAACTAGCGCTGAAGTTAGAAGGGCCTTGAAAGACATGACCAGGAGAAAAGCTGCTGGAGAAGATGTAATAACAGTAGATTTAATCAAAGATGGAGGAGATATCATGCTTGAAAAGCTTACGGCCCTTTATACGCAATGCCTCACAAGTTCATGTGTACCAGAGAGCTGGAAGAACGCCAACATTATACTAATCCATAAGAAGGGAGACGTTAAAGAACTGAAGAATTATAGACCCATTAGCTTGATTTCAGTGTTATATAAAATATTCACCAAGATAATTTCCAATAGAATCAGGGCAACACTTGACTTCAGCCAACCAAGAAAACAGGCTGGCTTCAGGAAGGGATATTCTACGATGGATCATATCCATGTCATAAATCAGGTAATCGAGAAATCTGCGGAGTACAACCAACCTCTCTACATGGCTTTCATAGATTATGAAAAGGCATTTGATTCAGTAGAGATACCAGCAGTCATAGAGGCATTGCGTAATCAAGGAGTAGAGGATGCATACGTGAATATCTTAGCAAACATCTACAAGGATTTCACAGCTACCTTGGTTCTCCACAAGAAAAGTAGAAAGTTACCTATCAAGAAAGGGGTCAGGCAAGGAGACACAATCTCTCCAATGCTATTCACTGCATGCTTAGAAGAAGTATTCAAGCTCTTAGACTGGGAAGGCTTAGGAGTGAGGATCAACGGCGAATATCTCAGCAACCTTCGGTTTGCAGATGACATGGTCCTATTCAGCAACAATGGAGACGAATTACAACAAATGATTGAGGACCTTAATTGAGAAAGTGTAAGAATTGGGTTGAAGATGAATATGCAGAAGATAAAGATAATGTTCAATAGCCTGGCAAGGGAACAAGAATTCAGGATCGCCAGTCAGCCTCTAGAGTCTGTAAAGGAGTACGTTTATCTAGGTCAATTACTCACAGGGGACCCTGATCACGAGAAAAAAAATTGTAGAAGAATAAAATTGGGTTGGAGTGCATACGGCAGGCATTGCCAAATTCTAACTGGGAGCTTACCACTGTCGTTGAAAAGAAAAGTGCACAATCATTGCATTCTACCGGTGCTAACATATGGGGCAGAAACTTGGAGGTTAACAAAGAAGCTCGAGAACAAGTTAAGGACCGCACAAATAGCGATGGAACGAAAAATCTTAGGACTAACGTTAAGTGTGGATCAGAGAACAAACGGGGATAGCCGATATTCTAGTTGACATTAAGCGGAAGAAATGGAGCTGGACAGGCCATGTAATGCGTAGGATGGATAACCGGTGAACCATTAGGGTTACAGAATGGATACCAAGAGAAGGGAAGCGCAGTCGAGGTCGGCAGAAAACCAGATGGGATGATGAAGTTAGGAAATTTGCAGGCGCAAGTTGGAATACGCTAGCGCAAGACAGGGGTAATTGGAGATCGCAGGGAGAGGCCTTCGTGCTGCAGTGGACATAAAATATAAGCTGATTATGATGATGATTTTGCTGAACATGACGACTTTGCAAAGTCACATAGCCACTTGAAGCCGAGAGTAGCGAAGTTTAGGCGAACCCGTATGCTGAAGCGCCCGATGGTTGAAGCGCCGCAGACGCCATTGCCAGAGTTCCCTTTAGTAATGTTTGTCTTGTAGTACGGTCTTGTATTCTGCCAACCGAAAAGAGAGCAGAAGCGCGCCAGCGTTGTCAGCTCCTCCCGGCATCTAGACTGGCAGAATACTACCCAGAATCAACCACGTGACGTGGAGTCCTTGCGTTGAGATTCTCGCCGCTTAATACAAAATTTGCGTAATAAGTGAATTGATTGATTGCGAATATCCCGGAACAGAAGCCCTCTACGAGAATAAAACAAAATGGAGTTATCTTCGAATAGGATTGTCTACAACGTTCTAACATAACTAATACCATAATCTGAAAATTAAAAAAAATGTCACAGTTTCACCCTAAGGGCGAAGCAATGAATGCGATAGCAACACAGCAATGTCATACGAAGTAAGGTGAGTGGCTTTGGTAGCAATATGAATTGTAGTAAACATGAGCTGATTAAGTAAGCAGGTGTGCTGCGGCGTAAGTAGACCGACATGAAGAGAGACTCGGTGACCACGAGAAGGCGCGTGTGAAACGGTGGTGCTGATGAGAAGCGCTTCCCGTGGGCAGCGCGTGCGAAGGGACACACCTGTAGCGCTGCACTGCCGATCCGGGCAGCATTCCATGTGTAGCGTGCGTTGGAAAATGTGGCCCGACTATTACTAACTGAATGAACAAGCGTGGTGTGAGCGCGCATAAACAAACACGAATAGATCACACTGAATGACTGCAGACAACGACTGTCAAAACGCTGGCAGCAAGCCCATACGCCGCAGCGGCGAAGGTACGTGCGGTCTATCGCTTCAACGGAAACTGAGCGGCGAATGCACGGCGCATAAAGGTCAGAGCCGTGGGGAGATAAGAGACGGTGCGGGCGGAGCGACGAGCGTGGTTGTTGGCAGAGTAGAAGTGCGCTTACCCCCCCCCCCCCCCCCCGCTCCCTCCGGCGCTGGCTTCCCGCTTCCTTGCTTGCGCGTGGGAGATTGAGTGCGTTCGCTCTCCGTGATAGCGCGCGTCCCCGCACGCTTCCGCTCGGGCATACGGCGCGCGGCGAAGATTTTATCTATAGGGAACCTCACGGCGACGGCGACGACGACGCCGAGGGCAGAAATTCGGTTGAAGTGTCCATATAATTGCTATCGCAATAAAAAAAATAATTACAAAGTTTTTGTTTATTCTGAATAGCACATCAACCACCTGAGCAAGCAGCATTCGCGTAGCTCGTGTAGTGTTTTTTGTTGAAATTACTGATACACTAACTTTTAAGGTACTGTATACATGACACTGTGGGTCACGCCAATGCATTGTTTTTTTTTCCTTTTTTTCTGGAGCTGTGCGAAATTGCCGATATTTAGAATGCGAATCGAGTAGTCTTTGCTGTTTTATTCGTATCTGATTAGATAATTTACTGTTTTGAATTGTCTAATACTCGTTCATTTTCGAATATAAGGGACTACAACACTTCTTAGAATGTACACGGTGTCTATTCCCAATGATTCTGCTGAGTTGCTGAGCAGACGGATGGAATAGCCAAATTCTGTTCAATGAATTCGTCATTAATTATGGATGCCTCGCCTTCAATCAGCTGACGAATCTGTGTTGTTAATTTAGACAAAGCAATTTATTATTGAGAGAATAGCACCATGCTTGCATCCCCTCAAAACTACGTGCACTAGTGCAGCACACTTTGCTACTTCAACGAACGCAGTACTCTACAAGCATCTGATGACGCGCTGTGTTTTAACGCGATAGCGTTAAGGGCCGCGTGTCGCAGAAAATCCGGCGTCGGCGTGCATATCGGCGTCCGTGGCGGGGAAGATCAACCCCGACCGCGGAGGCCCTCCACGTGGTGAAGTGGAGGGCCAGCGAATTGGAGGGCCTGCGAGGGCCTGAATTGCCCCTGGAAAAACGTCTTCCCAGCAATGCATTTCTGTTTAAAAGTGAAGCCGACTTTGAGGGGCTCGGTATAGGCTTAGTCTTTGTAAGCTGGCTTTCCCACGTTCTGTATTGCAGTGAAGCCTACTCAAAGAAAAATGGGATGCGAGCGGGTCCCGATAACGCTATCGCGTTCCACTCTTAAAGGCGAAGCTTAAGCGTCCTGAAATTTATGTTCAATCCTAAAGAGGTTTCTCGCGATTGATTATGACGATCAATTATTTATTTATAAGCCCTTTTCCGATTCAATTTCCCGTAAAAGAGGCCGGTAACGTTGTCAACAAAAGCGCAGCTCGTGTTGAAGTTGGCAAAGAGAGATAAGATTGTCTTACGCGCAAGTTACGAAAGACAACGCACAATGCACCGGCCTCCTACTGAACCAATATGTCTAATTTTCTTTACAGACTTGGTAAAAGAAGAAGACCGCCAAGGTCTCGAGGAAGAGAAAAAGAAATGTGACAACAAACGTATGTGACTTACTTTAAGAATGATCAATTTACGGGGGGTTTCATATTGTGCGAGGCACTTTCTAAAAAAAATTGTGGTTGATCCCTCTTATATAGGAATCGGTATAGAACACGAAAGTGAAACGTGTCTTCACAGAAGTAGTGTAATGTTTATTGCACATTGATATATAATGTCTATTGGTGTTTTGTGGCTAAAGCGCCCTTAGGCGTTGATGCACCCACGCTGACGCCTGATGGCACGTCTCCTCCATCACGACTACCAACGTCGATGACCATGAGCAACCGTCGTGCATATGGAAGCTGCACTACGCTGCACACGCTAGCACAACGCGAAAGACGAAGCACGTAACTGACACACTAATACAACGCGCAAGACAAAGCACGTAACTGAATCGTCACCGAGTCAAATCAGCGCGTACAGCGCGTCGTAATTGCAGCCTCCGCGATCAACTTCAGAAACATTTTCAGAGCTAATTGCGGAGGCCACGCTCCGCTGTGCTGAGTACGGTGAACGCCACCTAGGTGGCGTTGGTAGTGCTTCTTGATGCCAGCGTCCCTTCGAATGCTGGCATCGAGGCGTCGTAGTGCTGAGACCACCGAAGCGTTCACTGTCGGTGCGCGTTAGTGTCATAATGCAGTACTTCTCTTTTCTGCTCGTAGGCGGCGGCACCGCCCCGAGCAAGAGCGCGGGTACACGGAGGAGTGTTAGATATATAAGGCGCGTCTGTGTAGCTCTCTGCAAATGCGTTTGTGGCGCAATGGGTTAAACGCTCGGCGATCTATCGTCGCGGACCGAGAGGTCGTGGGTTCGATTTCCAAATTTTGCATGTTTGTGGAACTTTTTCTTCTGGTTTCTTTCTTTGTATTATGTTCTATGACGTATTTCCGTGACGGAAATACGTCAGTGAAGTCATGGTGGACCCCGGCATAAAACACTTTCGTGTTAAAAAAAACAGTATAGATTTAGCGGTAAATGCGAGAGAAATGCATTAGCATGACTCTTTGAGGTCCCGGATCCATCATTTAAACATTTCGGTTTCACCATGTTGTAAAGTGTTGTTCACTCATGACACACCTCTTCGAGGAGCGAAGTGCAACTGGCGGTGGTCAGGAGCAGGCTACCGATAGTTGCACTGTGCATATAATCAGATGTGTCCTTGGACCCAGTTATTTCAAGTGCCTCAATGATACGAAAAAAATGTTTTCGTCTGTGTACATCCATATACAAGTTTGTAACATACATACATACATACATCTTCTTCTTCTTCTTTCTGGGGTTTTACGTGCCAAAACCAGTTCTGATTATGAGGCACGCCGCAGTGGAGCGCTCCGGAATAATTTTGACCACCTGGGGTTCTTTAACGTGCACTACAACGCAAGCACACGGGCGTTTTTGCATTTCGCCTCCATCGAAATGCGGCCGCCGCGGCCGGGATTCGATCCCGCGATCTCGTGCTCAGCAGCGCAACGCCTTAGCTGACTGAGCCACCTCGGCGGGTACATACATACATACATACATACATACATACATACATACATACATACATACATACATACATACATACATACATACATACATACATACATACATACATACATACATACATACATACATACATACACACATACATACTGTAATAAAACGAGCACACGCCAAGAAGTAAAATTGTAATGAAAACGACGTTTCGGGGCCCATACGGGTTCCTTGATCGAAAGCAAACGTGTCTCGACTTTCCACACACGCGCTCTTCGATCTAAGCTCTCCCATCCCCTCTCTGCCACGTGACCGGCTTCCCACACTTCACACTTTTTCCAGCTTTGATACTCCTCATGCGAACGCATTAAAACTTCTATTTAGGCCTAAGAAGCCTTTGCTGATAGGCCAAGTGACTAGGTCGGACATTAGTAGCAAGAAAATGTTCAATATCGCTAATTGATAAAAATTGTGCAATTAACTTTCTGTGTGCTAATTTTAGAGAACACGTAATTGCGAAATTGAAGCCTAGGAGTAATTAAGTCGTGTCTGCTAATCATAAACACCAAAACTAGCACCACTTTCGAGGTATGCGACCTCAAAATGTGCTACAAAATAGGTACATTGGCGTTCCAGTTAGCAGTTTCCCTATAGCGCGCGTCTAATAGTTAGGAACGATCTTAACTGGAACCGCCCTCCCCGACCCCCGACCCCTTTTTTTCTTTTTTGAGTAGAAACGAGCGTGGCCACTAAATTGAAATCCAGGCCAAAGCTGAGTTAACAGCATACTAAGCAGCCGCATTTAGCTGGGGTCGCTATCGAAGAACGCTCCTTGTTCCAAATGTCATGACGTCAACGTCCATAACTTGATGTGGACTCGGCGGCGCGCAGAACACTGACAGCCCCCTTGCTGACCGTCGCAGCGCGCAAGACGTGCGAGGACCTGTTCGTGCAGGACGGCATCCGTCGCAGCGGCCACTACCTGATCGACGCGGACGGAGCCGAGGGCCCGATATTGCCGTTCCGCGTGCACTGCATCATGGGATCGACGGTGGAGGACGTGCGCACGCTGGTGCACCACGACTCTGAGCAGAGGATCTACGTCCGCTCGGGGGTCGAGGGCGCCTACACGCGGCCCATCACCTACGACGTCGGCTGGACGCAGATGCGCGCGCTCATCGGGGTGTCTCAGAGGTGCAGGCAGTACGTCAAGGTAGGTCGACATATTGCTCGTTCAATCCCCACGCGGTTTCACTCGATTGGTTGGAAGGAGTGGTCTGCTCTGAAATCTTTTTTGGGCGAGACATTTCCGAAATTGACTGAGACGTTTCCGAAAGGTCGTGCTTCGACTAGACATGAGGCTCTCAAAGCTGTGCTGGAATTCTTGTCAACCACTGGACAATAGACTGCAATGCTCGTACTCCGCGTGTGACTGCGTGATATGCTGTGGTGCGCCTTCCTCTTTAGAGCGCATCTCTTAGGCGCCCGCTCCTGCGTTGAGCGTCGGCGTGCCTCGTAACCGATCGAAGGATGAAAGAGCGAACGCGCAGCGGGGGATGAAAGACGCGAAGATAGGGCTATGAGGAAAGCGGACGAGGAGGGTGCAGCGAAAGCATGAGGAGGAAGCCACCTCAAGTACCACCAAGAGGGCGCTCGCATCAGTGCTTCAGCGAGACAATTTTTAACCGGTGACAATTTGTCATCGTCCCGTTTCAGAGGGGATGCCAATAAATCATCATCATCCGCGATAGCAGCGGCTCCGGCCATGCGGGGGAAGAAAAAAAAAAGAACCAGAAGGCTAGCCTTCTCGCATAGCTTTCGTCGCAAGCGTCTCCCGGTAAAGATTGCGGTTGCATAAGCTGCCGTTGCCGCGAAGCGGCAACTGTGCGTGTCGTGGCTCTGCCAGTCGGTGCGGTGACACGTATACAGCTGCGCTCAAATTTCACATTAGGGAGTGTCGTCTTCGTCGGTGATCTTTAAGTATGTCAGATCCGTTATCCGGGCATCGTTGCAAAAACAAAACGAGATCATCCGGGCAACCAGTCAAAAGTTGAGAAAAATGCGGTCTCTGGCCCCCAACCCTTTGTATAGGACCGCATTACATACGCTAGTTACTACCCAAACAAGTTACAAAAAATATTGCTTCAGAGTTCTTCCTAATGTAGTTTAGAAGAACTTGTTGTTGGGCGAGTTGGTACATATTAGCGAACATTGTTTAACTGTGCGAACAAACGGACCACAGAGACAACATTGCCGGTGCCGCACAGAGAACAAGGACTGCGCCCGTCCTTGTTCCATGCTGTATCTGTGGTACGTTTGTTCGCGCAGGTAAACAACGTTCGCTTCTTCCTAATGTTTGTTCACAATATCACTCAAGCTGTAGCTTCTAGTACGCTCAAGTTTTATTTGTCATTTCCAGTAGCGACGTTAAAAAGGCAGATACAGGACGCTATACAAATTATTGTCGTCTTTTGGCGCTGAGGTAGGGTTGCCTGTGCTCTTTTCAACGCCAGCGGTCCGTGAGTTCCGCGACGCGGGTTTTTTCGCCGCCTCCTTCGAGGGATGGCGCCACGCTGAGTGACTGGGCCGGCAAAGAGTTACTGTATGTTCTCCCTACGGAAGGGGGGCATATACAGTAACTCTAGGCCGGCAGCGTCCGGCGCGCCCCGGATGGTTCTGTGGTGTGGTGGAGTGTACCCTTGCGAACAGCACTACAACCATCTTATGATTGTGGCTAGTATCATCCCCAACCAATCTGCTTTGCCGGTAGCGATTTCATGCTTACATTTATACTCTCGATTTTCCTTTACTTTCTTTCTCTCCTTTCTCTTCTCTTTCCTTTTTTTCCACTCTCCCCTTCAAGCGGGCGGGCGAGATATCCGTTTTAGTAAATAATTGCTAGCCCGATTATCTTTCTTTGCGGTATGTATGTATGTATACATGATTAATACTGATTGATTGAAATTTGGTCGATTTATTTATTTATTTTATTTGTTAATCTTTCCCACTGCCGCCGTCAGTGGGAGTGTAGCGGCGTGGGCGCGGGCTTCGGCTACTCGGACGAGCGGCCGCTGTCGTGGTGGGAGAGCGTGGACGGCGAGCCGCAGTTCTACTGGGGCGGTGCCTCCGAGAACCTCACGTGCGCCTGCTACCCGGACTGCTTCGGCCCCGACCAGCGCTGCAACTGCGACTCCACCTCCGAGTTCCACTGGCTCGAGGACCAAGGCTACATCGCCAGCAAGGAGATGCTGCCCATCAGAAAGGCACGTCGCCTCGTCCAGTCTACACCGCTCGATGAAAGTGTGCACGGCTCTTGCTTTGTTGCCTCACGTCAGGGAACAAACAGTTCGTCACCCGTTCTTTGAGCGGAAATTTGCTATTAGGCATAATTTTACACTTCATTTTAAGGTGAATTCAAAGTAATCGGGATAGTTTTCCAAGATTGATCATATCTATGGCTCTTCATGAAAAAAAAATGAATGAACTAAACAACGCCTGGCGGCAGATCTTCTATTTGAGTGACTGAGCCTGAAATGTTTGCGGAGTTCTGTCCATTCATTTAGAATGAGCGTTCACTATGCCGTCAAACTATTACTAATCTATTACCATGCGTGACGAACGCACTGTGAATGACATATGGCTAGATAGCTACTATTGCTACGTGGGTACATATACTGGACAGTAAGACTATGTGCATGTCACAAGAGCATAAAAAACCGGACAGCTTATCAGTAACCAATTCTAATTAGATTTTTAGCATAAAAAAAATCTTCCCGCTTTCAACCCAAGCGAAGCTGTTGCATGCCAACACTTTAAACCGATTCTCGTATTAATTGCACATATGCGGTAGTTTTGACTTTTGTAATACCCCGCAGCTCCGTTTTGGCAACACATACAAGACTGGTCAAGCAGGTTACCATACCATTGGTCCTCTGGAATGCTTCAAGCAAGGCACGTATACATACTTTGCAGCGTTGTCTGGGTCGTATATTTGTAACATTTGGTGCAAGTTTCTCGAAGAAGAAGAAACTACGCCCGCTGCTCGTGACTGCCATTAATTTGCGTTTCCGCTGTTTTGCAGTCACATCGATGGAGGAATGCGATTCCTCGCAGAACTACTTGCGGTGCCGGACAGGTCATTTTGTCAACATCAGCACCAGGTGCCTGTACGGCTTCGACCAGTTCGGCTTCCAGGCGGGGTGCCGAGACGTCTCCCACCTCCGTGGATGCGGTTCGCAAATCCATACATTACGTTCGGCAGACGGTTGCCGTTGAAAGAGAAAGTTACTCTGGGTCATGCTGGTGGGAATGTTGTTGTCCATCCAGCAGTTGCTTGGCATCGGACACAAGACCCCCTCTGCTTGTCTCTCGCCTTTCCCTCTCTCCTCACCCGCCATAGCTAGCTTTTGTTTCGCTCTCCTCTTTCATTCGACGTTGTGGAGTCTCACATGTGCTCTTGGGACAAAGGAACGACAACACAGTAGTGCAAACAATCAAAAGGGCATTTATTGCACCTTTCTTACACTAATACACGCTAGCCGAATTACTACCAATTGAACATTCACACGGGCGCGCGACAAATCAAGGAAGCCCGACTCACCGCGACCCGATAGCGAGCGAATACGTTCGCCCCATGCTATGACACCATCGCCTAGTCGTTCACTTGTACAGTCACGCGAACGGTGGCGCGCTCGAACGATCCGTGTTCGTCCATACCGGTGTCCCGCTCTAAGCCTCGCGCGACGGTCGCGCAATGCGGGCCGGCGCACGCGCGAAGCGTTCGTGCGTGTTGGTCGCCGATCCCCAGCCAAAGAGAGAGCGCCTTCGACCTTTTTCTCCCAAGTGACCTCGCCGTTCGGTGGCGTTAGCATCGCGACACCAGCGCCATCTCTCGCAACGCGCCGCAACCACCGCCGGGCTTAGCCACGCAGAGAAGCCGGACTACAGGAGACATGCGGGGAAAACAACATCAGGAGACGCGTGAGAGTCGCGCATCCCCACATCCCCCCAACCTTAAATCACTACACATACGCCGGCGAAACATGTGACAAGGCCTATCAACGCGCGCGTCGCGAACAAAAGTTAGTAAATGCGACAGTGGCGCCGCCGAGTAAATGTCCACGCGTTATCCACAACGTGCGAGCCGACATTGACTCTGGGGTTCACCGCTGGCGTCCGTTGGTCACAGCACCACGTCTGCAGATTCGATGGCACGACTCCAGCCCAGGACTCCGGAAACGGCGACGCAGAAGTCGGCACGAGCAAGCGTCGCTCGCGCCCTGCTGACGAGAGCCGCAGTAGCCGTTGGTGACTGCCGGCTCTTTTCCCAGCCGCCGAGGGTTGCGAGCCGGACATTGGCGGCCGCCGAAGTCGCTGCGCCGAATTGACCACAGGTATCTCCAAAGCCTGGGGTAGCTCGATTGTAGTCCGGGGCAGCAGCGCTGACGATGTGCAGGTGACAGCAAACCAGGGGTGACTCCGCTCACGCTGCGTACACTCAACGCACTCGACAAACACTAAAGTAGTGCAAGGGAGAGGAATTCGGCATACGCATCGCCCACGTGGTACGATGTTCAATTCGGCTAGCGAAATTTCGGATGGCACTCCAGATGCTAAGTTCGCGTGAACAAAGCTTGCTTTCTTGAGTCGAACGAGTAATTTCAATTCGTGCGAGGCGAACTAATGAGGGAAGCAATGTGCGACATCTCAACACCACGGTCCACCAGGTTGTGTCCCTCAACGTGCGACAGGCGGCTTTGTTAAGCCTTAGGCCTAATGCGTCGCTACTTTGACAACAACCGGCATCCAAAAAAAAAAACACCCAAAATGGGCACAAGAACAGGCAGCCGCGAAGAGACGTTAGCTCTTTGAGGTGGTCCTACTCCGCTCGGTGCATACAGCATCCGAGTTGACGGCGCCCACCGTCCCAGACAGTGTCGGAGCGCCCGGTGCCAGGCCGCAATACCAGTCAGCCCGTAGCGGCACCCGTGGCCCGCGGCCACCCGGCTCCCTGAGCCTCGACTTCCGAAGTCAAAGATATAGAAGAAGCTATTTACATAAGAAATTCGGACCACCCACGAGGCTTCCGTACTCACTCGCTTCAGGCTTGCCAATGCTCCGCGGGCGCTAGGCCTCGCTCTCCCAGGATGCAGACCACGTGGCTCTCGTACCGACGAGTGTACTTCAACAAAACACTCGCGAAAAGGCTTAGCATGTTGAAATGTTCAAACACGCTACAGCAACCGTCGCCTCGCTCAAGAAAGCACACCGCCGACACTAGCGATCAAAATCCACGCTAGGCTAGGACTACGCTTCGGTTGAAACATCTCGAACCGAGCAAAACTTAAAATTATCGTCCGATGCCCCAAGAGCCCCACGTTGGGCGCCAGATGTGGGGTCTCACATGTGCTCTTGGGACAAAGGAACGACAACACAGTAGTGCAAACAATCAAAAGGGCATTTATTGCACCTTTCTTACACTAATACACGTTAGCCGAATTACTACCAATTGAACATTCACACGGGCGCGCGACAAATCAAGGAAGTCCGACTCACCGCGACCCGATAGCGAGCGAATACGTTCGCCCCATGCTATGACGCCATCGCCTAGTCGTTCACGTGTACAGTCACGCGAACGGTGGCGCGCTCGAACGATCCGTGTTCGTCCATACCGGTGTCCCGCTCTAAGCCTCGCGCGACGGTCGCGCGAAGCGGGCCGGCGCACGCGCGAAGCGTTCGTGCGTGTTGGTCGCCGATCCCCAGCCAAAGAGAGAGCGCCTTCGACCTTTTTCTCCCAAGTGACCTCGCCGTTCGGTGGCGTTAGCATCGCGACACCAGCGCCATCTCTCGCAACGCGCCGCAACCACCGCCGGGCTTAGCCACGCAGAGAAGCCGGACTACAGGAGACATGGGGGGAAAACAACATCAGGGGACGCGTGAGAGTCGCGCATCCCCACAACGTGGAGCAGCTAGCTAGAGAATTTAAAGATATCCACGATGGTCGACCACAGGGTGACTCGTCTTCTTGTCTTCATGAGGACAGCCGCTGCTTTCCTCGACCGCGTTTGCATACGTAGTTCACTCTCCAACTGGGAACAAAGATAACACGACGAGGATTAGGGAACCGGAAGGTGTTCTAAAGGAGGTTTTAGTTATGATAAAAAAGGTTAAGAACAGTCGCGCTTAAGTAGGTGTTGTCAACCCGGTGGGCTTAGAATTCCCATAAAGTATAAAATGCGCAGAGTTAAGCCTAGGACATCGGAGAAATAGTTGCATCAAGAAGTATCCATTTTAGAGTAAAATAGGGTGATAGGAAAAAGGAAAGCCGTGAGAACAAATGCATGTCTTTGTCGAAAGTCGAGAAAAAAAAAGGAAGTTGATCAAATGTAAGTGTAAAAAAAGACACCAACGTTCACTGAAGAATCATAATGAGTCAAAGAAGAGAAATTCGTTAAAAAACAAAAAGAAAATGCATGCCTTGTAAAATTAATGAAAACCAATTCAGTGGCGATTTAGCGGTAAATGCATTTTTCGCGCATTTACCGCTAAATCGCCACATTACGTCGCACCTCTTTGGGGTCCCGCATCCATGATTTAAGTCGGGTTCACCACATTGCAAAGTGCTGTCCAGAAGCTATGCTATGCGAACCTGGCCATCCAGAATTGCTTGGGGCTCCGAATACGTGTGAATTGTGTGTGTGACGACAGCAGCACGTCGAGGACACGACGCCGGTCGTTCGACTCGAGCCCACGACATGGTGATTTTGGGGTTCTAGTGGACGAGCGTAAGCGAGAGAAACACGGATTGTGACGTCATCAGCGACTACGTGTTATTCGCACCGACCACTGACCTTTTAAAAAGTTTTACGGACCACGGGATCTCAGAAAACGCTAAATATCCGAACAGCCTTTAAAAGTAGCCCGTAAAACCGTACATGACAATGTTGTTCGCTGTAGAGGCTGGAAATGGGAATACCAGGCTGCGTTTTGAGGCTGCGTATATATTCAGCTTTTTTTCAGATCCCTTGGTCCGTAAACCTTTTTGGTCGATAGTACCTGTGGCTATTTGATGTGGTGCATGTTAAAACGACGATTAGCTTTGTTCTTCGGCGAATAAATCTTAAAACTTGATTAACCTGACCTACCATAAAGTTTGTACAACGCCGCACATTTCCTACGCAGCGTAAGCTGCTACGATGAGAGTTCTAGGCGAAGTGGGTCGGTCCCGGAGATAGTGCAGTCTAAAGCGGCACCTCGGAGCGCGAGCTGTCACAAGGAAAGAAGAATTGGCACGCGCCGAGTGAAGCATGCGTGTGTTCGTGGCCTAATTAATAAAGAAACAACAAGTTACGGCGGAAACCATGCGAAGCATTTCTCTCCTGCACGTGGCGCAAAGTCCGTACGAACTCACGTCCTTCCGGGGAAACCCTCACTCGAGGACTGCCGCAAGCGCGGGCCGCGACACCCTTGCGACGTACGACCGGAACCAGAGGCGGTCACAGACGCTATACAAGCCGCACCTTCTTGGACAAAGTGTTTTCGAAGGTCTCCGTATACCGGTAGTGCCGGTCGTCCAATCGGCGCCACTTGGTCTCGGCGGCCTATTCAGCACGCCGTTCGCTGGCATGCCGCTGTTCTTCGGCCGCGCGTGTCTCGTGGGCCCGTCCTTCGCCTCCTCAGGAGCCTCGCCGCTTTGGCACGCATCGCATGCCTCTGTAGTCTGTGCAGAGCCTTTGCACGCTCTCCCCTTCCGCTTGATACTTTCGAGGACCCATTGGGCTGCAAGTAGAGGCCTGCGCGCAACATTGCGCAGCTAGCGCAACCGAGCCATGTTTATTTGTGGCGCGCACACGCGTGCCTATTCGGGGGACTTACCCGCCCCGGCAAGTGGGGAGAAGGTGCCAAGCGAGTAGCGGCGTGCGAGCTGGTGCGCGCGAATCAGCGATGTGACCTTAGACGGCCTCGCGTTTGCCTTGGACTCCGACAAATAAATGGTTCGCATTTAGAGAAGTGGCCTAATGTTTGGGGCACCCGGCTGCTATGCTTGACGACAGAGGTTCGAATGCACACATTTTATTTTTCTTTAAAGCGAGGCGAGACAGGAACCTACCTACCACAAAGTGCAAAGGCAGAGAATGCTTCGCATTGTTAAAGAGGAAAGAAAGAAATACGGGATACGATTGATTTCTTTGTGATCAGACTGAGAAAAGTAAGCGTGACATTTCAACTCTGGTCTTCACGACTACGAGTGGCGGTGATGTTGTCCCCCACGGCTCAGCCCTACACATCGTTTAACGTCGCGCTCATTGACCTCGCTAGTGGGCTTCCAGGCACTGCACACATCAGAGCGCACGCGGAAGACACCTGAATCCGGGATACTGAGCCACGCGTCCTCATTTGCGTGCAACACTGCAACCAGCTGTGTCTCCTACAGCGTACACCGTCAGGGGCTACATTGATTCAATCGGGGGCTGCAATGGTGACACATATCTCACGAGCGGCTTGGTGTTTTTCTTTCGCTGCCGACGCGACACCGCGATGCCAGCGCTTCTGTCGCGAAGCCGTCCTCTTCTGTTAACATTACACAGACCCGACTCCAAGTCTCTCGTAACGGCTGCTATCACAACTACAATAGAACACTGGTCACAACCAGGCATTCTCCAAAGCAGCCTTCACAGGCTTGACGCTACTCTGACTTTTCGAATGCCACGCGTGACCTCCAGCGATGCCATGCGTGCATTGTTCACAGACTACAATTAGGTATGGCATTTACCAAACGATATATGCATCTACTTCAGCGTGCCGACTCTCCCAATTGTGATTGCTGTGACGTACCAGAAACAATGAGCCACGTCATTTGTGTGTGCCCCAGTGTGCGCGCGAGCGGCAGAAGCTGGCCGACTCTCTGTTCAAAGTCAGCAATCGACCGTTTACTGAAGATTTACTGCAGGGACCTTGGGCAGACTGTAAATCCAGTTGCAGAACCGTTTCTGTATTCCTGCACAGCACGGAGTTTTACTCGCTCCTTGCCCACTCTCTCACTTTATCCCGACGAAGAGCATGCAGCAGGCTAGGTGAGTCGACCTTAGACCGACCATTCTTCCATTCCTTAAATAAATTCTACCTTTCTTCCTCCTTAGTATAACCAACAGATCCACGCAGGTCCCCTTTTGTAACATTAATGCTTCTTGACTCACTGGCGGATCCAGAGGGCGGGCTACGTGTGGGCACTAAACTGAAGTGCAGTGAGCATCTCCAACCTCTCTATTTTTCTTTTGACCTGCCTTTTCATTGAAGCAATTCTGGATGTGCCCCTGTCTCAGTTGCAGTAGATACCTAATTAATACAGCAGCACTACCTTCTTTAAGAACGTACACACGTGTGCCTGTTTTCTTCGCACACTCGATTTTTATCAGTTTGGACGCTTCTCTCCAGGCCGTCGACAGCCGCACTTACCATGCATCAACAGCAACGAGTGCGCAGTATCGCGCATCAACAAGTCGCGCTGTTTCTTTAGCACTCACGTGCTGGTGAGGCCGTTCGTGAAGCCTGCACACATCAAGCGAATGAGCGTCTTTTCTCTCGCAGAGTACGTGGTCTGCCCGGAGGACTACGTCAAGTGCACGAGGTCGTACTGCATTCCATCGCACTTCCTGTGCGACGGAAAGTGGGACTGCATTGGCGGCGAAGACGAAATCGAATGCAGTGAGTACAGCACAGCACGCGCTGCTTGTGTGACGCCATGGGATTCCGAGAGAGCTTTCGCTGAGCAGCGTCGTCGCAGTCACGTGTTCCCGCATTGCTCGTGCTTCGCTAACGAAGAATTCGGCAAGTCACACCGGTACGCGTCGGGGCGCCCTGATGCGCCATTTCATCCGGTCATCGTCGCCCCAGGGCGCCCCGGTGAGCAACGGTGCGATTTGCTGAATCTCCGCTTGCGAAAAAAAAAAAATGCATACGAAATGCGTGTTCTTGCGGGAGCGGTAAGACGCACGAAAAGGCCCAGTTACTGCACCTATTGTGCCAGAAAACAAAAGCTACATGCAGAAGTACATTGACTTTAGATAAATTCGAAAAATTTTAAACCAGAAGAATGCTCTTTTTTTTTTTTTTTTTTTTTTTTACCGCGACTGTCCTTTAATCGCACAAATAGTGCAGAGCTTGTTCGGGATTCTGGAATGAAAGCATTTGCTTTTGGGGGTACCCGGGTGGCAGAACTTTCAGGAGGTTAACTGCTTTGTGTGTTCACATGGCCGAGTATTTTTCGGGTATATCTGAGCTGTATAAATCTTTTGGCGGTCCCGAAGTTGTCCCTGGTGTTACATCGTGGTTCGTATTGTTAAAGCCCCTATTATATATAGGGGTTTTACGTATTGTATGACATGCGCGCCCTTTGCGGCGCACTTGTTTCCAACCTCTTCTCGTGCCCTCTCGTGCTGCAGACAAGTACACGTGCCCGGGTCGCTACAAGTGCCGCAACCAGAGCTCGTGCGTGGCCCTGCACCAGCTGTGCGACGGCACCCGCCAGTGCAAGCACGGAGACGACGAGCACCTCTGCGGTACGCCACACGCATGCCTGTTCTGCTCGCGATTTCGCACATGCGACATCGCAGGTGCAACAAACCGCTTTGTGCGTGCCACATTTCGATACAGCCTCGGTAAACGGAAATCACTTCAGGATCGCCGGTTAATCGGAACGATAGACAAGTAACTCAGCGCAATAAAAAAAAGACAGACACAAGAAAGGGAGAAACAAGGACAAGCGCTTGTCCTTGTTTCTCCCTTTTTTGTGTCTGTCTTTTTTATTGCACTGAGTTACTTGTTCAGTTATGCAGAACCAACTAGCCCAACAATCAACTGTTCTATACAGGCTCTCATTTGGTTGGTTTCGTATTCGAACAATGTAAACAAAAAAAAAATGAAACACGTGCGTTATTTAGAACCAAGCTGTTCGCAACTCCCTATAAACGGAACTACAAAATCAAGCCATAACATTTTTTTTTTTCGCTAATGAAGGAGGCAGTAAAGCGAAGGAGGGGCCGGGAAAGGGCGAAAAAAGCCGCTCTTACTCGGTTACCGGAGCGCGGCCGACCGCTGTTCAAGTTTACAGATTTGATGCGCGCCGTGTTGAGCCACCACCACACAGTCGCGTTGCGCGATTCCTGTCTTCCTCCACGCACGCCGTGTGATACACTGTCTTGATATCGACAGCGCATGCGCGGCCCGCGCTTGAAGGATCCCCACTTTTTTCAACTGCGTAGCTCAAATGGCGTTAAAGCTATTTTAACTGTCCCGCGCCTCCCGCGCCTTCATTACACTTGTGCAAAAGCAAAACGGCCCCTCTTCCACACGATGAGGCAGCCAGGAAAGACGTAGAAACGAAACAAGTTTTGAGACCGGGCTGGGTGGTGTTCCGTGTTACTGTGAATTACACCGGGACTAAAGTCCCTAGATTTCCTGCTCTTCCTTAAGTAGCGACATCTACTCCGTCGGCCGCCATTATCTTCCTACATAGCATGCGACCATCAACGGCTGCTGCTATCTACGCTGATCGCAGCAGCGTGCAAGTGATTGCGGGCGAAGAGCGTTAGGAAGAACATGGCTGCCGGAATGAACGTCGCCTAATGAGATTCGTCGGCGGTGCTTCAAAGCTTGTCGCTACTTAAAGAATGCAAAAAATATCTAGGGACTTCTTCTTTCTGAGGTTTTACGTGCCAAAACCAGTTCTGATTATGAGGCACGCCGTACTGGAGGGCTCCGGATTAATTTTGACCACCTGGGGTTCTTTAACGTGCACTACAACGCAAGCGCACGGGCGTTTTTGCATTTCGCCTCCATCGAAATGCGGCCGCCGCGGCCGGGATTCGATCCCGCGATCTCGTCCTCAGCAGCGCAACGCCTTAGCTGACTGAGCCACCGCGGCGAGTATATCTAGGGACTTTAACCGGGACAAGCACAGGAAAGACAAGCGCTGACTGTGGTCCCAATGCGAAGTTGGGTAAAGACTCATCGCCGTCAGTGTGGACCACTCCGACGTCGCCCTTTCTTGTGGCGGACGTGTTCCGCCGAAGCTGTACAAATGCCGGTTGCTCAGCAGCATTGGAATCACAGTCAGCGCTTTGTCTTTTCTGCGCGCTGAAATTGATAAAAGCTAAAGACGGGCTGGCGATGCCGCCCTGACCAGGTCGCCACGACGTCATAAGTTTGGACGGCCACGACTCGGGTCTACTTAATTGTTTGTCGGTAAAAAAATGGACTACCTCACATTCCAAATGAACAAAATCCTCATCCTAGCAAGCACTGAGAACTTTCGACTAGCTTCAAAAAACGCGGTTTAAGGCCACTCCTTGTTCAACAGCCTTAACGTTGTGGCGATCGCGAGCACAGAATTTGTTTATGCAGTAAATATTTCGTGCTTCGACTATAGCGCAAAATAGGGCCTTAGCGGATCCTCCCGGAATCTCGAAGAATTGAACAGAGTGCCCGATGGTCGGTCCTCCAGCCAACGATGACACCCCACGCACCTTCGTGCCAACTCGCAGCGTGTGTCGCGCGCAGCACGGACGCGTGCGCGCCAGTTTGCGCGAAAGACGAAATGGGCGCACTTCATTCACATAGATTCCGAGATGGACCTGCATAATTGTTTCTGCGAGGTCTGTGATAAGCAAGCGGCTTACTCGCGTAAATGTGCTTTCTTTCTTCTGTATCACGAGATACCTGAAAATCTTACACCTGAGTTGGCGATGTGCTAATGCGATGTCAACTTGAATGTTTTTAAAAGTTTACGTAGAATCTCCTCAGGGAGTAATGATGCGTAAGCATTTCGTAGTAACGACGTGGTGTTCACACTCAACACTGCTGGCAATCCTAGCACTGCTCAGCGGCTGCGGTCGTCTTGGCGCGGTAAATGCGACACCAACTGATGCGGAAGGCGGCGCAACGTCAACTGATGAGGCAAGACTGCAGGTGGCGGCGCTAGGTGTGCTGATGACCCGCAGTTCTGGCTTAGTGCGTGCCTGGTTGCACACGTCACGTGGTCACAGAGACGCGCTTGTGCTCGCGCGTTCTTCGTCGTCTTCTTCCACAGCTGGCGAAAACATTGCTCCTGGCTCCATCTTGAAAGTGATCGTCTTACGCGAAGGACGGACGCACGGACAGTTTTATTGCGATAGCAATTATATGGACACTTCAACCGGATTTCTGCCGGCACCGTCGGCGTCGCCGTGAGGTTCCGTATAGATAAAATCTTCGCCGCGTGCCGTATGCCCGAGCGGAAGCGTGCGGGGACGCGCGCTATCACGGAGAGCGAACGCACTCAATCTCCCACGCGCAAGCAAGGAAGCGGGAAGCCAGCGCCGGAAGGACCGGGGGGGGGGGGGGGGGGGGGGGGGGAGTCGGGCACTTCTCTGCCAACAACCGCGCTCGTCGCTCGTCCGCACCGTCTCTTATCTCCACACGGCTCTGACCTTTATGCACTGTGCATTCGCCGCTCAGTTTCTGTTGAAGCGATAGACCGCACGTACCTTCGCCCGCTAAGCGCTTATGCGCTTGCTGCCAGCGTTTTGACAGTCGTTGTCTGCAGTCATTCAGTGTGATCTATTCATGTTTGTTTGTGCGCGCTCACACCACGCTTGTGCATTCAGTTAGTAATAGTCGGGCCACATTTTCCAACGCACGCTACACATGCAATGCTGCCCAGATCGGCAGTGCAGCACTACAGGTGTGTCCCTTCGCACGCGCTGCCCACGGGAAGCGCTTCTCATCAACACCACCGTTTCACACGCGCCTTCTCGTGGTCATCGAGTCTCTCTTCATGTCGGTCTACTTACGCCGCAGCACACCTGCTTAATTAATCAGCTCATGTTTACTACAATTCATATTGCTACCAAAGCCGCTCACCTTACTTCGTATGACATTGCTGTGTTGCTATCGCATTCATTGCTTCGCCCTTAGGGCGAAACTGTGACATTTTTATTCTTGTTGGGCAACCATAGAAGTGCTTACGCATTTAAAACAAGTCATAAGAAGTAACAATGCATTATAATGAGAATGTCAAGTAATTTAATTGATGTCTCTCGAGCGCGCAGGCTTTCGCCTTCACCCCGTTTGGCGTATGCTAAAGTGTCTGTCAATTTTTTTGTTTCGCACTTTTAATATTTAGTTTCAGAATATTTAACATAAAAGGCATGCACTTCCCGTGATTTGTTTCATGTCATTTGTTTGTGGGCAGTCAATCTCAAAAATCCGAGGAATAACATTGTAAATAATGTAACACGAAGTGTCGGCAACTTACGGGGTAAAACTGCTAGCTCTATCTTGACAGCGGTCGTCGTACGCGTTTTGTATGAAGGACGGACGGACAAATTTCTCGTTGGGTGACCGTAGAAATGCTTACGCATTTAAAGTGGCTCGACACTCCTCTATTCGCAGACCTCAAGTGCCCGACAGCGTGCGAGTGCAGAGGTCACTTTGTCAAGTGCATCGAGAAGAACTTGGTCGCGCTTCCCGACGACCTGTCTCACCTCGTGCGTAAGCTGTGAGTGCTGCACCGGAGCGTATGATGCCACTGAAACACGCTTACCGCGTTTCACTTTGTTGCCTCTTGCAGAAATTTCAGCTTCAACCGCCTGGATATACTCAAGTCTAATTTCTCGCCTTTTAAGAGACTGGGTGAACTGTAAGATATACGCGAATTCATTATGTAAATTGTTCATTGTAAAGCACAAAACCGGGTCATAATTCACTAAGTGTACCATGCATCTTACTTGCAGGATCTTGCAGTACAACGGACTGACCGTGTTGCCGTCGAACAAGTTTATCGAACTGAAGAACCTGTACCTCCTGTAAGTGACAGAGTTTCTGTATCGCTGCTGACTGCCATTAATTTTTTATACCATTTTTTTTTTCAGGGACTTGAGGAACAACCGCATTGTTCAGATAGAGACTGCCGCTTTTGCTGGCCTGAAGAACGTAAGATTCCTGTGAGTTGCGGAACCAACACTTGAGCCATAACTGCAAGATCTTCTCAACGCCATCGCTTCTCATTATTTCTTTCTGTTTTCATTTCCTATTATATGCATACAAGAAGTTCGTTTATATTCGGAAAACGCATAATCTTCATGTCTTTTTTTTCATCTGTCATTCCACCATCTGTATTTGTATGCAGACACTTGGAAAACAACCCAATTCTGTCGGAAATTAAGGCTGGCGCGTTTGTCGGCCTCAACAAACTGACATTCCTGTAAGTACTGCACGTTTGCAAACAGTTCATGTCGTTAAGATAAGTATGAAAATGTCCGCATTCTGTCGCTTATGCGGTTATTTTTGTGTTTGCGTTCACCGTCCGTCGGAAACTTTATGTATTCGTAGCATGCGGCACATAACACAGGACAGTTTGGCACGTTTACGACAGCATTTTGCCACGCGCGTTCTTTTAGTTCTTGCCAGTGATCCCTTTGACGGAGTAATTTACAATGCTGTCCTATTATCGCTCTCTCACAAGGTGCGCTAATCAAGACGCGTGCCTAATCAGAGTGCACGTGTGACGTTTTGCGACCTCGAATCGAGGCAGTTGCTCTGTAACATGTATGTATTCAAGGGAAATGTGAAAGCAGCTGGCTCACATCGTGTAAGCGCTGCCGTTGCTGAAGGTGCCTGTGGATCGAAGTGCTGTCGATGCACTGTGCAAATGCATAGACAAGAACCGGAGCCATCTTCCGCATGTGATCTCAAAGCTGGGCTTTTCCAGACTTGCCAAAAAGGGAAATTTGCTTAGATTTATTTATTCAAATACATGTCAAGTTCAGAAATACTCTATTTAGACAGGTGCTTAACCGATTTAAGGGAAATGTGTGTTGCATTTAAGATGGAAAGCTAAATTCTACCGACCGTATATAGGAAGCGAGATTGTCACCTTGAGTCTCTTATTTTAACAAGATTTGCCGAACATCGGTAAGTTGAAAAAATTGAAGCATGCAGTTTACATATTCCTAATGCTGAATAAATATCGCAGTTTTGTAAATGACATCTGTTAGTGCGTATGAAGCGGACAAACTTGATATACGAGTTTACAGCTAAAGTGAATTTGTGACAGTCGTTACGAAAGTCTTGCAAAAGTCCTACTTACAAGTTAGTGGTACATTTAACAGCGGTGTGTAACGCGTCGCTTTTGTTCACTTTAGATGTCCCAATCAGTGCCTTTAATTTTGACATCTCTTTGTGAAACATTGATGGCCCAAACGATCTGTAGATTTTAACATATCCTTTGAAATGCAAGAAATCCCATCAAATTTCGTGCACTGGATGTCGAGCAAAACTATTTCTCCTCTCCCACATAATTAGGGCTATATTCTGTGAAAGTATAGTATAACCGCAATATGCGCCTTCCGTCTACAGAAGTTCCTAACGGCGTTGAATTATGTCAATGGGATTTTTATTACACCTTTGAAGACCGCGCAACGTTTACCCATTCTGACATTTTATTGCGATAGCAATTATATCGACACTCCAAGCGCATTTCTACCGTCGGCGTCGTCGTAAGGTTCCGTATAATGTCCAACAGCGATAAAATCGTCGCTGTGTGCGCGAGTGAAAGCGTACGAGGGTGAGCCGGCAGTTGCGGCTTAATGTAGCGCGCGCGAGCGAGGAAGGCAGGCCGGAAGCGCGCGGTCTTCTTTCGCAAGGCACGGGGGCGAGGCGACGGAGAGGAAGTAGGGGCGGCGGGGGGGGGGGGGGGGGTGCGTTCTGCTCCGTTGGGTGCTGCTCACAGCGCGGCCGCGCTGGCGCCGTATCTTGAAAGCGATCTGCGATGTGGGCGAAGTGCACGCCCGCGCGGCCCTCATCTTCAAAGCGAATGGCGATGGGGACAAAGTGCATGCACCAAGTGCCGGCAGCTTCGTATGCGCTGTGCTTTCGACGTTTAGTTCGCGTTGAAGCGAGACGAGAGACAGCGCGAAGGTTAATTTGCTCGCTGCTGCTGGCGCGCTTTCTCACTCCGGCGTTTTCACAGCGAGTTGCCGCGGTCATCGAGCGAGATGTGTTCATGTCTACCTGTGCGCGCGTGACACCGTGCTTGTCTATTTAGTTAGCAATCGAATCATATTGCACAACTTTATACGGCCCATTAAACTACTATCCTTGCTTCGTATAGTTCTCTACTAATTTGCTATCGCAATCGATGCTTCGCCTTTCGGGCGAAACTGCGACGTTTTTAGGTCCTCAATGTGTCATAGTAATTGCCGCTGTCATTACTTCTGTTGCATGTATCACTGAGCGCCTTTTGGTATCGGACGCCCAGTGAAAATAAAAATGCTGAATGGAAGACGAAAACGGCCTTCGAAAGCAGCTTTTGTGTCTATATCATAAAATGCTGAACAAAGGAATCTGTGCCTGATCGAAAATCCTTACCGCTTCCAACAAGCGGTTCTGAGGAAGGTTTTTATCTAAATTAATGTTCAGGGCCACATCTGTAATGGACTACCTTATCGTGTGCTTAACTTATGGAGTTACAAAGGTGCCTGTGAAGTATATAGCTCCCTTCTTGCTGTGAGCAGCACAACGACTTATATCTCATCTACACTTTCGAACAGAAACCTAAGTGGCATGGCTCTTTCGGGGCTCAAGAAAAACACCTTCGTGGGCTTGGACCAAGTGACGACACTGTAAGCATGTGCCTAATGCATTTGTTCTCTTGCAACATTTCATTCCATGGTGTACAAGTGAATGCGCCGCGGTGACCCAGGCGTTTTGCTGCTGCTGAGTTCGCGGGCTCGATATCCGGCCGCGGCATTTCGCGGTATGGGGAAAAAAAAACGCTCGTGTACCTAGCTTTGGGTGCTCGTTAAAGAACTGAATTATCCCCACTACAAGCATCTTTCGTAGCCTGTGTTCGCGTTAAACCAAACCAAATCAATCAATCAATAGCTGTCTAGGCTTGTTTCAGTAAGAAGCTACAAGTATAAAACGCATCTTCTTGCCTCACGCGTCTTCATATAGCCCTGTGTACGTCAGCTTGGAATGAATTGACTTGCAGGAATCTACGGAACAACAAGTTGCAGTACGTGGAAGACGGAGCGTTTCAGGGATTGAAGAGCGTCACCAGCTTGTAAGTGCAGTCGACATGATGAAGCAAAACTGTCACCAGCGCCGCCTGTGTTTCGTTATTTGCAGAGACATACAGGGTAACGACATCCAGCACTTCTCTCACGAAATGTTCCATGGCCTGCACTCTCTGGAGTCTCTGTAAGTGAAGCTTTTCTCTCTCTCTCTCTGTGTGTGCGTGTGGGTGTGTGTGGTTTCAAAGTACGAAGTACTCCCAAAGTACGAAGAAGTGGCAAGAGCATTAGTTACGACAAACCGAAAATCATAGCATAGAGGGCTAGCTCGCAACAGCAAGGGATTGGAAGGGCGCTCCACATCGAGGAAGGCGCAGCGCCCATTTTACAGCGGAGCTCTATATATCTACCCTCCCATAAATTGGTCAATGTCCGCGCCTCAAAACTCCCGCGCCCTCTATGAGGGGGCTAAGCAAATCAGTAAGGCATGTGCTGACACCTGTGTACGTAGCAAGAGTAAATCTAACAAACCAACCAATACTACGTAACGCCAAAGGCATGTGCTGACACCTGGCGTAGCAAGATCAGAGCTAGGATACGGGCAGTGAGTAGCAGTGAAGATCGTGCCCGTAAGCCGCGGGCTCGCCAGGACGGCGGGTGCCGCGAAGCGGAGAATGCGGCGAAGTGACGCAGGTCACAGGGTGCAGCGTACACAGGGCACAGTAAATTGGACAACCACAAGGATGCGTATGCGAAATTTCAGATAATCTTTCTAGACAGACATTTCGGATTCAGTTGTGCGGTGTGCGACAGACTGCGGTTCGAGAACGATATGATGGTGATTGATAACGTCATGGGCATCGGCAAGATTTTGTCGCTGGGGAGGGGGAGGGCAAACCTGTAGCATCGCGGCGAGGAGGGGATGCTGGTGTGGCTTGAGGAGGGGGGGGGGGCGCAAGAGCCCCCTTTTGCACCCCCCTGCCGACGCCCATGGTTAATGTTCGAGATGTTGCGAAGCGCGAACGTGATGCGGTTTTGACAGCTACCCCAGCTCCAGACTTAGCCAGCTACTCGGTTTGGCTGCGCCGAGGGAGCGCTAATGGCCGTAGCACGCATCGATCATCTGGTTGGTGTGACAGGTGGTCGCTAACAAGCCATGGATCTATTCCATTTCCGCGCCTGCGCAAAGAACGGAATAGGCAGTTAGTATGTTGCATGCGCTGGTCTGGGGAGGCCGCGTGTAGTGCGTACTGCCGAAGAATAGCTCAGCTGTTAGCCCACATTCACAGGAGTGGAATGTCTGCGATCTTTAATTAGTGCTCGCTACTGCTGGCGTCTCTTCACCGTGCAGCTTCAGTGATTCGTTCAAGTTCTGCTGCTTGGCGTCGCCACAAGTGTCCTTCGACTACTGCCTGCCGCCGGCTGACGAGATCTCGTCGTGCGAGGACCTCATGAGCAGTCCCGTGCAGCGCTCCTTCCTCTGGGTGCTGGGAGTTGTGGCGCTTCTGGGCAACCTGTTCGTCATCGCGTGGCGCCTCAAGACCAAGAACTCGAACCCGGTCAGCTCGACGCTCATTCTCTCGTTGGGCTGCGCCGACTTGCTCATGGGCGTGTACCTGATCGTCATCGCTAGCGTGGACATCTACTACCGCGGCCGCTACATCCAGAACTCGGACGTGTGGCGCGCCAGCGCCCTGTGCAAGCTGTGCGGCTTCCTCTCGACGCTGTCCAGCGAGAGCTCCATCTTCACGCTGGTGCTCATCACAGCCGACCGCCTCATCTGCATCTCCTTCCCCTTCTCCATGGTGCGCGTCGGCCTGAGGCGAACCTACCAGCTCATTGCGGCCGCCTGGGCCACCGCCGTCGCCATCGCCGCACTGCCACTCGTCATACAGCCGTACTTTCAGGTGCGCTCTCTTGTCCGTGCCTGATGGCCAAGCCCTTCCGCGTCCTCCTTCCGTGCTTCTCGTCTGGAATTTACGGGGTATTGAAAATGCACTGGGATGACGCTGTTAAAGGGATGCACTAAAGGGAAACACTTAATTCGTTTAGACTGATAAAGTATACTTTGAAAATTCTATTTTAGTTAATTTCGCAATAGTAGGTTGATCATTTCGAGAGAAAATGAAGGCCAAAGTTGCAGTTTTGTTTTTATTTGGCACCGTAATATGTTAGTGTGACGTCACAGATTTCAAACTATTTACTCGTACTTGGCCCATCGTCGCCCAGCATAAACGTTACCGAGACTCGCCAAGTTCAGTCTTCGAGGCTCTTTCGTAGAGTGACAGTGTAGTCCATCTTCGTCAATAACAAGTAGGCCCTAGCCGTCAAGATCCATGACCTCACGGCGAGTTGATGCGGAGACTTGAAGGCGGCGTCGCCACCCGCCTTTTTTTCTTCTTTTTGTTGCGATAGCAATTATATGGACACTTCAACCGGATTTCTGCCGTCGCCGTGAGGTTCCCTATAGATAAAATATTCGCCGCGCGACGTATGCCCGATCGGAAGCGTGCGGGGACGCGCGCTATCACAGAGAGCGAACGCACGGCGGAAAGCAAACGCGACCGTCGCGCGAAAGGCCTTGGACATGGAGGAAGGAAACAAATCAGGAGAGGCCCTGACGTCACTTTTTTGAAGCCGGAAGTGCAGCCATGTTGGTGTGCCACCTCTATTTGCGCCTCCAATCAGGGGTTCTGCAGCTCGCCGGAGCAGATGGGCGCGAACTTTGAACTTGCATTGTTACGAGCCGCCGGATGTGTGTGCTCCTGACGCGCGTCAAAACAAAGCCTACAAAACTTCTGTAGCAGTTTTAGGGAAGCAGACGTGCTCCTGTGTTTTTCCGTGGCACGTTGAAGAAGACAACGAAGACCCGCGTCGTGATTGCTTGAGTGTATCTGTTGCTGGCCGACACTCACACTCACAGACCCAAAACACAACTTTCAAGCTCACACACCACACTCCAAAGTCAGCTTTTCTGGCGAACAAAAGGTGCTGCGGGAAAGACACCGGCGGAAAAATCTTATCTCACTTTTCAGAGACCGAGAGCAGCAGCGAAAGCTTCACGAGCGCGGTTGTCATGGCAACTTTGACATTTGGGGTACCCGTCCCAATGCTCCTTTGCGAAAAACAGCACGTGACTTCTGCCACACCTTCTCCAATGCGTTCATGCTGGCCAGGGCCTCTCCTGGGGTTTCCTTCCTCCATGGCCGTGGGGGTATGGGAGGGAGGGAGGGAGGGAGGGAGGCGGGGCGACGCTGTGCTCCGGCACCAAAGGCGTATATTGCAACCGGGCGGCGTATTTCTATTTGAGCCCACGTACAGTGCTCGACCGCTGGCGCCACGCTGCGCCGCTCGCGCGTACCGCGTTTCAAGGTGGTTCGCATGAATGCAGTCCTTAGAAGCGTTGCTGTATGGCTGAGTGGTTATGGCGCCCGCTTTGGGATCATGCGTGCGTGGGTTGGAATCCCACACAAGCTAGCATTTTTTTTTCTTTATATCGCGCTTTTCCTTTTTTTTCTCTCCGTTTGCCAGCGCGGGCGGCTGAACCCCGGTGCCACGGCGGAAGCCGTGGTGCCGGGCGCCGATGCCAAGCGGCGGTCGTTGGGGTGTTGCGGAGCGCAGCGTAGCAACACCCCAAATAAAAAAATACTGCTCCAGTCAGGTAGACTGCTCCCTCCCTGATAGTGAGATTATATTGGGATCATCAAAACAGTGATGCGTTTATTTAGGAATACCACCGATCCCCTAACAGCAGGCTAGTCACCACCAGTCCAGCGTGTTCTCCGTCAACGCCTCCTCCGTTCCAACGGCGGCGGCTAGAAACATGGTACGCGCGAGCGGCGCAGCGTGGCGCCAGCGGTCGAGCACTGTGTGTGGGCGCAAATAGAAATACGCAACCGGGCGCAAGGGGAACTTGCCACTCAATCTCCCACGCGAAAGCAAGAAAGCGGGAAGGCAGCGCGGGAGGGAGGGGGGGCGGCGCAGCTTCTACTCTGCCAACAACCGTGCTCGTACGTTACCCAGCTGTGGCGGTCGCCCGCACAGTCTCTTATCTCCACACGGCTCTGACCTTTGTATGCGCTGTGCATTCGCCGCTCAGTTTCCGTTGAAGCGATAGACCGCACGAACCTTCGCCCGCTGCGTCGGCTGCGCTTGCTGCCAGCGTTTTGACAGTCGTCGTCTGCGGTCATTCAGTGTGATCTATTCATGTTTGCTTCTGCGCGTTGACACCACGCTTGTTAATTCAGTTAGTAATAGTCGAGCCTATCTCACATGCTCATTTTCCAGCGCGCGCTACACATGCAATGCTGCTCGGATCGGCAGTGCAGCGCTACAGGTGTGTATATATCCCTTCGCACCCGCACGCGCTGACCACGGGACGCGCTTCTCATCAACACCACCGTTTCACACGCGCCTTGTCATGGTCATCGAGTCACTCTTCATGTCGGTCTACTTACGCCGCAGCACACCTGCTTGCTTACTAAGCTCATGTTTACTACAATTCATATTGCTACCAAAGCCACTCACCTTACTTCGTATGACATTACTGTGTTGCTATCGCATTCATTGCTTCGCCCTTAAGGCGAAACGGTGACATTTCTTTTTTTGCGTCTTTTCTGGCTTACCAAGTCAGAAACGGTAAGAGTGACTCACGGTAAGAGTGTTTTTGTTTTTTCATTATTGTAGAAAAATAATTTATCAATACAGCTCAATTAATTTTTTCTCTTTAGTGTCCCTTTAAGATGTCGTAGCTTCATCGAAAATATTTATTTATTTATTTATTTATTGAGATTTCAATTATATAGACACGCCAAACCCATTTCCGACGTCGTCGTCGCCGTGATGCTCCGTATAAATTCCAAGTGCGATAACATCGTGGCCGCGCCATGCATGTATGCAGTGGATGCGACAAAGCGTGCGAGGGTGAGTCGAGGCTGGTAGCTCGACCTCGCTCGCGAGGGAGGCAGGCAGGCGAGGAGGAAGCACGCCGGGGTTTCTACTCCAGCGGCGGCCGCTTGGGTTCGCATTGAAGCGAGAGGCAACACGTAGCTCGCTGCGGCTCTTCTTCACGCCGGCATTTCGACAGCGAGCGTACGCGGTCATCAAGCGAGATGTGTTCATGTTTGCCTGTGCGCGCGGGACACCATGCTTGTTAATTTAGTTAGTACGCTACTGTTAACAAGTTTATACGACCGATAAAACTACTATCCTTAATTGAGCCGCAAAGTGCAAAAATATTAAAAAGAAAGGGTCTGGTTGTGTAAGCGATACATCTATCACATTGTATTCTGCAGAAATGTACTTTTTCTTTTTTTTTCAAAATATGGTATGACAATGTAGTTCTGCGTCACACCTTGCCTCTCTGCGCACGCGCGGAAGTTTTGTTTTTGTTTTCTGTATGGTTCCGAGGCTGTCATTAAACAGTTGGTAGTTCGGCTCTTCACGAAATGTATTTCGCGCCACAATCAAGCGCACCGACTTGCTCAAGAAGTTCTTTTGTTACTATCCTTACTTCGTATAGCTGTCTAATAATTTGCTACCGCAATCGATCCTTCACCTTTCGGGCGAAACTGCAACTTCCTGTTTATTTTATTTAATTTTTTCTTCAAAACGACGCGGCGACACACAAGCGTTAGATTTTCAAAGCATTGTAATCAACCTTTTTCTGGCTGCTGACTATGTCCGGTGCATCAATGTACGAACGCTGTAATTTAGGCGCCACAAATAATTCATGCGCTAAATTTACATTCGATGTTGTACACAACCTTTAAGAAAGGAAAGTACAGAATAAAGTGAGGTGTGGCAGTGATTGACCGCAAGAAAACACCTCTCACTCGTGAGTGATGATGAATACGCTCGGCTCCGCGTTTCTTTCCGTGGCAAGCTGTGAAAAAGTACGCGCCACTTATATAATTACGCTGATTCCTAACTCTGCGGACTCCGATTGTCGATGTGACTTCGAACAGATCCTGACTGAGAACAGAAAAAAATCCGACACATCAATGCTTAGCGACATGCATAGAACTCTGGAGGATACCGACATCCAGAGCAACTCAGGCAAAGAAATCGAAACAGTTGTACCGCGACCAGCAGCAAGAAAAAAAAAAAGAAAAAAACAATCGTCGGCCCTTCCCCTACCGGAAATTGGGGGTAAGCGAAGCTTGTCCTGGGTGCACCTTGTGTTTGAAGGTTACCTTTCTTGTGAGTAACTTGACCGTGCCCAAGGGAAGTTCAGGTGATCTGCTCGGCGTTGACGGAGTGCCGCAGCTTCAGCGGAGCCATAGAATAAAGAACGAACTTTAGAGAAGGGAAATTGTACCTTCCACATTGGTACGAAAATAAGAAGCGCTAGCGCATGGAACTCACTGGGGCACCCGACAGATGGCGCTGCTCAAACAGGAAGCGGAAATCTAGTGTGTGTGTGTGTGTGTGTGTGTGTGTGTGTGTGTGTGTGTGTGTGCGTGCGTGCGTGCGTGCGTGCGTGCGTGCGTGCGTGCGTGCGTGCGTGCGTGCGTGCGTGCGTGCGTGCGTGCGTGCGTGCGTGCGTGCGTGCGTGCGTGCGTGCGAAATCCAATATGGCCGCTTTTTACCGGTCGCACCGCGCCCGCCCTGCTGGCTTTGCGGCATGCCTCAGTGCCTTGGCTGCCGCTTAGCTGGTGCGTTTTATTTGCCAGGAGACCAAAGAGCCTTTACTGACGCCTACACAAACAAGCCACAAGTGAGTGAACAGGACGTGCGACTTTATTAGAAGACAAACAGTGCACCTTCTCGTACAAGAGCAGCAATAAAACTTGCATGTTGAGATACGCTGAAACAATAAACGCGAGTTCGTAAACTGCTCACTTTTGACATCGCACATGGCGGTCCGGTAACGTGCGACAACCAGCAGCGCAAGCAGATAGTGTCCAACCTGTTTGCACCGACAGTCACCGTTGAAGATCAGCAACTTGCATACCGAAGCAATCGGGTGACGCAGGCATCTGCTGCCGCACCCAACACAGCAACATGGACTACCGTGCGTTTTAGCATTACCTCCTTTCCAACCTGCACGGTTAGTTTTGTCTATCGGGGCCGCTAATGTGTCACTGACACTCGGTGCCCCATTTTCTCTCAATATGCACAAGTCGGTTTCGTGGGCATCACCTTCGGCAGCCACTTTTGCGGCCCTTTCCACCCAGGTGGCTATCAACTTCATACACTTCCGACCATGTAAGCACGTATGCCAAATCGCGGCTCAGGAAGCCCACAAGCACAATTTGCCCACGACTGCAGCAGGAAAGGACGGAACGGGGAGCACCAATCACGGTGCATGTAAATAGGGAGTCTATGTCGCTGCGCGGACTGCAGGAACAGGTGCTTACCTCGAGAGACTGCTTCCCAATGCAAATGACCAGGCCGCCACATCCAAGAAACGTAACACAGTGACCATAAACAAGTGAGATAACAGCAAAATGAGATTCTGCATTCAATCACCACATAAAGTTCAGACAATACACTATACATTGGCTAAGATCCACATGGTAACAGTGAGGAATGACGTAAGACGGGTCACTTAGGCGCATTCAGCAGTCCAACTACAGGTGCAGTGCTTGTGCTTGCCTTCGTTGCACATGGTGGTCTGGTAACAAGCGACAACAACAAACGCAAACCGATTGGGCAGCATATCCCACCTGTTTGCACCGACATTCATCGTTGAAGATAAGCAACTTGCATTGCGAAGCATTCGGCTAACGCAGGCATCTGCTGCCGCAGCCAACCCAGCGACATCGACTACCCAGCATTTTAGCGTTAACTCCTTTCCAGCTTGGATGTTTCTTTTCTTTCGGGGGCCGCTAATATGTGGCTCACACTTGGTGCCCCACTTTGTCTCAATATGGACAAGTCGGTTTCTTGGGCATCACCTTCAGCAGCCACTTATGTGGGCCTTTCTACCCATGTGGCTATCAACTTCATACACTTCGTACCATGCAAGCATGTATGCTGCTCTCTGTTGACGCCAAATCACGGCCAACGAAGGCCACAAGCAAAATTTGCACACGGCTACTGCAGGAAAGGACGGAATGGGGAGCACCAATCACGGTGCGTATATATTGGGAGTCTATGTCGCTGTACGGACTGCAGGAGCAGGTGCTTAACTTGAGAGACTGCTTCCCAATGCAACTTACTAGGCCCCCCAAATCCGAGGAACGTAACAAAGCGACCACGACCAAGTTTCTGCAACCAGATTTTGCAATCAACCATATCAGTGTAGCTTGCACAAAAACCCAGGCTATTGAGCAAGAAGGGCAGTCCTGAACGAGACCAGGAATTAAATATGGGAATGAGAAAGCTTGCATTCAAGAAAGCCACTCTGCTCTGCAAGCAGTGAAGGCCAATAACATTAAGAAAAGTGAAATGCTACATAGCACACGGTGCAAAGGTTAATGCAAGACACATGCCGATGTCGCATCTGCTATTTCAGGAGAGGAATTTAACATGGCAACGTACAGTAGAGAATACTGCTACAAAGATGTAATGCTAATAGACAATGACGGGCAAAGGATCGGTTCACCTTTATGTTTGGAGCACAATCAACCTCTCTATATGGCTTTCATAGATTATGAAAAGGCATTTCATTCAGTAGAGATAGCAGCAGTCATAGAGGCATTGCGTAATCAAGGAGTACAGGAGGCATACGTGAATATCTTAGCAAACATCTACAAGGATTCCACAGCTACCTTGGTTCTCCACAAGAAAAGCAAAAAGTTACCTATCAAGAAAGGGGTCAGGCAAGCAGACACAATCTCTCCAATGCTATTCACTGCATGCTTAGAAGAAGTATTCAAGCTCTTAGATTGGGAAGGCTTAGGAGAGAGGATCAACGGCGAATATCCCGGCAACCTTCGGTTTGCAGATGACATTGTCCTATTCAGCAACATTGGAGACGAATTACAGCAAATGATTGAGGACCTTAATCGAGAAAGTGTAAGAATTGGGTTAAAGATGAATATGCAGAAGACAATGTTCAATAACCTGGCAAGGGAACAAGAATTCAGGATCGCCAGTCAGCCTCTAGAGTTTGTAAAGGAGTACGTTCATCTATGTCAATTACTCACAGGGGACCCTGATCACGAGAAAGAAATTTACAGAAGAATAAAATTGGGTTGGAGTGTATACGGCAGGCATTGCCAAATCCTGACTGGGAGCTTACCACTGTCATTGAAAAGAAAAGTGTACAATCATTGCATTCTACCGGTGCTAACATATGGGGCAGAAACTTGGAAGTTAACAAAGAAGTTCGAGAACAAGTTAAGGACCGCACAAAGAACGATGGAACGAAAAATCTTAGGACTAACGTTAAGAGACAGGAAGAGAGCAGTGTGGATCAGAGAACAAACGGGGATAGCCGATATTCTAGTTGCCATTAAGCGGAAGAAATGGAGCTGGGCAGGCCATGTAATGCGTGCGTAGGATGGATAACCGGTGGACCATTAGGGTTACAGAATGGATACCAAGAGAAGGGAAGCGCAGTCGAGGTCGGCAGAAAACCAGATGGGGTGATGGTGGTGGTGGTGGTAACATTTATTTAGGTCCTGAAGAATCTTCACCCCGTTTTTATAGGGGCAAGACTGCGGGCCGCTCCCACGTTGGGACGGGAAGGCCAAGCCTCACCGCCGCATCGTGGGCCTTCTGGACAGCCCGGAGTTGATTAATCCATTCGTGGCTCTTGACCAATGAATAAAATGCGTCCGCCATCAATACGTGGTCCGTGGGGTGCTGTAAAGAGGGGCACTCCCAGAGCATGTGTTTGAAATCGCTAACTCCGCCGCAGTCGGGACAAAGAGGGGAGACCTCCGTGTACCTACTGATGATGGAGAGTGTGGGATACGAGTTCGTTTGTATTAGCCTGAGGGTCACGGCTTGAGGCCTCGTGAGATTTCGATGTGGCAGGGGGAAAGCCCTACGACTCATCTGATAGTGGCTAGTGATCTCGTTGAAGGTGGAGAGAATGTCCCTGAAACGGGGGGGTTCTGCCTCCGAAAAGGTCGGACCAAGCCCGTCGCCGGTCCCACCCGGCACACCGGCCTCCCAGTGCCCGGCGCGGCCGGAAAGACCTCGCGCCCGGGCATGGGCCAACTCATTAACGTTGGCTAGCCCCCCTAGTTCTGCGCCCTCGTGCGCCGGGAACCATGTAATGACGTGATGAGTAAACACCTTACCCTCAAGTGCCCTACCAACCTCTTCACAAACTGCCCCAGTCGAGAAAGCTCGAAGGGCTGATCTCGAGTCCGTATAAATATCTTCAATGTCCGACCGAAGGAGCGCCAGCGCAATGGCCAGCTGCTCCGCCTTGCAAGCCGATGACGTCCTGATTGACGCGGCCGATAACACTCGACCCTTCATGTCCACGACGTTAGCAACAAAATGGCTGGAGTCGCCTTCGTATTGGGCAGCATCTACAAAACATGACTCTGCCTCGTGCGCATGTGCGTACCGCAAAAGCGCAGAGGCGCGAGCCGTCCTCCTGCCAGTGTTGAAAGTCGGATGCACGTTCCTCGGAAGTGGGGAGACCTTAATAGCCTGCCTCACACTATCCGAAAGCTGAACGTTCCTATCCCTTAACGTCTTCGGATTGATCCCGACCTTAGCCAGGATCCCTCTTCCCGCCTCTGTAGACAAGAGTCTAGCAGTTTGTGCGGATTGCTGCGCTTCGATAACTTCCTCTAATGTGTTGTGGACGCCTAGGCTTGCTAGGTTTTCTGTGCTTGTGCGCATTGGGAGTCCTAGGACTCTCTTAATACTTTTCCTGATGAGCGTGTTCAACTTGTTCATTTCGTGTTTCTGCCATCTGTGCATCGGAGTGACATAATTCACATGGCTCATGAGAAACGCGTGGAAAAGCCTGAGGAGATTATCTTCCTTAAGGCCTCCTTTTCTGTTAGAAACCCTTACAATGAGTCTGATTACTCCTTCAGCATGTCCTCTAAGCTTATCTATAGTACGCCCGTGCTGACCGTTAGCTTCAATGATCATGCCTAGCACCCGGAGAGAACGAACCCTTGGGATATCGCTGCCGGACGACGTTCGCACGCCAATATCAATCTCCTCTGGAGGCCTCCACCCTCTAGGCTTGGGTCCTCTTCTAGTGGGACGATATAGGAGTAACTCCGATTTGGAAGGCGATAGCCGGAGACCCATCCGATTGACGTGTTTTTCTACGTGTTTTCTGATGGGGTGATGAAATTAGGAAATTTGCAGGCACAAGTTGGAATACGCTAGCGCAGGACAGGGGTAATTGGAGATCGCAGGGAGAGGCCTTCGTCCTGCAGTGGACATAAAATATAGGCTGCTGCTGCTGTTGCTGCTGCTGCTGCTGATGATGGTGGTGATGATGATGATGGTCATGATGATGATGATGATGATGATATAGCAGCACAAACATTGGAACCAACTTGTGAGCGGCGCACGAGAGGCAGGTGGGCAAGTATTTCGAGGAGACGGAAGGCACGTGTGCCGCCTGCGTATACGGGCGCTACTCGGAATCGAGAACTATAGAAAGGCAACGCAATAAAAGGAAACGCAGACTCACGGAGCTGTGCTCATGCGCGCGATATACAAGGTGTTTCAGCGAACACTTTCAAAAATTCTTAAAGGTTGCCTGTGGCAGATAGTACAATTCTAGTTCATGAGCTGGTCTACTCGAAGAGGCGGACATTACTTGCACAAGCGATGGAAATGCATAATCAAATAATTAAGAAAAATTCACTAATTAAGTTTTTAACTAATTACCTGATGGCCCATAGTGCAATTTACAAATTGTAGCCGTGGAGTTCGCAAGATGGATCCACTTGGAACGAATTCTCGGATGACACCAGTTTTGAAATATTAATTCCCGATTTTGCGGAGAAATGCATTGGCGTTCCAGTTAGTTGCTTAACAAAACGTCGCTTTATGCATTGAAGCACAAAATTAACTGGAACGCCAATCCGGTACCCATCAACGGGTTCCTCAACAACTACGCCACGGTCTACGGATCTGGCATCACCTGTGAACGTACATTTAGGCTCACAAAGATTAGCCTCTCTTTCTACCATCGGTAGAACCGTGCGTGCGACTTCTTCGCACCTTCCGTGCGCTACCTCTAGGGGTGTCCTGGCGTGTTCTGATGTGTGCTCAGACATGCAGTGAGCGGAGATATTCAAAGTGCTCCTGCATGGAGCGGGCTCCCATATCTGGAGCCACTGTAAATATTGCAAGGTAAACCTTTTTCTCTCGCTCCTACTCCTGGACGTACTGTACCATCCCTGTGGCTGGAAGGATCCCCGGCCTAAACGCTACCCCGAGTCCCAACAACGGACGCTATACTATAGCCTCGTCTGCCTTGCATCGCTTGTCACGTGTTTCAGGTCTGCCTTCCTCGAATTGTCGAATCTACAAGGACTAACCTGTACATGTCTGCATGTTGCTGGACTGGCACAACATTCCAAACTTTTATTGGGGCCTTCTGTGCAGGGGGAGTTCTATGCGCGCTCGGGTGTGTGTCTGGCGCTGCACATCACCAACCAGAAGCCGTCCGGCTGGGAGTACTCGGTGGCCGTGTTCTTCTGCGTCAACTTCTTCGCCTTCGCCAGCATTGTGGCCGCGTACGCGTACATGTACCTCAGCATCCGACGCTCCAAGACGGCCGTCAAGCGGCACGCCGCGCGGCCCCCGCAGGCCGACAGCCTGGTCGGCCGCCAGATGGCGCTCATCATATTCACCAATTCGCTCTGCTGGTTTCCCATGATCGTCATGGGGCTCATGGCCATGTCGGGCGTCCGCATACCAGGTGAGCCATACACAACCCTCCAGCACTTACCCTCGGGACGACAGCGAAACTTACATTTTACTAAATTATGTGCACATATGAAGTGTTGCGATAGCTGGAGAACGTCGTACAACTTCTTTCGAAATATCCTGGCCGATCTACGACAAAATCTGTGTGTAGGAGCTTAGTAGCGATGTTAACCTTTTTAGGCTAAAAAAATCGATAGGCGGATGTGATTAATCACCACTCTTCGTATTGCTTCACGACCGACAGCGTACAAAAACGTCACCGTTTACGTCACCCAGCAGCGGGCAGCAGTCAGCGCGCTGGCTCCTGGGTGACGCAAACAGAAACGTCCCCTCGAGGGTCGCTGCAGTTTCGATTTCGCGCGCTCTGGTAGCCGTCGTGCCACAGTTCCGCAGATAAAAGGCTCGTATCGCTTCAATTTCCCACTTACTATGAGCCCGCTGAAACCAAATGTTAATTAATGGATTTTCCTTAATTGGCTCCTATAGTTACCCCATATCACCCATCACCCCGTGGTCGCCACCACTGATGGCATGTTTCCGAAGGAACCACCCTTTTATTTCAAAACGGCTCGCTATTTTTTAATATTACTTCGTCTCCATCAAAAGCTGCAAGCCTTCATTATTTAAAAAATAAGAAAATTAGCTACCATCGTCGTTACTGCAACGCAATTGTTTTATTCTGTTGTCTCAATTTGTTTACTGTAACGTATTTACTCAGCCACGGCGATCATTCTCGTGGTGTCGTCTTTCATCTTGACCTTCGTCCGTTGCGCTGAATGTTCCGCGGCCCACCGGCGGAGCGTGTTGCCGGGATGCTGTCGCACGCCTGGTGCTCCGCAGACGATGCGTGTGCCCCACGTGACCCGACCCTTCGGTTCGCGAACGCTCCACGGGGGCCTCGGCACGACGACGGCGGTGATGCCTGCAGTGGCTTCGAAAGTTCTGACGGATAAGCGTGATGGCGCTACGTCTTTGTGTGTCCTTTCTTTAGCTGCAGCGCACTCGATGAAGCGGTCATTACTTCTACCAAAATTCAAAAGGCTCAATTAAATAGTTATTTTAATTGCGCTAATTAACTTTTTAATTAATAAGGCGCATATTGTAATCTACGAATTGTTGCTAGTGACTTCGCAAGGCGTATCCACTTGGAACGAATTCTTTGGACTGCACCAGTTTCGGGATATTAATTTTCAATGTGTCCGACGTTCGAAAGCGCAGTTTTATGCATTGAACCACAAATGAGGCAGTGCAGGGTGACATGGGTTGGGCCTCTTTTGAAGTCAAAGAAGCGCAGAGCAAAATTAGTTTTGTAGAAAGACTTGGGAACATATGGATGAAAATAAATGGGTGGCTAAAGTGCACAAGTATCTGCACATGGAAAAGCGCGGACACAGGACGGAGGAAGAGGTCAAGAAAGTTTTAAACCAAGTCCAGGGTAATTGAAACTGTAAATAGACAACCAAGAGTCATAAGGAAGAAAGTGAGAGAAACAGAGACCATGAATTGGATGCAAAGAATGGAAACAAAAAAGACCATGCAGATTTACAAGAATGAGAAGAAAGGATTTGGAAGAGAAAGTCTGTAGGATAAAACAAAGGGCAGTGCCTTGCTATTTGAGACTCGAGCCGGTTGCCTAAGGACCAAAACATATCGGAGAAAATATTCGGAACTAGATGAGGCATGTATACGCTGCAGTAAAGATCCGGAGACCACTGAGCACATCCTAATGGAACGCGAAGGGATTGACCCAGCGAGAACCCTAGGTAAAGTACACCTTGTAGAAGCGCTTGGGTTTAAAGTGGACAGAAGTATCAACCAGTCAGCAGTCGAGATAAGCAAGAGAACTTTGGAACAGTGCTGGAAAAAATGGAGGGAAGAAATTGATACGACCTGATCTCTTACAGTCATCGGTAGCGGTAAAATGTATACTTTGACGAGGGGGGGGGATTAACGAAATTTATACAAAAATGTTAGATAAAAACATGTATAGCGTACCTGATTAAATCAAGTAGGTTAAGTGACTATTTGTCACCGCCCCCTTTCGAAGGCGATGCCATTCAATCATTATCATCAAGCACAATAGTAACTGGAACACCATTGCATTTCGTCAGACACATTGAAAATTAATATATCGGAACTGGTGCAGTCCAAAGAATTCGTTACAAGTGGATACGCCTTGCGAAGACACTAGCAACAATTCGTAGATTAAAATATGCGCCGTAAAATTATTATTTAAAACGTTAATTACTGCAATTATGCCAATTATTTAACTGAACATTTTTATTTCTGGTAGAAGTAATGACCGCCTCATCGAGTAATTTAGATCAAGGGTTATAATTGTGCTAGCTGCCACTGGCAATATTTTTAAAATTTGGTGTAGCTAAAGAAAAGACCCTGTGCCAGCTGGATGTGAGCGAGGCCGTCCTTTGCGCAGGCGAGGCGTACGCGTGGACGGCCGTGTTCGTGCTGCCGGCCAACTCGGCGGCCAACCCGCTCATCTACACCATCGCATCGCTGCGGTTCCGCTTGTTCTTGCTGCGCATCGGGCTCGCCCGCAAGAAGCACTCGCTCTCCTTCAGCAAGGCCATCACCGCCCGTGAGTGTCGTGCTTGATCTCACTTTGCGGCCTTTGTTCCCTTCACTGCGAAGCATCCTGCGCAACATTTTCGTCATCATTGGGGTAGCCCCCGCGCAGCAGCCGGTTGTGTTGTGAGCGTGTCTTCCGCCGTGACGTCGTGCGTTCTCGTCTCTCGCATAGATGGCTCGCCATCGTAGTGCGGAACTCCGGAATAATTTGGACCACCTTGGGGTTCTTTTAACGAGCACTTAAATCCAAGTACACGGGTATTTTCGCATTTCGCCCCCATCGAAATGCGGCCGCCGTGGCCGGGATCTGATCCCGCGACCTCGTGATTAGCAGCCCAACACCACAACCACGGCGGGTGCCAAGAATCTCTGGATGCGGACAAGCCGCCACTGGTAACTGAAACTGGCAGCGCGAGCGCTCTAGAGTGAGGCTAGCTTAGCAGGGCTGTTTGAGGAATTATCAGGCATTGCGTGGGTTATCATTGGCCTTCGTCAGGTTAGAAGAACTGGTGAGGCTTATACTGTGCTGACTAACGGCCACGTTTTCTGCTACAGAGGCCCTACAGATAATAGAGAATACGGGATAGGATTTCTAACCCATAAGGACATAGCGGGTAATCTTGATGAATTCTACAGAAATAATGACATGGTGGCAGTCGTCGTAATAAAGCTTAATACGAAGTATAGACTAAAGGTAGTACAATCCTACGCTCCAACCTCCAGTCATGACGGTGAATAAATAGAACACTTTTATGAAGATGTTGAGTTAGCAATGGGAAAGGTGCAAACTCAGTATACTGTGGTCATGGGCGACTTCAATGCAAAAGTGGGGGAAAAGCAGTTTGGTGAGCAAGCAATAGGTAACTACGGCATCGATTCTAGGAATGCAAGAGGAGAGATGTTAGTAGAATTCGCGGAAAGGAATAGGCTCCGAATAATGAATACCTTCTTCAGGAAGCGCAGCAACAGGAAGTGGACCTGGAAAAGCCCTAATGGAGAAACAAGGAATGAAATTGATTTCATACTCTCTGCCGATCCAAGCATAGTGCAGGATGTAGAAGTGTTAGGTAAGGTTAGGTGCAGTGACCATAGGTTAGTGAGGTCTAGGATTTCTCTCAATTTGAAGAGAGAGAGAGAGTGAAATTAGTCAAGAGGAAACAGGCCAACCTAGAGGCAGTAAGGGTAAAAGCAGACCAATTCAGGCTGGTGCTTGCAAACAAATATGCAGCTTTAGAAAAAGTAGATAAAGACAACATAGAGGTAATGAATGAAACCTTAACTAGGTTGATCTCGGAAGCAGCAATTGAAGTGGGAGGTAGGGCACCAAGGCAACCAGTAGGTAAGCTCTCCCAAGTAACAAAGGACCTAATAAAGAAACGACAAAGCATGATGGTTTCAAACTCCATAGATCAGATAGAATTCACTGAATCGTCAAAACAGATCAACAAGAAGAAAATAAGGGATATTCGAAATTATAACGTGGGAATATTGAGGAAGGAGTAACGAATGGCCACAACATGAAATCAGTGAGAAGAAAACTTGGCACAGGACAAGGCAAGTTGCATGCACTGAAAGATAGGCAGGGCAGGGTCATCAGCAATGTTGATGACATAGTAAAATCAGCAGAATTATAACGCCGTTAGACAATACAAACACGCTGTGTTTGTGTTGTCTAGTTCTCTTCCCTTGTGTCCATATCTGCCCGCCTTACCTTTTTTCTCGATGAATCCAAACCACCTAGGTCAACTTTCTGTAGTTTTAAGAATTATATACTGAGTTGTACAGTACCCGGAGCAGCCACGCTACCTTCATTCTAAGTAGTGATGAACAGGTACAGAGGGTCCTTCTATAACTAGCGATGAAGTTATAAGGGCCTTGCAAGACATGACCCTGGAAAAGGCAGCAGGAGAAGATGGAATAGCAGTCGATTTAATCAAAGATGGAGGAGATGTGCTTGAAAAGCTTGCAGCCTATACGCAATGCCTCACGGCTTCATGTGCACCAGAGAGCTGGAAGAATGCCAACATTATACTAATCCATAAGAAGGGAGACGTTAAAGAATTGAAGAATTATAGACCCATTAGCTTGCTTTCAGTATTGTATAAAATATTGACCAAGATAATTTCCAATAGAATCAGGGCAACACTTCAGCCAACCAAGAGAACAGGCTGGCTTCAGGAAGGGATATTCTACGATGGATCATATGCATGTCATAAATCAGGTAATCGAGAAATCTGCGGAGTACAACCAACATCTCTATATGGCTTTCATAGATTATGAAAAGGTATTTGATTCAGTAGAGATACCAGCAGTCATAAAGGCATTGCGTAATCCAGAAGTACAGCAGGCATACGTGAATATCTTAGCAAACATCTACAAAGATTCCACAGCTACCTTGGTTCTCCACTAGAAAAGTAGAAAGTTACCTATCAAGAAAGGGGTCAGGCAAGGAGACACAATCCCTCCAATGCTATTCACTGCATGCTTAGAAGAAGTATTCAAGCTCTTAGAGTGGGAAGGCTTAGGAGTGAGGATCAACGGCGAATATCTCAGCAACCTTCGGTTTGCATACGACATTGTCCTTCTTGTTCAGCAAGACTGGGGACGAATAACAAGAAATGATTGAAGACGATAATCAAGAAAGTGTAAGAGTGGGGTTGAAGACTAATATGCAGAAGACAAAGATAACGTTCTATTAATAGCCTGGGAAGGGAACACGTATACAGCCTTCATCTTTATGAAAGGGAACACGTGAGTGCGCGGCAGATAGCCTCGAAGTCCACATGTGACGCGGCACCGCGGCGAGATGTGAAACGAAAAGGGGAGAGGGGTGCCGTTCCTTTTATTGCCTACACTACCGTCACGAATGTATCTTTTTCTAACGCTTTCTTGTTGATATCCATCTTTTGTTGGGACATCTCAGCAAACGAGGATTGTTTTCGATAAGGATTGTTGCTATCACAGCTTCGGAACCATTCGAGGCAAACGAAAAGCATAATAAATTTCCACAGACCAGACTTGCTTTCACTATGTCACGTGCTGTTGATACAAGCGAAAATCATATAACAATAGCGCTTATCATTCTACGTGACGATGACGCGCAACCGGCCGCTCGAGGCCCTTTGCGTGTAGTGTATTCGCGGGCTGAATACACGCAAAGAGGTGTAGTTCATCTCTCTCTCTCTCTCTCTCTCTCTATATATATATATATATATATATATATATATATATATATATATATATATCGCACTCATTCAATGACTTACACACGACAATGTTGGAATCAGGCTTTCGCTCACACCACGACCGGGAAAACCGCGAGTCCTATCTTATCTATAAGTTTAATACCAGCGCCTCGGGTATTGATGAAAGCACCGGGAAACTTACGTGCTTGCCTTCTGATTAGACCAATGTGGTTCTACCCGAAAGTGAATTCCTTGTAGTCTAACCGCGACGCATGTAAAATGGTCTTGCTTCGTGCTGACACGTCCGCATATCCTCTCTCTTTGTCACTCTGGAGCCGCTATTGTGTCGCACGCCACCTTCGCACGGCATGTCTGCGGTAGAGTGTCGTCTTCTTATCTTAAACGATGGGGATCCCTCAAAACTTGAGAACGCGTTGCCTCAAGGGCAGCTCATCACAGCCACCCACATGTTTTTCCTTCTTCCCCCTTCCTCCGATTTTGTTTCGTTTGTTGAATGAAGGAGCACCCTCTAACTAGTGAAAGCAGTCGCTAGCCTCAGGGAGGGGAGAAGACGGGGAGCGGAACAGCTTCGAATGTGGGGGCATGCCCCCACTGGTTTAGAACCGCCCCCACACATCTACCCCAGTTGGCGTAGATGTGTGTAGATACTGTGCGCGAAAATTACTATGAGACGAAGCGGCGCTACTGTCTTTGTCATTGTTTAACTAGCGGTACTTACTCTTGCCGACGTACCTGGGCTGAAGCCCTTTCTTTCAAGGTCAGCGATACAACGCTGGCGGTTGAGCAAATTTCTGTATCCTCGAAGAAAGCCGTACATCTCGAAGTGCCGGAAACACGTACGGACAGTTGCAGCAGCAGTCCGCGAACTAGGCCACACAACACATATTCCCTAATGTGCCAGTCACTATTTTTGCAACCAACTACTACACGTCTTCAATCCACATGATTCGATCTACCATGATTGGAGCACAGTGTGTTAGCGAAAACTCAGTTGCATTTCCGACAGCTGATCGCACAGAAGCAAGGTAGAAGCGGTAATGGTTTCGTATTCGTGCGCGGTCGCTGAGGTGACGTATGGCGCGCCGCCGAAAGCGCCATCTCTTTTCTCTAGAACAAACTGCTCCGCTAAAATGGTCAATACCCGTGATGACAGTGAAATGCTTCTAGATGTCCATTAACCATGACTATATTACGGCGCGCAACTCTGTGCGCCGGCAGTTGCATCAAGGAGGTCTTACATCAGTATTTACATAAGTATAATTATTTACATCTTACATAAGTATTTTACTTGCGATAAGGCAATTTAGTTAGTGATATATTGACACGTGTACATGTTTATCTCACCGGTGACCGCTTTTCACCGGCTAACAAATGTTAAACGTTATCGTTAGGCACAGGACGCGCCTCCATGTTCTCGAACGTTATCGATGCTTCTATCCGTCGTCTGTTGTCACCGACGCTTGTGTAATCTGGGCCGGTATCTCGTAGCGATGCCTTTAAAGTAATAATGCCTTGTCGCGCTTATCGCGCTTTGTCAGTGGTCAGAGCGACGGTCCGCTCGCATTATCAACGTTGATATCGTCGCTCTGACCACTGACAAAGCGCGATAAGCGCGAAAAGGCATTATTACTTTAAATGCATCGCTACAAAATACCGGCCCTGATTGTATCAGCGACGCGAATTGTCTAGTACTTTCTGGAAGACACGCGGGCACCAGGGATTAATCTAGAACCTTCGATGACCCATGTATAAAAGCCGACGCGTTTCACCGCTGATCAGATTTCGACGATCGCCGACTATGTTCACCGCTATCGTTGTGCTTCGAGTGTAGCTTGCTTTTGTGGGCACAGAGCCGCGATTTTGTAGCGAGGCATTATGACTTATTCTACTCTAGTCTTATCATCCACCGCTCACGGCTGGTTGATCCCGTTGAAAACGCGAGCGGACCGTCGCTACGACCACTGACAAAGCGCGATAAGCGCGAAAAGGCATTATTACCGGAAAGGCATCGCTACGAAATACCGGCCCAGGTTCGCCCAATAGCAGCGGTAAGAATGAGTTTCGTCGTACACAGTTTTACGACTGTTTTCTTCACTGTCACTACTATACGTGACAACATGATCCTGCATGTATTTTATGTGTGCATGAAAGCGTTTTAATGATTAGCTTCTTTTAATGCGTAAGTATTCTTTGGCGGGTACCCCAGCTCCATCACGCGATAAGTGTAATGCCTTGTATCTGCACAAATTTGCGACGACATTCAATCGTTATAACAGTGTAAAGGTAGATGATCGGTAGCTATAGTATAAGTGATTGGGAACAATTTTAACCAATAAAAAAATTGATCAGAGAGAATACCCATAGGGATAGATAGAAAATGCATGAGGAAGCTTATAGTAGGGGTGGGCCAACTGAAATTTAGAGGTGGGATAACTGAAATTTAGGGATGGGCCAACTTGATTTACGAGTGGGCCAACTTGAAATTTGGACGTGTGCCAATTTAAAGTGAAAACCCAGCCCAACCACACGCAGCGATGCGCCAATAAGTATTTAAGGCGTAAATTTAACATTGAGACACGTGTAATGTTGTACATCATGTACGTGCACCTTCCCAGTGGTTCCCAACTGAAGAAAACGCACACCATCCAGGCGGCCGTAAGCAAAGGAAAAGGTGTACTTTCAGGTGAAATGTTATTCCCGGCGTCTTTGTACAGCCGAAAGCAACGCACGATTTCACCATGGCCTACTGAGGTGCTGCACTGCTCTAGAAAAGCATGCCACACTCATTAAATATCATTACAACAGCAGCACACTGCGTGCTCTGCTACGACGATTAACCATGGCGGCCAACTTCGGTGAGCCACCTTGAATTGCATAGACGAAAACACACGGATGTGTCTTGACCGCGACGTCAAGGTTTCTCCGCGCCCTGCAAGTCGCAAAGCTGGTTCTTTATTCTATGTCGTCTGCGCGCTTGTGATCTGCACGCTGAACATCAAAATTGGGCGTCATAATTAGGGCCTCGAAGCGTAATGATTTCTAAAGAGATTACCACAGCGCATGGGATCAGCGTAATTTTTTTCCAGGATGAGTGCCTGTCTGTAAGAGGGAAAGGGGAGGGGGTGTATAAATCCCTGTCTTCCGGTGGGTTTTGTGCTACTATTATCGTCCACCGCTGACGGCCTGCCGTTGATAACGCGGGCGGAGCTTCCCTCTGACCACTGACGAAGCGCGAAAAGACATCTTAGCAACGGAAAAGGCATTGCTACAAAATGGCGGTCGACCTCTCTGCCTTTTCTATCAATGAAATTTCTTACACACATACTGTTTGTATCTATCACGTGATTTAGTTTTCATTCCGTCCACTTTTAAACGTAAGTTTATAGCAGGCAATTACATAGGCAACTATACGTAAGAGTGCTTCGTTTTGTCTTCTTTCTTTCTGCAGGGTTTTACGTGCCAAAACCAGTTCTGATTATGAGGCACGCCGTAGCGGAGGGCTCTGGATTAATTTTGACCACCTGGGGTTCTTTAACGCGTACTACAACGCAAGCACATGGGCATTTTTGCATTTCGGCGCCTCCATCGAAATGCGACCACCGCGGCTGGGATTCGATCCCGCGACCTAGTGCTCAGCACCGCAACGCCTTAGCTAACTGAACCACCGCGGTGGGTGGTGCTTCGTCTTGATCGGTGGCAGTGTTCATTAATAGCACTATCTGAAATATACGTCAGTTTGAGACACGTAATTTAGGACCAAGTAGTTAAGTGCCCTTTGTGAAGCCCACGTACGGGCCGTGACATGATCGATCGGAAGGAGGGCCGAGTTGTTCTTGGTAGCTCGGCGTACTTCAGACCTGGCCCCTCAGTTAGCTTCTATGTCGTCCACGAATCGTAGACATGTCGCTTGCGTGCAGACACGAGCAACGGAGCCGCGCGGCGGGATCACGACCGCGGGGCCCACACGTTCCGGGCGCCACACGGCTACGTGCCGCTCATGCAGCTCCTGCGCTCGGAGCCACGCGTCACGCCCCACCAGCTGCTGCAGGTCGCCGTGGGCGTCTGCGAAGTGCTCTGCGAGCTACACACGCAGAACTACGCGCTCGGAGGAATCAACATCGACTGCGTCTTCGTCACTCTCGAGGTACGTATCGCCAGGCAAGTCCGCAATGACATCGACCGCAATACATGGATGTGGGATGGGATGAATAGGTCCAGCGTACATTCCTCGATCGCACGACCGTGTGGCCGTACTTTCGGCGTCCTGCGGATATCCACTGCATGCATGTTCGTGCGGGACATCGTGGCTGTAGTGGGCACCACGAGTTATTTCACGTGCCTCGGAGCACTCTAGGGGCCCGGAATGTCGTCCCTCGTCGGTGGGTGTCACCATGGTCTTCTTCTTTCTGCGGTTTTACGTGCCAAAACCAGTTCTGATTATGAGGCACGCCGTAGTGGAGGGCTCCGGATTAATTTTGACCACCTGGGGTTCTTTAACGTGCACTGCAACACAAGTACACGGGCGTTTTTGCATTTCGCCTCCATCGAAATGCGGCCGCCGCGGCCGGGATTCGATCCCGCGATCTCATGCTCAGCAGCACAACGCTGACTGAGCCACCCCGGCGGGTGTCACGCACAACAAAAGGTTTACGTAAGACATAAAATTGCTCTAAACATGGGTAAAATTAAAGCAAATAAGTACAAAATAATAGAAAATATGGAGAACATCATGAATTAACGCATTCAATAACCCAAATTAATAAAAACTCGATCGAAAACGCCAAGCTCATACCGAAACTAGTCAAGAGAGGGCGCCACAGCCTCACAAGTGGAAAGACTCCACTCGGGCGCGCTGAACGAGAGCCGTTTGCGACGAGGCTACCCTGGGCCGGTATTTTGTAGCTGTTCTGAGCCGCTATTCTGGACATTCCGCCATTTTCTTCGAAGCGTGACGTACGCGCGACGCTTACAAAATGGCTCCGATAGCCCCGATTTGCTTTCGTAACATGACGCAAATTTGACGTTTCGCCTAAGAAACTGTAATGTAGTCATTGAACAGAGCGTGGTTGATAAAGCAAAACAGTTTTCCTCCCCAGTAAAAATGAAGCAGCTAGCTCAAAGCGTACGATTATTCCATCAAAATCGTTTTTCGCTTCCGTCGTCTGCATGCGCGCAGGCTGTCGTCTGCTTCATTAGCTAGGATGCGTGTCCTCAGGAAACGGAATGAGTCATCGTATATTGGCGCCCACGCGCTTGCTTTCTACCTTGAGACAACATACGCGACCTGCCAGTGATCAGCGCACGCACTAGGCCGCGTTATCGCTATCTCGTGATCCGCAAGTGACTCAGCCCGACTTGTCTGGCTGAGAAGCGGCCGAATATCCTCGATAGCGTTGCGCGCGCCACAGGTATCCGCTTGAGCGACGCAAACGCCGGCACTGCCATCTCTCGTACACTTCGCTGCTTACTCGCCCCGCGAGAGGAAACTTCAAGGCGCCGTCTTGCGTACATTTATTTTTGTAAATTAAAAAGTCACCGTTGTTATAGCCTTTGATGACGCGAAAAGACATTAATATTGATTACAATACAAACGCAGTAGCGAAAAGTGCAAAAAGTCGCAAGAAGTTTGCTAGTTTCAACAAATATTATTTCAAATAAACGTGTTGTTATTAGAAATGATGGTTCAAAACACAAATGCCAACACCACTCGAGAGCGATGCAAATGCCATGAGCACGCGTTGTGAACAAAACATTTTCATGGCGCCAAATGACAGGAAAAATTCGGCGATACGCATGCCTCACGACTGACACTGCATATGGCCGCTCATTACCATAATTCGCGCGGCTCGTCGCACCACAAATTATGGCGGAAAATCTCTGCAATCGCGGCCCAGCGCAACGTCACGCAACGTCAAATTGACGTTTACGAAACAGCCCTTCCTGTGACGCTCCTCGCGGGATATTCCTTCAGCCAATCAACAACTGACATGCCGGCTATCTTGGAACGCCACCACATATTCGCGAAATTGTAGATGCACTGCACGGGCTTCTGCACGCTACCGTCCACTTTCTTTTTAAAGCGCTAAAATCGCAATATAGGTGCCAAGGACCACAAAAAAGTATTAGTCGATAAAACTTGCAGCTCCACGTCACGCTTCATCATTCTGACGAAAACGCAAAATTGCATTTTGCAAAACTTCCGTTTCCCGGCACAAATTTCGAAACACGTGACCTCCGGACAGCCAATGAGACAGCCAAGATGGCGGATAATGGCGGCCGTGCAGCCGCCATGCGTGTCCAGAATAGAGCCCCAGTACAGCAGGGGCTCTATTCTGGACACGCATGGCGGCTGCACGGCCGCCATTATCCGCCATCTTGGCTGTCTCATTGGCTGTCCGGAGGTCACGTGTTTCGAAATTTGTGCCGGGAAACGGAAGTTTTGCTAAATGCAATTTTGCGTTTTCGTCAGAATGATGAAACGTGACGTGGAGCTGCAAACTTTATCTACTAATACTTTTTTGTGGTCCTTGGCACCTCTATTTCGACTTTAGCGCTTAAAAAGAAAGTGGACGGTAGCGTGCAGAAGCTCGTGCAATGCATCTGCAATTTCGCGAATATGTGGTGGCGTCCCGAGATAGCCGGCATGTCAGCTTGCTGATTGGCTGAAGGAATATCCTGTGAAGAGCGTCACAGGAAGGGCTGTTTCATAAACGTCAATTTGACGTTGCGTGACGTTGCGCTCGGCCGCCATTGCAGAGATTTTCCGCCATAATTTGTGGTGCGACGAGCCACGCGAATTATGGTAATGAGCGGCCATATGCAGTGTCAGTCGTGAGGCATGCGTATCGCCGAATTTTTCCTGTCATTTGGCGCCATGAAAATGTTTTGTTCACAACGCGTGCTCATGGCATTTGCATCGCTCTCGAGTGGTGTTGGCATTTGTGTTTTGAACCATCATTTTTATTAAAAACACGTTTATTTGAAATAATATTGGTTGAAACTAGCAAACTTCTTGCGACTTTTTGCACTTTTCGCCACTGCGTTTGTATTGTAATCAATATTAATGTCTTTTCGCGTAATCAAAGGCTATGACAATGGCGACTTTTTAATTTATAAAAATAAATGTACGCAAGGCGGCGTCTTGAAGTTTCCTCTCGCGGTGCGAGTAAGCAGCGAAGTGAACAAGAGATGGCAGTGCCGGCGCTTGCGTCGTGCAAGCGGATACCTGTGGCGCGCGCAACGCTATCGATGATATTCGGCCGCTTCTCAGCCAGACGAGTCTGGCTCAGTCACTTGCGGATCACGAGATAGCGATAACGCGGCCTAGAGCGTGCGCTGATCACCACTAGCAGGTCGCGTATGTTGTCTCAAGCTAGAAAGCAAGCGCGTGGGCGCCAATATACGATGACTCATTCAGTTTCCCGAGGACACGCATCCTAGCTAATGAAGCAGACGACAACCTGCGCGCATGCAGACGACGGAAGCGAGAAACGATTTTGATGGAATAATCGTACGCGTTGAGCTAGCTGTTTTATTTTTACTGGGGAGGAAAACTGTTTTGCTTTATCAACCACGCTAGGTTCAATGCCTACATTACAGTTTCTTAGGCGAAACGTCAAATTTGCGTCACGTTACGAAAGCAAATCGGGGCTATCGGCGCCATTTTGTAAGCGTCGCGCGTACGTCATGCTTCGAAGAAAATGGCGGAATGTCCAGAATAGCGGCTATAGACGATTTCGCTCGCGCGATAACAGCAGCGATAGTGCGCCCCTAAGAAACTTCCGGTCGCGGGCCTTATTAATCTACTGTGCCGGATCACAAAGCGCACTCCTGCTAATCACCGCCATTGCGGTTCTTGTTCGCTATATTTAGCGGACTATACGTCATTGAGCCAAACCGGAAGCCGTGCGGGGCGTATGTTTGTAAACAGCAAAAAGGCAAAACAGCAAGAAGACTTGGTATTTCAGTCTAATGTGAACCAATGCACACATCAGTAAAATAACGCATTTTGGTAAACTCTTTTCGGCACATTTCCCAATAGGTTGCGAGAATTGTCAGCTCTTCGATGCAATATTTTCTCGTATGTAGTGACAGAGGCTACATTTGTTACTCTTTCACGATCTAAGGTTCACCGTGAGCGAAGCTTGTTCCAAATTCAGACATTCGAAAGAAAAGCCATTCCAGGTAAACAAACGTAAAAAAATAAACAAATATATCTTTATAACAAGCCCTGTTATAATCCCTATTGGGATTGACAGTATGTATAAATAAATAAATACTAACAATAAAAATTTAGCACCTGGGCTGTATCAGTCGCGCTGGCATCTGTGATCACTGTCGCGCGTCGGTTCGCTGCAGGTACCGCGCTGCTCGATCGCCACGCTTATGCTTTGACATTTGGTTATAAGCACCCTACACCGCACCAGATCCAATAAAGTTTGCATGACTGAGCTGTTCAGTTGCGTCGGAAGCGTATGGAGTAACCACCGCATATTATACCAACCACTGACACGTGTCGTCGGGCTGCCGGCGCCTGGTACTAAGCATTGCCCGACAGCTGCGTACGCGCCTGCTTTCGCTAAATGAGGCAACCCTCAACCGCGAAACGTATAATGGTGATCAGATTCAATCGACGATACGGTCACATGTGCCCAGCAATAACAATGAAATATTCCGCTGATTAGGTCTCGACGAAGCAGACACGGATGCCGCCGCTACCGACGACGAAACACCACATCCACTGGCTGGGCTTACTGTTGCCATGGCACACTACACTGAGAGTTCACGCGAGCACGTGAAACATTTAACAAGTCAAGCGGCACAAGACAAGCGAAGCGGAAGAAAACAATCGAAATAATGCGCGGCGAAGATCACACAACCGATGTGCACCCGGCCTGCTCTCGCTAGGCGCAAACTCCAAAATGCGCTAGACGTGGCCCGTGTCGGCAGATGGCGCTGCTCAAACGTCGGTTTGTGAAAAGGTCTTCACAAAAAAGTGTTAGTCGATAAAATTTGCAGCTCCAAGTCACGTTTCGTCATTCTGATGAAAACACAAAATTGCATTTTGCAAAGCTTCTGTTTCCCGGCACAAATTTCAAAACAATGAGACAGCCAAGATTTTGGATAATGGCAGCCACCATGCGTGTCGAGAATAGCACCGTATCCTCGCGGAATTGACCATTTGCAAAAATATGCGCATGCGAGAAAAATGTATTTTCCAACCAAAGGTGCTTATCTGGACGTTATCTGTTCCGCCATTTTCTAAAAAAACGGAATGAGTCGTCGTAGATAGGCGTTGACGCGCTTTTTTTTTTTTTTTCTATTTACCTTGAGACAGCATGAGCGATTGACCAGCGGTGAAGAGCGCCTGTTTTATAGGCTGCATGCGCTATCGCTATCTCGTGAAACGCAAGCGACTCTGCCCAATTCAGCTGGCCGAGAAGCTGTCAAATATCACCGATAGCGAAAGCCCCTTGTTTTCCAACCAAATTTTGTATAGGGCGCGCAGAATTTCGCAAGTCGTCAATTGTCCATTTGTAAAAATATGCGCATGCGCGAAAAATGTATTCTCCAACCAAAGTAGAGTGACCTAGAATATGGGAGAGTGTCCAAAGCGCCGGCTCCGGCGAGGGCCTTTTTCTATGAACTGCCGCGCCGCGCCGCTGCTGCTCCGGACCCGTGGGCTTTTCGCGCTCGCGAAGCGCGCGGGAAGCGAGGGTCGTCTGCTACGCGCTGTAGTTTTTTGCGTTCATTTTCCACGCAAAGCACTTAAAGTCTATTTAACTTGAACAGTGCGGTGTTGCATGGAGATTACCCATCTTTGAGCGTTTCTTTGTGCTTGGGCAGTAAGATAATGCAAAAACTAACCTATCAAACTCATCAGCGCGGCCTAGCTCCGGTGCTAGAGTTCGGGAATGGTATTACGGTAACTGCGCGTGCCTAGAAATGCGCTAAATGAGCCCGGGCAAGGAAAGAACGTAAATAAAGGAACGTTATTCGCATGGGTACGCGGGCAATAGCACCTTGCTTGCAGGAATAAGAGTAACGAAAAAAGTAAATTACTCGCACAGTCAAGTGAAAAACTTACGTGCGTGCAGTGACCGCTTAGCTCAACATTACGCGCTTTGCGCTCACGGTCAGTAGTGGTTTACAGCTATATGCATATGTATTTATTCGAATATTTTTAGCCACGACAATATTTCGTTATGAACATAGCAGAGTGAGAAGGTGTAAGGGAAGCAAGAGAAAGAGCAAACACGGCCCTAACGCCGCAATATTGTTGGCTTATTTCGGTTCAGAGATTGCGTACACGAACAATTCTTGCTGTACGCTATCTCTTCAATTCAAATTTCGCGCATGATGTACCTTAAGGTTCACTGCGAGCGAAGCTTTTTTCAAATTCAGACATTCGAAAGAAAAGCCATTCGATGCAGCCAATATAGCTAAACAAATATATTTTTTCTACATTGAAATGAATAGATAGCTACTACTGGCCTAGCCATTTACTAATTTATTATGTAACAGTTATTACTGGAATAGCCTTGTTTTAATAATCCGTGAATCCTCTCTGAAATTACCAACATGTAACTTCTCATTATACCATACTTATTGCGTAACGTGTGATTTTTTTCGTAAACTAACAAGCATTCATGGCGCGTGACGATGTTTGTGCTTGCAATTATATTGAGGGGAAAATCGTCTTGAAAATTACTGTCTGATGCACTACAAATTTCACAATGGATCTACATATCCCTAAAATAGTTACCTTCAATAACATCAAAAAATGAAAAGTTTATGTTCTGGTGATTTGTTCCCTCTTTAATTACGTATACTACAAGTACGTAGTTATTGATCAGTAAGTATATTTGCTGTGTACGAACCAGCGAGCATACGCAATAAATATTCCTAAATTACTTTCATGTTAAAATTCGCTTAGTATTGGCGCTCTTGCAACACAAGAAGGCGAAAGAAGAGTAGCACATACGTAATCCATCATGTTCGTTTTCTGACGCTTGCTCGTAATTATGAAATGAGGCATATGTATACAATGTTGCACTGTTAGCGTTTCATTTATTTTGGCTTGTCTTGTTTTTTGCCGCGTATATTTCTCGCGTACCCTTTACCTATACACGCCGTGCTATAGCTTAGTGGCTTTGGTAGGTTGTACTGCTAAGCTCGAGGACGGGGGTTCGATTCCCGGCCACGGCGGCTTACATTTCGATGGAGGCGATATGCACAAAACACCCGTGTACATAGATTTAGGTGCACGTTAAAGAACCCCAGGTGGTCGAAATTAACGGAGCCCTCCACTGCGGTGTCTCTCATAGCCATATTGTGATTTTTGGGTGTAAACCCCAGAAATTATCATTACTATTATTACCCTTTACCTGTGCTCTCCATTCTTAATTATATATGGGTAAGTTCGACACGTTGAGATCGAGATTGGCATTCAACACGTCTTTATCGTCACACTCACAGCATCAGAGGGATTTCTGGCCGTCGTCATATGACCACACGTCATATTGTTATCGTTAATCGTGACGTGAGTGCAAGTATGTGAAGTTACTAATGCCATGGCCCATTAGCCATCTTAGTCACACATTTGTGCCTTTCCACACTATACTTTGGTATACCAAGTGAACGAGCCGCGAGATTTACGCGGTTTGTATTTATTTTTGGTAGCGCGGCATCGGCCAACAGACACATTCCGCTTCCCAAGAGCGCAGTTAAGGATTTCGCCTTAATAAAGAAACACCAGAGCGCTGGATGCAGTCTTGTAAAGCAAATCGAATGCATGAAATAAAAGAAAGGAAACGGTTATAAGGTGCAAAAGCGTTAGCATGAGTTAGCCATATCTGCTACGTTCTCTTCGTTATTATCGCGGTCTCCAGCTAATTTTCTTCTGCAGCACGTTCACGTTGCTCCTTCCACGCATAACGAAATGAAGTAAGCGCGCGGAATGCGTTACTCAAACAGCCGCGTAAGCGCGGACCAAGCGAGCTAGAAGGAAATAGACAAAATACCCGTATTCACAGCCGGCAAACGCGTTCTCTGTGTGGTGAGTCACTGCGTTATTACCTTGCGGTGACGTGGTACTTAATATATTCCAAGTTATCGCGATGTTGGCTAACGGCAACCAAAATATCAGGCTCGTAGCAGACGCCCGCCGCCTTGGCGCGGCTTCCGCAGCGGAGAAAGCCCACGATGGATGGATGGGGCTGAACCCTTTAAATCGGGCGGTGACATACGCCACCTAGCCATGACTATTAAGATAATTTGTACTTTGTGGTGGGTGAAATTTCACCCCTGCCTTAATTTTGTCCACCAACCACGGGTCCGGTACAGCAGCGCCGCGGCGCGGGAGTTCACACAAAAAGGTCCTCGCTCCTCCCATGCATTCGCGCGGCGCTCTGGACACTCTCCCATATTCTAGGTCACTCTAACCAAAGGTGCTTATCTGGACGTTATCTGTTCCGCCATTTTCTAAAAAACGGAATGAGTCGTCGAAGATAGGAGCCGACGCGCTTTTTTTTTTTTTTTTTTTTCCTATTTACCTTGAGACAGCATAAGCGACTGACCAGCGGTGAAGAGCGCCTGTTTTATAGGCTGCGCTATCGCTATCTCGTGAAACGCAAGCGACTCGGCCCAATTCAGCTGGCCGAGAAGCTGTCAAGGCGCGCCATAGTGGAAGACTCCGGATTAATTTTGACCACCTGGGGATCTTTAACGTGCCCCCAGTGCACGGGCCACAGGTGGTTTCGCCCCCCTCGAAATGCAGCCAGGATTCATTCCCACGACCTCATGCTTAGCAGCGCAACACCATAGTGCCAAGCTACGACAGGTAGACGGATTGCATGATTAAACAAGCCAAACGAAACTTCTGTCTTCATGCTGCTGTCATTCGTCAACTCTGCCAAATTTTTCAAAGCGTGAATTTTGCATTGTTTGATTGGGGAAGCACTGGAGGGCAGTTTCGACGATACCTGCCATCGAAGTTTTATTTTTACAGACTCCACAATGAGCCAAAAACTCAAATCTGACCCATAGCTAAAGTGCAGTCATTTCAAACAGTGCCTGGCATTGCTCGAGGAAGAATTTCAATGGCAATAGAAAAAAATTTATCAGTTTCATTAGGCCCAGTACGTTCAAGAGCATGCTCAAAATGAAATTTTGCCCAACATCTCTCAAGCCATACTGAAATCACCCGACACATCACTTTACTAATGGTGCGCACAACATTTTACAGAATCCCAATAAGCTGCACGTCTATGTGCCGGACATTAACGCCTACCGCATAGACTCCAACAGCTACAGTACCAACGACACAGCTGCAGACATGGAAGAATTCGGAGGACTCGTCAAGAAGATGCTTCGAGCGTATCATGTGTCGCAACGTGCAAGGGAGTCATCCATCCAATGACACATTTACCCCACCACCATTCTGTCATTCACTCAAGACGACTTTTGTCACTTTGTACATTTCTTTTAATAAAAGAAAATTTCTTAGGCATGTGCATATCTTTAATCAACAATGGGCAATAAACAAATGTGCATGAGGACATCAGGAAAAGCACAAAAATGTTTTTTTTTTTTACCTATGTTTTAGTACAATGTATATAACAACTGCTCCAATTTTTAAAAAAAGTCAGTGGTGCACTCTTTAGAAAGCCCTGCACAGACAGCAGCCTACACAGTTCCATAGGTCCAAATAAATAGTGTGGTGGAGTGGTTCACAACAGGAGCCCTGCAAGCTAAATATATACAACTAGCGCAAGTGTTGGGACCATTCAGACAGAGGCACACAAGAAAAAAAAAAAGATGCAGGAAGTGAACCTATGGAGATGTTTCGAGCAGTTTTTCACACCACCTCCCAACACTTTCACAAGTCCGCCTGCCTGCCTCTGTTGCCAGTGGACAGAGGAGCTGGCATTCTTTAAAAAGGCTGTCCACAAGAGTCTCTTGCACACCCTAATGTGTCTGGCACTGCACACCACCACGGGGATGAAAATGATCATCGTCCTCTTCATAGGCCTCCCTGTGCTGGCGCTGGCGCCGTGCCTCTTGCTCGGGATCCAAGTCCTGCAGGACCACCTGTTGGGGGGCACACAATGCAAGCTTTGCTCTAGAGCTCAACATTCCAATCAGTGAATGAACACTGTTAGGCAGGTCGACTACAGCTGGCGACAAGCAGTCACGAGAAGCTTGCCACCAAGATGCTCGCAGTCCTTATCGGCAATCGAGCTAGAAATCAGATACACCAGCAAGACTGGCGGCAACAGCAGCAGAGTACGAATCCACATGCAGTCCCCTTCAGCACGTCGGTGCAGAGCGTGTGTATGAAATTTATGGTTTCCATGCCTCATATCTACAGGAAAAGATGTCTACAGGTCATCAACATCCACAGTAAACCTGATAGCAACTTTTTTTCTGCAGACATCTGCATGTATGCTTACACTGGTTTTTGCACATAAAAAAAAATTGACATTACCCCCTTGCCAACGTTTGAGCCCCTGAAGAACTGATGCACAAATGCCAATATCTAGCCCTTCTTACAGGTGTCTACAATGAATGTAGGTTGACGCGGGCAAACATAAATTCACATGGCAGGCTGGGGAAGGCTGCCGAACGAGTAACACGGGCAAGCCTACCACAGAGAAAGCAATTCAACAAGAGGGGACACTGGGCAAAAACTAGCAACAGAAAAGTCACGCTAGTATTAATGCCGTCCGTTAGCTGCCGCAAGCATCAGAAAAATTGTAAAATTAAGTTTTAAGACAGCAAAAATTGAAAACCGAGACCGTAATTATTTGAAAAATGCATCAGATAGCTTACGTCTACTTATATTTGCAAACCATAACAGCCTTTTTACTGCCCTTCACCACACATCGAAACCATAATGTTCAGGTCGTTGGCCGCTTCATCCACATTGTGGTTCTTCAACAGTTTGTCCTCGCAGCTGCTTCCGGCCGTCTGCCGTTATTGGAAGCATCACGTTGAAGCACAGCTTTTCGGCAACTGTTTTGACAAGCACGCTGTGCATGTCTTTTTGCTTGACTGTCTTGCTATGTCAGGTTTATCTGTATCTGATCAGCATTTCTGTTTTGTGAGCAGATAAACTCTGTCCTACAGCAGGCGTATAACTCGACTATGGGCCCATTGCACACAGCAAAACCTAGCGCAGGCAGAAAAGTGCCCACCATGTGCCGGCCGCCCCTCCTTCACTTGGTCTCTCCCAAGCACCGCGACCTGCCATTTTTATATCTCTCTCGAGCCTGCGCGGCTGCCTTTGCACCGGCACTGGCGGCAAGCAGGCGGTAAGAGCAGGCCGAGCGTCATCGCTGTAGCGGCTTCCATCAGGTCCCAAGCGACCGATGATGCCTCTTCTTACCGCAGGCTTCCCACCAGTGTTCTCTCGTCATGGCTTTGCCATGGACGGGCATCGAGATTAAATGCACTTGCTTTAAACACATGTACGCAAGTAAAAGATCCTGCTCTCAGAAAAATAACAGCACGGCCGTTCGACTGGGGGACCGCACAGTAGCAAAGTTGGGGGTACGTTCGTTATGCGTGGGAAAAAAATGATTTTTCGCAACCAATTTGGGGGTGCATACATTACGCGAGTAAATAAGATATTTTTCTTGCGTTACTTAGCGACAGGCCAATGACGCGCCAGATGCATGCGTCACGTGCCAGACGACACCGAAGCAAGCCTCTGGCATGTCGTGTGTTTCGCGTCCAAGCCTTAGGGTGTCGCCACCATCGAAACGACGGTAGCGCACCACAGGCAGCGGTAATCGAAGCGCCAGTTAAGCCTTTATATTGAATTGTAAACTTCGCAATTTGTAATGCTTCAAGCCAACATGTACGCAAAAACATTTCTCTTTAAATTTTAAACTGCTTGAACTAAATTCAGCTTAAACACTGAAAAGTTTTACATTATGACAACTTTTCAAAAGGATAATGATGGCAAGAGATATAGTAGGCAGTCTGGACAAGAAGATGAACAGTCGTGACAGAATTCACCCTTGTGAAAGCGACATGTTCATGCTCAAATCGAGCTGCCGTATATTGTGAAAGAAGTGGTGTGACATCTTCAGCTACAACAGTGGAGCAACTTTAGCAACATACCAGTGTGCAATGGCTCTATGTGAGTGGATGCAATTCTTCCTTCAGCGGCGGACACCTTGTATTCCCCAGAAATGTGTCGTGGGACTGTACATAGTATCTTTTTGCACATGAATACTTATGCATGTTATGCACCAGTAGATTTTATGAAGTGCTATTCACGTGCCTTTTCTCTCATGTAAACATCAATGATGTTACAATAAAGCTGTTGTTTGCACCAAGTTGGTGCGATGAGCGTTGCGATTTCACTCGGCCTGTGCAGCCGCGCAACCTTTAAAGGTAAATGTACTATCAGAGTGCCAAATAAGAAAATATATATACTACGCAAGCGAGGTAAAAATGGGATATACCAGGTCAAAGCAAGCAGGCAGCGCAACAGCAATATCAGAAGCAGACGACACCGGCGTCGGTTGTCTGCTGTGTAATACTCCTCACAAGCGTCGTTGCACCTTTGATACACACTTAACTTTTTAAACAACTAAAAATTATTCAGACGTCTCCTGTCGTTTTTAAATTTAGATTATAAGTGAATATTCAAAACATCATCTAGTATTAGTAAGGAAACATTTTTCGTGTATCAAGGCAACTACCGTTAAAATCCAGGTGGCGCTAGCGTGTCCTGCGAAAACCGGCCCCATTGGCCCACTGGCAATGGCACGGGCTTGACCCAAGCGAGCGAGGCTGGCTGCGCATGCGAGCGCTTGCCTGTTCGGCGATCTGTGCGTGCATTGTGCGTGTGTGTGTTTTTTTAGTGTAGCCTAGTTTCTTGGGCTCTCGCCGTATTCTTGCGTTCCTTCTGCACATCCGACAGGGCACCACTGCACTATTGGACTACAGGTGAGAAACATTGTTTGACAGTCTGCTACGCAGTTGGGCTTACAGCACGGAACTGAGGCTTGTGGCACACTTAGCGAAAAACAGCTCAGCCCTCCTGGTGCAGTTAACTTGAGTTACCTCTTTCCCTACCATGGGGAAAAAAGGCATTTTTGTATGTTACGGCAGATATTTATTTCTGAAGTACCTACTGCACTTAATATTGTTACGCGAACGAAGGATTAAGTACAGGAGACTATTTACAAGTATATTTACAAATGATAGCTGCAGCGCTGGCCAGATCAGCCGATAGCTCGAGAGCCCAGAGCAGTTCGTCTTCTTCGTCTAGGCGCCCGCGCGCCTCGTTCAAACAACCAAATACCACACGCGTGTAGCAATATTTAATGTAATACATAAACAGAAATCAAAATGAACTTATCACACATAAATGTTTTATCAACAAGATGTGTCATAAAAAAGATAAATGGTTTAAATCAGTAAAATTAGTATCTACTAAGAAAAGAGTGTTATGAAAGTTATGAGATATACAAAATGTATTGTGGTCTATTAGGCACTATCTCCGAAAAAAAATCAAAATTTCTCATTGAACAGGTATTCCGCAACAAAAATTTAACTGCAAGCACTACAATTGGGCATGCCTGGCTGCGGCCGTCGATGTTCTGGGCTGGTTGGCGTCGTCGCTTTCAGACTCAAAGTCCGACGAAAAGTCTGCGTCCTCCGACTCGCTGCTATTCGATGTATCGATAAGATCAGCCGCAGAGGCAGCAGAATCAAGTTAGTATCTGCGATCTCCCGAAGCGTTCGCGCCATTTCTGGAGCCGGACATTTTTGCATTCTGTTTTGACTATCGCAAAACTTTGGAGCGCATTTAAACATCACCGCCTAGCGGGAAAAGAGCGAACTGCTTAGAAAACAAAAATACAGTTCTTTACGTCCGATAGCACAGTATGTCCATGAGCGGCGCGGAAGGTTTCGAAAGCGGCGTTTCAAACCATCAATAGAGGGCTAACGATGCCCAATGGGCGTGATACGGAAAGAGTTATTGAATCGTACTGGGACGTGTTTGCGACACTTTCTATGGGCCCCAACATAATATTGCAACCTATTTCGGTACTTTTGAGGCACGCTAGCCGCACAAGTCGCCGAGATGCAGTTAGTAAGAACCTGCTCAGCTGTGGTGACAAAATTTAGCATGTACTGAAACTTGGTGGGGCAAGTTTTCGACTTATTACGGCCCTGCAACAACATACCTTCTTTCAGGACATGCGCGCTTGTCAAAAACTCGACAAGCCATTGCCAAGAGTGGTAACACGGGAGTGTGTTGCTTGCGCCGGCAGAACGCAAAAAAAGATAACGCCGAGCTCAAAAACCAGGAACTTGTAACCCAAAAATTCCGTTGCGAACGACTGAAAACAGGCTTTGCACCCATGCATTTGTCTTGAGTGCGAGTAGACGTCATTCTGCAAGCGTTAAGCATGGTCTGGCTGGGAACCTCTGTTGTGGCCATCTCTGTACGTAGTGTACCATCGCGTCGGCTGAGGCAAAGTTGCTTTGGAAACGCGCAGTTGTCCGTGTATTTGTGCTGTTAAAGTGCAGGAAATAATGCCCGGGAATGGGGGAATGCTTGGAAATCAGACGCTTTCATCATCTTTTATGGTATTTTGTTTTTTCTACACCATGTATGTAACAGCAAATTTCTTTTGTTCCATATGCCGCCCATTCACCACCTTCACACATTCGTCTCTACGCACAGTATTCCTATACAGTCGCCAACCGATAAATCGTGACACCGATAATTCGGACAGCTTCGCGACACCGCCACAAACGTAATGTGTAAAGACGACCAATATTTCGGGCAGCCGCCAGCTCTACATTCGATTATCCGGACTCCATCCGTGACTGTAGCATATGCGGATTCTACCACCAAGATCTCCTCTGGCAACCTCGATGAGACATGAAGTATGGCCCCAGAGATACAAGACATCAAGTATGGCCTCAGAGATTACACTTAAAACGGTAATCTGTGAGGCCCTGTCTCGGTCACAGCACTTCGCCTCAGATTAAATTACAAATGCTGATCTTGGATGGAGGCTTTGCTTGAATTGTGAGGTCGCATCAACATCGCGATCATCACATCCTATTCCGGTATCCCAGCGCATGGCCCGCTCGCTCTCGCCATTCTGTTTGTTTAGTTCGCGTTCCAGACAGCGCTCTGCCTTTATTCTACGGCTCTGCTGGCTCCAAGAAGTCTTTCTCGTGAAGTTATCGACAGGCCGTGTCAAATGGCACCAGCGGTCCCCTCGCAGTCTGACTCCGCATGACCCCGACTCCGCATGACCCCGACTCTGCAACTGAAGAGCCTGAACTACCGCCTACTACAACGAGCTCAAATGGGGACATCATTGATGACCTGCTAGGCAGCGGTGTGCCGATTCCTGCCGCCGTTACATTTGAAGACATTGCAGACGTCGACAGCGTGGTGTTGTATGTCGAAATGAACAATGACGAAATAATTGAGCAAGGTCAAACAGTGACTAACTCTGACGATGATGTGCCGTGCGGATCTGACTCGAGCCTTTGCAGTCCTTGCATCAGCGTACAGTGACAAACAAAAACCGGCAGACATATAGGCGTACTTGGTTGCACGTAAGCGGAAGTTGGTGCAGCAACGAATCGACCACTTCTTTCTTGCACAGGGGCATTAAAATGTAAATAAAATGACATTTTTTGGGCACATTCAGTTTTTTGGACATTCCATAGTTTGGACTTCTTTACATTCACCGTGAAGTCCGAATTATCAGTCGTCGACTGTAATGTCTAAATGGCAATATGACATGCTTGCAATTTACTTCTTTCAGCTGATGCCCTCCGGTGGAACTTCATACGGAAAGTACTGCTGCTTATCTGGTGCCACAACATTGGATGAATGCACAAAAATCTCGAAATGAGCATTTGTACAGAGCAATTTTTTGCTCATTGCACAAGGAGTCTTGCGTCTACTTTACCAAGTTGAACGTGGCACAGATATGATGCAGGCTTGTAAAGATCCTTCCCACAATAATTTTTAGTAAATAATAAGACGATTCCGCACCAAGACAGCGCACGGTTCAGCTGTAGAAGCAAGAAAATACTGCGCCGAGCGGCGCGGCCGGCATAATGCGTACCAGCTAGCACTCAAAACACGCACAGCCAAAACCAGAAGTCTGGTTCAGGTATTAATGCCGACGGCTTGGTGCGCTGCAGTCAATTGGGCTGCTGGGCTCTATGGGAGTGTCGGCTTTTGTGAATTTCTTTCTCTATGGCGCTACTGCCATGCTCTGCTAGGTGCCGCTGGCTCCCTACACTTGCAAACCTTTGCGACAAGCAAACGAATAACATTGCCCAACAGTGAACAGACTATTTGCTAACATCGTTTTATGCGTAAATGTCACCTGCAAGTGCTTGAAAAACTGTTGAGCAGAGGCACCACTCTGTCAAGCCAATATGGACACTGCACTGGGCATGCCCAATTTTCAACAGACTTGTTTCCAAAAGCACCAGTGAGAACTGAAAAAACAAGAGATTGTGGTTGTGAAGAGGAACAGGCACTATTTTCGGCACATGTTCCTTTTCGTAACCACACTGTTTCTTTTTCCCAGTATTTTTCAGTTCCCACTAACAAGCTTACAAGCACTTCAGCAACAGGTAGGAGAGCACCAATTGCCAAGTGTTGTCCTGCCACCTAATTGCCACTAATGAGCTTGCAGTGACCTTGGCCTCGCAACACTACACTGCTGCACACAAATTTGAAACCTTGGACTGGGTGATGGCATATGTGAACACTTGGCGGCATGTGACTGGGCGCTAGTAGCAATAGGCACAGTTTGCATGGGATCTTTGCTCTTAATGCTGCCATCCTTAGTGCACAAGCATTTGATGGTATAATTATGACTACAGTGTCCTGCAGACCCTTATTACCGTATTTACTTTATTGTAAGGCGACCGCGATTGTAACGCAAGGGGTGACCTTGTATTGCATCCATCAAGAAAAAAATTAACGTAACGAAAATGAATGCAAGGGGCGACTTTTTGTTGTGTCCAGCAAAAAGAAGAAAACCGCTAAAGTAACACGAGACCACCGGATGCATGAAAAAGTCGCAGTATCACCCAAAAGGCGAAGCATCAACTGCGATAGCAAATTTACTAGTAGAGAGCTATATGGAGTAAGGATAGTTTTATCGGCTGCATAAATTTGGACACATTGGTTTACAAACTGAATTAACAAGCATGGTGTCAGCGTGCACAAGCAAACATGAATAGATCACACTCGATGACCGCAGACAACCACTGTCAAAATGCTAGCGTGAGCAAGCGTGCCAGCAGCAGCGATCCAAGGTTCGTGCGGTCTATCGCCTCAACGGAAACTGAGCAGCGAAAGCACAGCTCATACAAAGGTCAAAGCCGTGTGGGGATCGCTTCCAAGACAAGGTGCGCGCGACAGCCCGCAACCGCGCAAAGTACAAGTATGCAGTTTTGGCAGAGTAGAAGCCGCACCCCTTCCTTCCCGCACTGCCTTCCTGCTTTCCTTTCGTGTGGGTGTCGCCAGTTCGCCTTGTGCCTGGCCGCACATTTGGTGCCGCAGCAAAATGTTGCCTCCCATCCCCACGGCGTGAGAGGACGCGCTTGCAGCCTGCACTCCGTGTGTTCGCTCTCCGCGAAAGTGCACGTCCCTCGCGCGCTTTCACTTGCACATTTCACTCGATTAGAATTGGGTGCATCATTGCACTTTCTACACGGCTTGAATTTCCGCGAGGATCATTCATGTAGCAAAAATCTGGGGAAAAAAACTCCCGTTACAATCCAGTAAATACAGCAAGTGCTTTCCGACAATCCACAAGCAATGTTCTAGAAATCTGAAGCACTTTTTACTGCTGGAACCTTACAAGGCTATGAGACACTGCAGTGGAGAGCTCCAGATTAACCTTTACCACCTTAAGCTTTCCAATTAGCGTTCAATGGGGAACCAGAGCTGGAGTTTTGAGCTGACACACAGCGCACCTTTCGGACATCGCGCGCATTGTTCAATCATACAAACTGAAGAAAATCCCCAGCAGTGGCATACGGTGGGCAACGTGCATAACCCGTGAAAAAAAAAAAAAAAAAGTTCGTAGGCCATGTTAACCCTGCGTGGTTAATTGGTATAACTAGAAAAGCCGTAATATAGCCTTATTTTTCGTGAAAACTGCGATCATGAGCACGGGGACGTCGGATTCAGGCAGGTGTGAACGCACGCCGTTTAATATTAAACTGTTTCTACAGCTTCTCCAACATAATATCCGTGTGCACTACATTTTATTGAAAAGTGAAAATGGCAAAAATATATACAAGTTCTTAGCACAGGATCGCATATATACACAGCCGACATTTTTTCGGGGGCACCAGGAGTAATAGTGCCAGCCGGCGTGTAAATTCCCCACTGGGTTTCCAGCGGCACTGTTGCCTTGTGACAAAATGAAAACGCAGCAAATGAGAATGCTAATGATACACTCTCACTGCGAACATATTGGTGAACACTGTGTTTACTGCAGAAACACAGCGCATCGACACTGCACCGGCGCGACGCCGCTACCGGCGACAAACATTGTTTATGCAGCTTCTATTCCAGGCAAAATGATGTCTACGAGAGTGAAGTGACGCGTGTATATTGTTAATTTTATCTTTAACAAAAAAAAAAAAAAAGCATGTCCATGATTAAACGTTCAAACGAGAGTTGCGATACAAGTCAAGTTCAGCTGTGGTGCACTGCGAACCTGCTTCGGGTGAAATTATTGCGAGGAGAGGGTAAAGCGGCAACAGCGGTAACGAAACATTGCTGCTTGGGAGCATCGGTCGTTCGTTCTGAAGCGGTCAGCTACAGATTTGAAGTGAACAGTAAAAGGCCTAGCAACGATATCAGTGGTGAGCGACCAGCGACGACGCCAGAGCGTAGTTGCGACCACTCTTTTATCGCTAAAAGGCCACGCCGCTGTGCCGCAGGAAGATCTAGCAGGAAGAATGTGTTCCCTGCAGACCACATTTGTTTGGGAGACTGAAAGTTGCAGCGCTTTCTCACTGCGGCGCTGAGGGCAGTTTTTTTTACGAGCGCCCTCTGGGCAGCGCTGGTTTCCCATACTCAACACGAGTGTTTGCATGGCATTCCTATAGGTGACCCGTAAAACAATCGCAGGAAATTGTGGGGCGCACCGTCTGCTAGCAGCTTCCGGTTCGACGGACGACGCGGCGGCATCGGCAGCATGCCCGGCGCATGTGTTTCTCTACACGGTTTTAACTGTCAGTCGTGCAAAGCTTCCCGTCCGCTTTGTCGACTAGCAATTTCGTACCATTCATGCAGCCGATTTCTAGGTTTCAGTTCACTCTGGGTGCAACGATGACGAGCCAAGAAAGGCAAGGATACGCTTTTATTCATAAAGGAAGTCTGGTTTTCGTTTCGACGGCCTTTTTTGTTTCTGCCAGGTTTAGCTCCAAGACATTTGCCGTTGCTTTGACGTACAGTCACTGACTGCGGTCAGTCAGACAGGTGAAAAAGTTATCCGTTATCCGATAATTTATCAAGCGTATAGAAGCATTACTTAGAAAATCGGGTGCTGAGGCGATGACTACAGCGGTGCGTACTGTTCTGTGATCGTAGCTAGAAACCGTTATCGTCAGTATAACGGCGCAGCTAGCGCTGAAACTTTGCACGCTGTCAACGGCATTTCTCGGTCAAAACTCAAGGTTCATTTGAAGTGGTACGTAACATAGTTAGACGTTCTTGCCTTTTCTTTTTTGTCAACAATGGCCGTATCGCCGTCATATTACGGCTGCGCATTATCTGTGCTGAAGGAGATAAGGAGGGCTAGTTGGTTACGAGTATTATGTATGTATCTCGCTGTCTCCCGCTTAAATTCGCGCCGTAAAACCTCGTTTCATAATACAGTAAAACCTCGATAATTCGAACTCGGTTAATTCGAAATTTCGGTTAATTCGAAGAATTTAAGCGGTCCCGTCATTCTCAATGCAAATTCTACAGGATAATTTGAATGGCCCGCGCGGCTCTATTCGGATAGTTCGAAGTTTCCGGCTAGTAGCAACGTGCGGCGGTTAGGTTAGGGCGCTCCGTACAGTCGCCAACCGATTTTCCGAGCTCGAGGGGACTGAAAAATAGTTCAGAAAACTCGTTCGGCCAAAAAAAAAAAAAGTTATTAGTGCGGCTTAAAAAAATCTCTAATAATGCCCTGCCTCATACTAAGCTTGGAGGGGATCGACCTGCTTGGATTTGCGCAGCAATGACGTCGTCTCCGTGTACAGTCGACGCGAACGTCACCGCGTTGGCGATCTCCGCCAACGGAGTTCGCCACGAAGATCCAAGAAACGAGCTTCACACCGCTTAGCTCTCGCGAAGGTACAGGAAGTAGCGCCGATCACTGAGACATGGGTCTCCGAGACACCTGCTCAGTGTACACGCCACGTTCAAAATAGCAACCGAAACTTGAGAAAAAAAAAAAAAAAAAAGAACTCACTGAATTACCAAGCGTGGTGTCAGCGCGCACGAACGAGCGCGGCCGCGAAGGTTCGTGCGATCTATCGCTTCAACGGAAACTGAGCAGCGAGAGCACATCGCATACAAAAGGTCAGAGCCGTCTGGAGATCGCTTTCAAGATATGGTGCGCGCGAGAAACCGCTCTGGCACTAAGTACGCAGTTAGAAGAGTAGAAGAGCACATACGGCGGGCGCGCGGCGCTGATTTTATCGCCCTTGGAATTTGTATGGAACTTCAGGGCGGCGACGCCGACGGCGAAAATCCGCTTGAAGTGTCCATATAATTGGTGTCGCAATAAAAAAACATCCCACAATAAATGGTTACAACGATAGTGTTGAGCGCATTACTAAGAAAAAAGAAAAAGAGCAGTACTCTGGAGCGTTTTGTCAGCCAAGGAAGAGCGGGCATGGCCTCCGAGACTGGAGAATTGCGCTAGCTCTCTATTGATAGCGCGCGATCCAATCTTGGAGGCTACAGAGCGAGCCACTGGAATCCAAGCCAGTGCAAAATCCAACATGGCGGCCTCCAAGATTGGGTAGCGCGGCTCGGAAAGAGCGATTTAGTCCGCAAAATCGAACTTTAGGGTCTCAATTCGTCTGAAAAATTGGGTGCGAAAATGCATGAACTCAATGGGAACCCTGACGGTGCATTTTTGAAGTCCGGAATATCCAGCAAGTCCAAATTTTTGGAGTCAAGCACCACCACGCCCGCTTTCGCGGCAGTTATCGATTCCGTGAACATCATCCGCAACTTTGTTGAGTGCAGTGCGGGTGATATTTGTATGCTACGTTTTTTGAGCCAGCTGGAGAGCATGGCACTAGGGGCGGGGAACCAGCGCGCCAAGTAATCCCGCATCGGTAATTACATTGAGTAATTTTTCTCGGACATGGAAAATAAAGGTGATTTCTTTTTGCTGCAAGTTCTTGCTTGTTTTCTTTTTTATTATTCATTTCGGTTAATTCGAAAATCCGCTTAATTCGAAGAATTTTCGCGGTCCGGCGACCTTCGAATTATCGAGGTTTTACTGTATCTATGTGCATGCTAGTACTGAGATAGTTTTGGTTACCCGAGTCAATGTTAGAGAAAGCATTATCTTGTGGAAACATTCCGTGTCGGCCCACAGCTAATCGACGCCTGATAAGTGGCACTGTACATTTGTTTTCTTTTTGTTCACGGATGGTCTCTGCCTTGTTACAGTTTTGGAAGTGGCAGCCATTCCTATGATGCTTGTGCACAGCCAACTCGGCAAGGGTTGCTGCAAGGCAGTAGTTACATGTGTTCACCTTTAACGCTTGAATTTGAGCAGCCAACGATGGTTTTGCTAGGCAACTGCAACCGGGTAATCTTCGAGTGGGACAAAGACGGACTGCAAGCGCAAGTGGCTCAGTCAGCTAAGGCGTTGCGCTGCTGAGCACGAGCTCACGGGATCGAATCCCGGCCGCGGTGGCCGGGATTCGATCGAATGCGAAAACGCCCGTGTGCTTGCGTTGTAGTGCATGTTAAAGAACCCGAGGTGGTCAAAATTAATCCAGAGCCCTCCACTACGGCATACCTCATAATCAGAACTGGTTTTGGCACGTAAAACCTCAGAAAGAAGAACAGACTGCAAGCGCATCAATGGAATTCAACGGCGAAGCGGTGGCTGCGCTGACTCGAACCGGAAGCAGCTAGCAGATGGCGCATCCCACAATCCCTCGCTATTTTACGGGTCACCCATTGAAGAACCAAAACCTTTAGCTCACAGCCACCAAGACATTGCGGCGAGTAAGTTAAGCCATTTCGGCATCCTTTATAAAGCAACACTGTCGGGTATGAGGGATGCCGCACTATAGAAGCATGGTCACATTAATCAACCATTCGGGTTTCTCCGATAGAATTGTAATATTTTCCTTCAATCACGTAGAAGTATTGCAGCATGCAGCGCAATGCCTCATAGAATCAGCGGCAAATAAAACTACAGTGGAACTCCAATTACAAGACTTTGAGGGGATTACGCAGAACCGTTGTATAATCCAGGCATTGTATAACTGAAAAACTAAGAATATATGCAGCGACGCTCAGTCTTAAAAAATGGGTACAGCCCACCTGAGAAAGCCCGCGGCACGAACCTGCTCCGTTCCAAGCAAGGTAGATTAAATTAAGAAATTATCGTATTTGATCATTTGTAACGAGTTTTCTTTTTTATTCAAGATTTTCGCTGCTTGAACTTGACCCTCGCGTTGTATTCGAATTACGACAAAATTGACCATTTTAGAACAAATATTCTACTAAATCCCGGGATTTCTAGCGTTACGTTGGCAAACTTTACGCCTCTATTCAATCCATAGACAAGTTGACCGAAGCCAGAACTTGTTTTTAGTTAGAAACGACGCTGCTTTGGCTGTGCTTGTGGCTTGTTACAATGCTGCAATACCCTACGGCCTTTTGTGGTTCGACTTCGTTAATTTGAGACGTTATGGCGACGCAGCGCATTCAATATGACTGCCGCTTCGAAAGACTATCAATTTTGATAGCCGAGGAGCTGGGAAATTCCGTCACGGCTCGGTGTCTTAACGTCGACAATTTGAGAATGGCGGGACCAGCGGCAGGCCCTCTTTAAGGGGGGAGGCGGGGATGAAAATTAACTTTTTTGTTTCTTGACAGAAAGGGCTGAAATTTGGCACACACGCTGTACATTGCAATAGAGAGGCAAATCTAAAATTTCATTAAGATATCTTCATTAGTTTTTGTTTTATAAGAATTTACAAAAGTTTACAAGTTCCTTGCTCGTGGAAAGCCTGGCACAGTAACGAAACATGGTACGGAACTGGGAATACTGTGTATGTTTGCCCAAATGTCTAATCTATATCAAGACAGTGTTAGATTTTTTTTTTAGTGCCCTCATAATTTTTTACTCGATATGACATGCATGTGACTTGTGTTTCACTGCATAGAGCCATGTAGTCATTCTGAAATAATTAAATAATGGAAAAATAAATGAACATTTCAAGACTGTCTTGATGTGCAGCACAGTTTATGGATCACAGCAAAACAAACTGGACCAAAATCGGTCCAGCCATTGTTGTGCTATGCTTTCCACGAGCGAGGTGACCAACAAAAAAAACTCTATCGAGAAAACAACCTGCAAAGTTTTGCAAGCAGTGCAGGTTTATTAGAACGCAGCAGGGCGGTAATTTTTGGCATCAGTGCTGCCAAGCACCTTCTTGCACCTTTGCCTCTTCGTTTGGTGGGCTTTGAAAATTTCATAGCCTGGCTAGTCCATCAAATTGAACTTCCGTTCAGTTGTGGACATCGCGCGAAGGGAGTCGCGCACGCTGCATGCTCGCGATTCTGCCGTCACCGCTGACACGAAACGCGTCTGAATCGTGCGCCGTTCGGGCGACTATTTGTCCGGTGAATCTTCGGTTATCACACTGTAGCTCGTCGACGGTTGGGGCTCGCTCGGAGGCGGCGTGTCCGTGTCGCACGATGCACCAAACTAAGTACACCGTCTTTGCCGGCGATGGTGACCTTCGACCCGCGTCGATACGATCTCGGCTGATTCGCGCGGCCGTACACCGAGGCGCGGGAGCTTCCGTTGGCGCGTCTTCGGTACCGTCGACTGCGTTGTCGGTACCGATGGCACAGGGCAATTGTCGGTTTCGCTGCTTGAGTCAGACGGTGCAAGATAGCGCGGCACGTAATCCACGGTGCAAGGTAGCGCGGCACGTTCAGTCGGGTGCTCCTCCGCTTCTCCCGCTAATCGCCGTATTTTTCTCGCCGTAGGAGGCTTGCGCTTCCGTATTCCGAAGGCGTGCTTCGTCCAAACTTTCATCTCCAACAAGCGACGATCCATAACTAAACTGGGCGCTCTCAGAAATCCGAATTCTGCATGTCAAGTGAAGACGCCGGCATGGTTTGCGAAGCAGACAACTGCGGTTGCCATCTTGCTCGCTGCCGCAGCAGTAACCAATGGGAAGACGCCTTTCACCACGGCAGCCAATCGGAGGCCCGCTTTCATCGGAGGGCCCGTGTGACTACCTCCAGCAGACCCGCGCTTCTTTTGTGTTTGTGCGTTTGTTACAAGATGGCGACGACCGACGAATTGAGAAGCGGAACGGCGAAACTTTGAGCTTTCGAACGATACCAAGATGGCGGCGCTCGGTGGCGGGAAATACGAGATATGGCTCCGCGAACGGCGGTGATTTTGCGTGATTTAAAGCTGCTTTCTCGCCCTGCGCCACTGACAAATTAATTTTTTTCAGGCACTTTTAGCGCGTTTTCAGCCAAACCATTTTGATACAGCGTAGATTAGGCGTTGCAGATAACGAAATGCGGGGTTTCCAAAAACCGATTTTTCTCGTGATTTTCGCGATCTGATCCCCGCGTCCCCCCTTAAATGCGAGGTCAGTCTGAAAGGCCCTGTGGAACTTGGAAGTGACCTGGTACCGACCCCAAATGAAACGGTGGTGCGGTCTTCTAAGTACTGAAATCTCAAACAAGCTCGACGTCACGAAGACTACTTGATTCTCGGGCAATTACTTTTGGAGATAGTTTCGCTTTTGCACAAATTGGCTCGTCGCGGCACGGAACCCCTCGAAGTATACGGCCGACAGCTCTCCTGATGCTGATATCGCTGCGAGCTTAGGACAGTGTCAGAAACACTTTCAGTGCAGAGTCACGCAAAATTTTTCGAAAGTGAAACTATCTACGAAAGTGATCGCCCAAGAATACGGCTCAAAGAAAGCCCAGTCTCCTCTCCAGACGACGATAAGCGAAGAGAACTAGTTTCCGAATTGCAATTCCTTGAATAAAGGTACCATTTCTTTTCCCGTTCATCCCGCATTACATTGGCATTTTTTTTTTTTCGCACGACTCGTACGTCGCCCCTCGCGCTACAATCGTGGTCTCGTTACATCGGGGTGAATACGGTATTGCACACCCATTATCAGGTGGCTGCAGTGTGCTCAAGTGCAGCCTGTGTGTGTGTGTGCTTAGGGCTTTTTTCTCGGCGATACCGGAGAGGCGTCGTACGAGGCGGGGTCGGCATAAAATTGAGTCATATAATCGAGGTTTGGCTGGCACCACACCAATTCCTCGTAAAATGCGGGTCGTCGCATGACCGGGGACGCATAATCGAGGTTCCACTGCATCACCATGGAAGGTATGCCACTCCTTTAGCTGTGTTTGCCTGTCGTGGCGTAGCCAATTACATAGCCGCTAAAACTTTTCAATCAAGAATTTACAGCCAGGTAGGTTTCGTGCACCCTCACTAGCATGCGAATGCAGCCGCCACAATCCTATGATCTCGGCAACAAAACGCATCTGCCCAGTCACTCACCTCCTCTGCATTGTCGGGGATCATGCACTCCTGCCGCGGAGGTAGCAATGCCTCCAGCTTTCCAACAATAGCCGGGTCAATGTGATCTGGGAAATTCACCACAAAGTGAATTATAAGCTTGCCCTTCTCAAAGGGGTTGCGGTACTGGGGCATGCCTTCGTTGAGGATGCACTTGATTGATCCGTTCTTGATCACCTCCCCTGCAAGAAAATAAGTGCCTTCCTTTTACTCCATGAATTTATGTGTGCGAACCCTGTAAGAGCAATACATCTATTCACAACTAGAGTGCCAACCAATCTTGTGTGTGCTTGCTCCTCAGTATGCAGCGGAAGATGAAGGTTGTGCTGTGCAAGCTGGACGTGCACATTGTGTGTTCTTGTGCACGAACACACAATTTAGTTATTCAACATTGCCTACCTTACACAATTCATTTTGGTATAACTAAACCTGCACACTTTTTGTTGAGTCCTACGTAACATATTTACACGATTCTAACCCATTTACCCACTTTATAAAAGAACTTTTGATGTCATTCCCTCGGTCTGCATCCCATACGGAAAATACTTATCAGTTCTGATGACTTGCACAAACTGTTGGACTTGTAATGATAGACCGTGTGCCATGGAAAAGCTGCATCCGTCAAGGCACAAACCACGACCGGGTCTTTCACCAAATAAATTGTACATTCGAAAAACTGAATACAGTATTAGACATAAGATTCATGAATCTAATTATTCAAACATTCACTATTCAGTTCGTATTCGCACACCCCTAATAACCTTTAGCAGCTGCCAATTCACCGTGCAGCAACTGATGCTGCCAGCTTCCGACGAAGTGCCCCATCTCACGCAGCACGAGGAGCGGGCCCCTGCTAAAAAAAAAAAAAAATCGGGCCCTGCGCTTTTCTCAGGCGACGCAGTGCAGACTGCTGCAGCTAAACGCTGGCTATTTCCTCGATATAAATTACCATATTTACTCGAATCTAGGCCGACTCCGATTCTAAGCCGACCCCCCAAAAGTTCTAAGTCAGACAAAAAAAAAAAAAAAAAACTTACCTCGAATGTAGGCCGAACGAAAAAAAATCACAGCATATCCACGGGGTGAATGATGATGAGTGGGCGAAGCTCCGGAGGGAATCATCGGATCTCCCGCTTAAGGGGACGCTAGCACAAACGCGTTAGAAACGTGCAGTACTCTCTAGTAAGGGGGAGCGGCCACAGCGTCTTACGCAGCCATTTACACATGCCGGAACGTGCACCGTGTTTGCCGACGCCATCACATGACTGCTGAGAGAGTATACCCCCCGTATTCATAAACGCTCCTCGACTTGAACTTGACTGGCCACCGCCTTGGGCAGCGCGTTCGAAACGCGTTGAAGGTAAGGCGGAGAGGCCACAGCGTCTTACACCAGCTTCTTACACGGGCCGTAACGCGCTAGCACAAATGTGTTAGAAACGCGCTAGAAACGCGGCCTTTCGTTAATGTTGGGTATTTATTGCCATCGTGGTGCGTGTGTCTATGTGCGCTTCGTGGCGTAGTGGGCTAACGCCGTGCGCTTGGAAGCGAGGGGTCCCTGGTTCGATTCCGCGCTACGGACACAACTTCGGAATTTTTTTTCTCATTTTTCTCAGACTGGTTACACACTACTACTGCGACGACGGGGACGGAACGGGTGCCGCTATAAGGAGCTTCGCTCCTAAAAGCGAGGACAGCATTTGCAAAATGAAACAACATTTATTAAATTTGAACATTCCGAGCTCATTCTATGTCACCATCGCTGCTAGCCTCGTCGCTATCTTCCTTACTGCTGACATCTTCAAACAGTGCGCTATATTCAGTACCATCCAGCGCATTAGAGATGCTGCATTTTTGGAAGGAGCGCACGTTGCGGCGAACGCAAAAACCATCTCCCGTGGCCCCCTCCAACGACAGACCGATGCCGAAGTTCCGCCCGGCTTGAACGTTTGACGATGCCTCTACAGCTAGCACAACTACCGTATTTATTTGATTGTAACGCGCACCCGTTTTCCCGGAGGAAAAAAAAAGTCTTTTACAGTACCGCGCACCTCATGCTTTCAAACAGAAATACAACTTTCTGTCATTTGGAGAAAATAGATTTCCTCCCGATGCACTGAAGTTGCGATGAATAAAAAAAAGTCGCAGTTTCGCCCGAAAGGCGATGCATCGAATGCAATAGCAAATTAGTAGACCGCTATTAACAAGCACGGTGTCACGCGCGCACAAGCAAACATGAACACATCTCGCTCGTTGACTGCGGAAACGAACTGTCAGAACGCTGGAGACAAAGCGCGCCTTCGTGCTAGCATGCCTCTCGCTTCAACGCGGCGAAAACACAGTGCACGGCGGACTTTACCCGTCGCAGATTGCTTTCAAGATAGGGCCAAGGCGATCGTATCGCCGGAGTGGATCGTCGCAGATTACGTCCTGCTTCGGTCCACTGAAACCGTTCCGCATTGCTTTGCTGGCGAAAATCCTCTCCTTCTGTTTGCACCAGTCCCGCTCGCAAGTTTCGGATTCTCCGAACGCCCGTGATGCGGCCCGATTTCCGTCCGTCTCCGCACAGATGATCACTTTGCTTTTAAATGCGGCATCATGATGAACTTGGTACTTCATGCTGACAGATAGAGCAGACGCTGAGAACGTGAAGACAGACGGTAGACTATTGCCTAAGCACGTGTACTGCAGCACACGGAGGAAGCTTCCGCATGCTACGGTAGCTGGGCTCGAAGCGCGTGCGAGGCGGCCATTTTGAAATGCCGACGCAGATTTAGAGTGGTGTTGAAAGTGCGCGTTAGATTCGAGTAAATACAGTATTCGTTTAGAAAGCGGCACTATAGTGGCATCGCCCATTTGGTGCCATTACGATAACGCCACACCGCGCGCCGATGCTGCACCATACCGATACCACCGATACGACGCAGGTCAAAATGGCGATGCCGCTCATGTACTTCAGTTGGCTACTGGCGCGGCTAGTAGCGGCTGCGATACTGACTTTTCTAGATGGCGCTAACTATGCACCGTATTTATCAGTTTCCGTTAAAAATTGGCGCGTTTTTTTAAATCCTCGAATCTAAGCCGACCCTAGAGTTTCGTATGCGATTATTTGAAAAAAACTATCGGCCTAGATTCGAATAAATATGGTATTTGTTTGTGGCCTGCCTCCCTTCATTGACTAATGTCTCAAACCTATTACTACACACATCAGTCTACATTTATTTTGTGTTTCTCTTTGGTGACCCCTTGACAAGTTAAACTTCCTTGGCTTTGACTTATTTTAAAACCAAATGTATACCTGGCAGGTTAGTGATGACTAGTGTCCTGTTGTCGAGGGTGTTGATAGTCTTCTGGAAGCCACAGAGAGCCTCGGTCAGGGTCAGGTCCATGCGCATCATGAGGTCTGTGCGGTTGCGCTTGAAAATGTCATGTTCCCGCTCATCGAGAACCACTATGATGTCGCCAGGCTCCAAACCAGGTTCCTGGTCACCCTCACCGCTGAAGGTAATCTTCTGGCCATCTTCCATGCCTGCCACAGAATGCAACTAATGCTCAAGCATGCAGCACATCTTACAGCCAGGCGTTTTTTGGCGCACATTTAGGAAACTTCCAAATACAAACTGTATAATGCAGGCACGATTATGTAAGGTTTGGGTGGTTATTTCTTTTCAACAATCTTGTGCATCTAGTTGAGACACAGATGTGAAAGCAATACTGCAGGGAGACTATGGTTGATGTTGGCAGCTGGCCCAGGTGCACCAAGGCACATAAGTTGCCTGCATGCTTCATCACTACAAGTTGGGTCTTCCAAACCATTCTCCAATGACACCTTAGGAGAGTTTTCCACAATTATGCGAAATGTTTATCATGCACCACAAAAAATCGAAACACAGCACACACCCATTACAACAGACCTGCATACAACATACTTTTGGATGGAACAGACTATTCTTCCCACTTAGTTTGGTCTGTCTATAGTAACTATATTTTCAATGCAAGCAATTCTGCTTTTAAGGGACCCGGCTATAACAAACTATCAGCTGCAACAAATTTTCTCTACATAGTGTAAATGCAACGTGCTGTACTGCGGCAATGCGTGCTTGTGGCAGTGCACTGCACGCAACTATTTACAGCCGCTTGTGTAATTTTCGAAAAGCACTTTGTGTACACTAACGGCAAGCTTCACGAAACAGCGTGCCGCACTACGCCCCACCTGTGGAGTTTTTGTGTTGACCACGCAAGCGGACCACCGCTGCTAGCTCAATGCCGAGCAAGCACCGGGGTACCGCTAGGCCTAACCGGCTTTGAAGCCAAGCTTAGCATATGGCACTTGAAAAACAACCGCCGACAATCGCAAAATGTACCATTTTGAGAATGCTTTATTTCTTATCGCATAAATATAAAAATGGGGGGAAAAAGAAGAGAAAAAGAAAGCAGCTGTTCGAGGAGTCCAGACTGCGAGACATAGTAATTTTAGTAATATTTAATTGTACAAATATATAGACCGAACATAGACTACAAGTACAAAGCTGTGCACTTCTTCCCTTCAGTAGCACCAGCAACGCCCAGAAAAAGCCACGCACCTTTGTCGATGTGCACTTCGAGGATCTTCCGTTCGCGCACCACTTTCTTGGCATTGCAGTTCTTGCACCGGTCCTTTGGGTTAATGCGCTCCCCCTCACCCATGCACTCCTGGCAGGTGGTCTGGATGTGCTGCACCATGCCAGGCACTAGCTGCTGGATGCGCACATTCATGCCCGAGCCCCGGCAGCTAGGACAGCGCTCCACTGCCCCCTTGCGGCCACCACGACCTGCACACCACCCGCAAGAATCACTCGTGCACAAACCATTGCACATATTCTGGTAGAGTACCCATCCAGCGATAAAGGTGTCCAAAGACAGAATCAATTTAAGCTGATAAAGTATTCTTACAGAACTATTTGTTAATTTCATGGCAAGAGAATGTATAATGGAGGAGAAAACTCAAACCTTAGCACCAGTACAACGTTATGGCACTATGGATTTCAAAAATATATGTATTTTTCTATTTGGGTTGTGGCACACTAAAATAATCTTGAAACTTGCCAAGTTCAGTCTAATGCTACTACAGCTCAACTTTTCTTGCTTTAATGACACAAGGGAAAGCATAAATCAAAATGCTATGTCGACCAGCAAGAGACAGCTGGAAGATTTGTGGCACAATGCAAGTAATTACACGCAAGAAAGCTTTCTGCAGTAAATAATGTGGCTTCAATAAAAATTGAAAATTTTTATGTACCAGAAAGTTCTAAAGTGCTTGCTTGGTGGCACGTGCCACCGCTCAATTTTGGGGGTGCCATATCATCGAGATTTACCACAGTAGAAGCTCAATAATCACTATTTCACGGGAACATGAAAAATACAAAGTTATTCAATTTTCAAGGAAACTCATTAGGAAAAGCCTCAGTAGACAACTTTCATACAAAAACAGCAGCATATAAGTAAGTGCATAACTAGCAGTACCATTTCCACCCATCTGCTGATAAACCCAGCACCAGAAACAAGGTAGGAACATCTGTTGCTAAAACCACCACTCATCGTTGGGTGACAGCCACCTTGAAAAGAACATCAACACAATGGCTCAATCTTGAGGTATGGGAACTAAGGACTAAGCGCGCTTGGCGACGGCTTCCATAGTCAGACCAGCTACTGCAATCAAAGCTGAATGATGGATGATCCCAGACTACAGACTCAGTAGTAGCCAATACAATAAACGTGTTCATCAGTACCTGGACCTTCGTCTTAAAATGCAGGTCACATGCCAGACCAATGGGCCACATGCCCGTTTGAAGATTAATAGGATGTCAGCGCAGCAGTCTCATGCCAGGAAACAGAGCGAGCCACTCTGTTGTCAAAACGAAAATGGGAGCTGAGTGCACTCAACATCTGAGCGTGGACACATCTTCAGATACGAACCCAAGAATGCAGATAAATAATCTATCTTGCATGACACATTCTTCTAGGCAGTACAAAGGATTACAAGATGCATAAATGTTTTTGTATTTGAAAAATTAACAAATGTCTCATGCCAGCATCTTTAACTTAACTCACACAGGTAACACTTTTAACTGTTCCATGAAGACAAACTATTGAGATGTGAAGATGGCAGCACCACAAGGTCACCACTCCGACTAGCAAACAGTGAATAAGTTGTGCAGGCATGTTTTCTTTTAAAACAAGCACATCCTGTGTACTGTTTTGCTGGAACAAAGATCTAACAGGCATCGATCAGTTCAGATTATTCTATTATTTGCATTACTCATGCACAATTAAACAATGGTTAGCAGCCACACAATACAGCCACCCACCTTCACACTTGTCACAGATGGTACAGCGCTGTACAGAGAGCTTCCTTGTGGCTCCATTGTAGAGCTCCTCAAGAGAGACGCCCAACTGGTGCACGGTGTTCTTGCCCCGGTTCTCACGCCGCCGGCCCATGCCACCACCAAAGAACATGTCAAACAAGTCCATGGGTGCAGAGAACCCTCCTCCGCCACTTCCCGCCCCTTCCTTGATTGCCTGTTCCCCACCCTGATCATAGATGCGTCTCTTCTCGGCATTGGAGAGCACTTCATAGGCCTGGGAGATCTGCTTAAACTGTAAACAGACAAAAGTCAATAAGTGGAATGTGCTGAATTCATGAAGGAACGGTACATAAAGAAATGCGACAGCTAACCACACTTATGCAACATAACTGATTATCTCCAAGAGGGAACCTTCTGGCTAACGTGCACCACCACAGAACAGTTTACAAGCACAATGACCCCTAAAGCCTTTCCACAAAGTTTCAATCAGCATTAGCTAGTTACAGGTGACACACATTGGGCCACGAAGAATTAAGTACAACAAAGAAACCAGTGGTTTTCAAACTTTCACCCCTATGAATCCCTTGACCCGTTTTATAAGGTTAGTGGAGACATTCGGCACCTTCTAAAGGAAGGAAAATGCACGCACGGTGAACAAGGCCCATCATACACAAAACTTCCCTTGCGTAATGTTTTTCTCTTGGCAGGTGCTACGACTGGCTAGCCAGTACAAGCACCAGCACCACTGTGCAACAAGTTCTAGGACTGGGTACGAGGACCGTCGAGCCAGTCCGAACACCCGCAAAGAGAAAAAGTCCATTCGATTCACCTGCACCACAGTGAACCAGTTCGGATCAGTTCACGAGAAGTTCAGAAATTGTGCAGGCACAGCACAACACTCGAAACGAATGCCAACGTGCAGACGCAGTGCAAGCGTTATGTTTTGTCCGACTAATGTGCACGGTAAGGCAAGTTTTGGAGGTCCTGCACTGCTGGTATGACCGGCTTCCGAGGAGTTAATACACCCACGCTTTCGTAGACATGGCAGATGCCCATAAGCAGGGTCTTAAGGGCGCTTGCACATGTGTACTGTGTCGTCTGCTGCACGGCTTTGCACCTGTACACGTCTGCACCAAGTCAGCACCAACAGTAGAGAGGGTGCAGCAAAATCAAGAACTGGCCCCGCACTTGACCAAACCACAGGAAAAACGCATCGCGAAAAGGCTTTGCTGTACCAGTAGAACACTTTTCCATATAGCGTTATGAAAGTTGTGTGCTCTCACCTCTTAGTTTTGAAAGTGCCATTTCAGAAATGGATGGACCCACCACACTTCAAGCACATAACAGCCCTACTCTCGCACCCACCTTTTACTTCGTCCTGCACACATGACGAGTGCATGTGATGTCGCTTGCGAGATTAGTTTGTTTATAAAATAGAAGAAAACACCTTTTGGAGCAGCTTTGAAGCAGATTATCGAAAGTGTATCAAGATGTAGCAGGACTGGCCTTTTGGAGAAGCAATCACATCACTGACATTACCATGGATCCGGCAGAGCTTCCGTTATCAACTTCAAGCAAGCCACGAAATCGGTGCGCAACTGTTACTGTTTAAAATGGCATCTCATTTCTATTGTAGTCTAAGTAGCTAGTGTCAGCAAACCTTGTCAGAAGTTGAAACAGCCGCAAGGCCGCCTTAGCAGTGCCTGGTTAATTGAGAGCATGCACAGTTGTGTTTGGCTTGTCAATGTGTAATCCTTGTGCATTCCCTCTTCCCCCAACGCCGAGTAGCTGGCTAGAGGAATATAACTCAGGCCGACCTCTCTGCATTTCGGTCATGGATATAAAAAGCAACAAGGGCAATCAACATTCTTGTCCTGTCCAACTTCATGACATACGACCTATTCGTCCAAAAGTACTTAACAACTTACCAAGTTGATACTTCTATCACATGAATTGTATGCCCTGACGCAGGGCTTGCATGAGGGAGCTTGTTGATCTTCACTTAATCAGACGCAACAAGCAAGCCTGTTTTTATTACGTAAACAAGCTTCTTCCCGAACTTATGCTTCTCGTCAAAGCAGCAAGACATCGCGACTATTAAGCACTCGACAAGCTACAGGCGCCTCACAATCGCGATACGAGAACGTCCCTGAGAAACAACGTGCCAATGACCAAGGGGGGAACGTAAGACAACGGGACACCATGGGTGACGTAACGCGCCTTGCCCACAGCTTTCACGGAACAGTGCTGTCCATCGCCGCTCGCTACTTGTACCATAGGAGGCTATGGTGGTATTAGCATGATCTCCCACATGATGCCGAAGCAAGTAGGCATAGGGACGGCAGCGTTCACGCCTCGCTCGTTAGCACGGACATTGCGCAAGTGGCTTCTCTGCTATTGATTTTGGTACTTCGCGCTTCTGCGAAAACAGGGACGCAAAAATGACACACGCGAACGTACCCGTTCACCTTCCGCAGGGTTTTTATCCGGGTGGTACTTCAATGCCAGTTTTCGGTACGCTTTCTTGAGCTCCTCCTGCGTGCAGGTCGGCTTCACGCCGAGTATGTCGTAGTAGGCGGTTTCCTTCACCATTGTGGAGCTTCCTGTACAGACAAAAGAAATGAGCAAGTCTCATCAGCCAGAAACCTCGTGGGTACAGTAACAAGTCACAGCTCAACTTGGAAGAATTAGAAACGCCGGCAACAGAGAATCGGTTATGAAAAATACTGAACAGGACTTGATTTACCCGTTTCAAACAACTACACCGTCCTTACGGTTACATAAATTACGGAGTACAACTAGTCTTACCGCACCAAGTTTGGTGATGCAGGCGAGTATACCGCTACTGAACGCTTGATTAAAAAAAAGCGTCACACGAGCGTCAAATCCGATTCTACAAGGATGTAGGAATGCTTACCTTGTATTCTACAATGAGCACTGACGTTCACAGATAACACGAGAGCGTTGCAGCCGTCAAAACGCTTCAAATTCTACCGCAAGCAGCCCGAAAGGCAATGAATGAGGAAGGAGTCTAGAAAGTTCCAGAGATTCTCGACAGGCCTTGTTTTATATTGTGGAGATGCGCATGCGCACCAAAGTACGTCACGGCATCTGATCACGTGCTCAGTGAGGAGGCGCTGGGTATAATTATTGTTATATTACGTTGCTAATTTCTTCTTGGCTGTAATTGCTGACTTAATTAAGGCTATAGCAAGCGAAACAAATTTTCGCTTTTTTTAGTCATCACGATGCGAAAATATGTTTTTTTTTAATATATCTTACGCATTTCTATACGGGTATGCGGGCATGATGTATGCGCGTCTGCGTTCTCTGCGTTCCTTTGCATGTTCCTTTGCCCCCGTGATGTTCGTAAACTTAACGGCGCTTGTGCCGTGTGTCGCGGTTTGCTTGAATGCTTGTTTTGATGGAAAAGCTGAATTATCGTGTTGAGGCGCGTGCGGTTTATGTCTCGAAATGTCTGCTGACTGTGCTGCTCAGCTGCATAAAAATCACTTGGAGCACTCAGCTGCAGTGCCCAGTTTTCGAACTGTCTACAAGGAACAGTGCAACAACTTTTACGTGTGCAGTCGTCGCACGCTGTTGTCGAAAATTCCCAATGATGCCTCGCTCGATCTGTGTGTGGACATAATACGGGCCGATGAATGGAAGCCGCTTTTGCAGGCTATCCGTTTGGACAAAAGTCTGGAGGCTGTCGCCTTCAAATCGTCATTTCTGGGCGACTACCCAGAGCTCATCGGTACGTGATCGTTAAACGGGATGGTGTTCTTCACACATGTGAGCCTTTTACAGCCTAATTACCTACAAATCACTTTGCACTTGGGTATGGCGTTAAGAGTTTTGTAAAACGCTGCGTGCTAGGTTCATTGCTGCTTCTCGATGTTAAAGCCCCTTTAGTAGGGCTGATATTCGCTTTAACAAATTAAAAATGAGCTCACGAACTGCATACTCCCTCTCTATCACTAAGTATATGGACTACAGATCTAGCATCGATTTCTTATTTTCTCGAAAGCAAAGCAGGCTGATCTTATTACATTGGAGTTTTCAGCGATAAATTAAAATGAGAGTCACTCCTGTGTCCGCTGCAGAAGTATGCCCACGATATAATTATCAGAAGAGCCTCCTGTGACTAAATGTAATACTGTTACAATAATATTTGGCCGGCAAGTGGTCTGCCTACTCAATATATAAGAAAAACGTATTCCAAAGTCATCCTCCCCAACCAAAGCTGTGATTTAAATGTAACAGATTATATAGGCAGGCAATTTTGTCAGTACTTACCATGTGAACAGCAGACGAGTACATAAAGCAGTACGGGCTCACTGTTAGCCTGCTACAAAGAGAGAACAGTGTAGTTGCACAGTGACCTATGACAAAACATGTGAAGCAGCTATAGAAAATGGGCAATGATGAGCACATTTTTTGGGGTGTGCTTTCTACTCAACTGCTTAACATACTTTCTCCTAATCTCATGAAAAGCAGACTGTGGATCTTTTAAGAAAGCCTGCCATGATAGAACAACAGGATGCTAAACCAGTCCGTAATGATTCGTGGTTTGAAAGGCTAGTGGTGTAAAACACAGACACCACAAGGACAACTATGCAGCTCCTTTTTGTTTCTCATGTTTTCTACAGAGCCAGGAAATTTTGGGGGGTATGGGTTGAGGGCTGGGTAAGCGGCATCCTGGTACACAGAAATGTACCTCCCCCTCTGGCTATGACCCTGGTCTTCTACACCTAACTTCTCAAACCATCAATCGGGCCTGGAAAGTACAAAATCATTGTGTGATACATAGAAACACCTGAAAAAAAAATACAGGGATTTCAATTTTATAAACCTGCACAATAATGACGCAATAATTCGTCATGTTTAGTGACTCATTAAAGGGCCCCAAACCAGCTTTGACATGTCCTTACACATTTCAAATAAACGTGCACTGTGTACAAAAAGCCGATCACCTTTGGCAAATGCGGCAGCACTACTCATCGTGGGGATGTCACCAATTCAAAAAACAATCACTTGCTCGTCTCCTGGCCTTTCTGGTGCTTCCTTTGCCTGTCGTGATATCAACAAGGTGTTCCAGATGATGTCATCATGGTAAAAAAACTGTTGATTGGTTGTTTGACGAGGGGACGAGAGCCTACTGTGTGTTCCGAAAATAAAGGGGGGGGCTCACCCATTGTGCGCCACTGAACCTTTCATGAAGCTTCCTTCAGTCGGTGTCGCATGGAGGGCGATTAAGGGCTGACAGTGGAAAAGCCTTTCTTCTGATGCACTGACACAACCCATAGCTTTCACTACACTGTATGGGGTTGGTGAGAGTACGGGGCAAGGAGGAAAGAGCACCAGCGGGAATGAAAGTCAGAAACTGTAGCGGCCGCGCAGTCATTCATCGAAGGCGTGTAAATTTTCAATTACTGCACCATTGAAAAAAAATATTTCTTGCTGTATATGTTCAATGTCAGTCGCTATGTAACTAATTTTCGAGATCATTGTGTCTTAGATGACCTCGAAGTTCCCTGCGAGCTCTAATGCCAACATGGACAATAAAAAATGATCTATTGAAGAACATACACAACCAACTGAATGAAGGTCACTCACTACTTGAGCTTAGACATTGTTTTCTGTTGTGACATTGTTTTCTGTTGTGTTCCCAGTCATATTGCTGGAAGTGAACAAGTGGATTCCCTGACAACTGATACAAAAGAGCTTCATATATCCAATGTTCCCTTGGCCTGGCAGGACTACAAAAGTGGCTTGAACAAGTCAATATTAAACCACTGGCAGCTGCTCTGGGAGCAGCAAAAGCATAATAAGGTTTACTTTATCAAACATGTTTTGAGCAAGTGGCACAGTTGTCACCTCAGAGATAGATTTTACAAAATTATTTTGAAGAATAGGGCTTACAAGACTGACACACTGGAAACTTCTAGCAAATAGCCCACTTCCAGCATGCCAACACTGTGAGGAGGTTTCGCTGCATCTATACATTTGAATAATTAATGCTGTGCTAGAGAAGTGTAGACAAAAATGCACTTTAAAGCTCTCTTCTTCAAATACAGCATTCCACTGCACCCCATGCTTTTGTTAGGTGATGAACCCATAGTACCACGTGAGGAAGTATTTAAGAACGACCGGGAAATCCTATTGGAATTGTGATACAAGCTTCGCTTGTTTGTCTACGCTCAACCATACGCCCTGATTCTTTATTTGAGGGCAAATAGCTTGTATGGTTGCTGCCCTAAAAAAACTTAATTCATCATCATCTCTATATTTATACACTATCTCAAACTACGCTTGTTATAATTTCATTGCAGTTGGCCTTTAAGGGTGTTTTCCTTTCAGCTGATGTCGGCCGTCTGCAACTCGTGCAGAAGATGCAGCAGAGCATCCATGTACCTGCACTCTTCACACCAGAGATGCTAAAGACATTCTGCTTTGCCCTGTCCGAGCACCTGAAGAACAACACTCGTCTTGGGTCGCTGGGGCTCGTTGGCTTTCCCTTCTCGCTGGTTCACCTACAGGAACTGTCAGCGGTATGGCTAGCTTGGTCTGCATAAGGTTATTTTCACATTTTCTTCATGCATAATAGCACGCAAAATAGATAATTTATTAATGACATGTTGCGTGCATTATTTGCTATGAGTATCCTGGGACAGTATAATGCAACGATTGTACTTCGATTCTTTTTGTTTTCATGCATCGTCAGTGGTCCATATGGTGCCTCGCCTATGTTATCATCAGCAAGTCGTGAGCAGTGGATGATAAGAAAAGAATGGAACCATGCGAAAGGAATCGCGGCATTATACCGGCCCTGCATCATGTTGGCAGCAGTTCGACAAAGCACATTGTGCTTGGTGTGGCAAACAACTGAAACCATAGGCAAATGTATTAACATTGTAGACTTCATGCAGTCTGCCTGAGGCTTGTGTGATATTTGTTGGCAGGTGCTGAATGTAAAGCGGTGCATGCTTAGCTGGTAGTGTGCTCAGGGGTGCAAGTCAGGTGAGGCCAGGTGAATGCAGTCCAGTCTTCCTAAAACACAATCTGTTCTTTTTCTCTCGTTAACTTCCATTGGAGATTCATAGTCATAAGCACCTAGCTTGCAATGCCTTTGACATAGACTTGTGCAACACTGAGCCTAACATGTGATTACCCTAACATGATGTTATGGCCTGTTTCTAGAAAACTCTTATTTCAATGCATTTCAAAGTACTGCTACAATATGGTGGATTGTCTAACAGTTTTTCAATATACATCTGCTTTTTGTGCTTTATGATGGGATTTCACATTTAAAGTTACACCTGGGCTTTGAGAAATACCACAGTGCCTAATACCATGTGATATCAAGAACAAGACCCCATAGATGAAGTGGGCACTGAAATCTCGTTTCCATACAGCGTTGTGTTTCTTTGCACCAACTGTAACCTTCTGCTGAATACCTTTACAGCTACATCCATTGGTGAACGTTAGTTAATATCAGTGTCTTGCTCTGCTGTTTATGTGCTGGGATTTGCAAGGATGGCCACACCAGTTAATAGTGGTGGTACTAATGTGGTTTAGCACTTATTTACTTTGCCATGCCACATGAAAATTGGTACGCAGAAACAACAATAGTTACCATGGGGGGGGGGGGGGGGGGGTTCAAACAAGAAAGCAATATTTGGAGACTGTCTTCAAGTTCTGATGACATTGCACAAGCTTGTGAAGCCTCCTGTGCGAAGGTCAGTGGGTATGATCTTGGCCTATGTCTTGAAGGTGTGGGACATTCTTTGTAGCAGAACATGTGTAGGTGAGACAAGGCACTGCAAATTTTCTGAAGAGGTTACTGGCCTTACAGTGTGATATGGAGTATATTATTGTCACATTGTAGTGATAATGAAGGAGCAAACGGTGGCACAACTGCAAGTCACTAAACTAAATCTTTATTGAGCGAACTTGTGCCCAGGTGTACAAGTAACACAGAACAATAGCAGTGAGCACAGTCGTGGGTCGTCGAAATCTCTCAAGTTTGTCAGCTATTTATACATGACTCATCGTAATCGCTGGTGCTTGCATTCCTTCCAGAATGTATGCCACTATTCGAGTCGCACAAGCAATCTGATTAGGCAAGATTTTTTTACTCTAGAATCGGCGACAACATTTGAGAAAGTTCCAATTCATGAAGGCGCGTCTTGCACTGAGAGATAACTTTGTAACAGTTGTTAACTGGTGAGAAACGCTCACAAGGAAAAGATAAACAATGTACATGTGTCATTATGAACACTTAGATAACCTCGATTTATAAAGGAAGTTGCACATTTAAGGCATGCGTAACAATGGGTATGCTATGACTGCTCACTAAGGTGAATAAACATTCCTCTTTTCAGGGTGTCCGCACATCAGCGTCCCTTACAACTGTCACTCTTGATGGCAGCTCACTTGGCAAACAAGGTTTGGAAGGTAAAAACAAGACGTTTCTCTTTAAAGTGCATTATATTTTTCTGCATATAATCTTGCACTGTTTCTTCAAGCTATCTATTGCTCCTATGTTGCTGGGCTAACCAGGGTAATGTCATGCAACTGGATAGTTGATGTGACCTCATTGGCGTTGCTGAAGTGTAGCAATAAGCAGAGCAAGTTCATAGCATGTTCGTACACTATTTTGTGTCAGAGGCCTGGCATTTTTTTCAGTGCTGCAAGGCCCTTGTGGGCCTTGCAGGGCCCATAAGGCCCACAGTTGAATTCGGCTAGTGTGTGCTTACCTAGTGTGCTTTGCGAGGTAGAAATTGATGTGACAATGACATCACATGCAAGTGTCAAGCATGGCCACTATCTTGTACACGTTTGAAAAGCCGACGTTCGGTTTTGCCTCACACGATTGGCCTAGATAGACCTAGGCTGTGATATAGGCATGGCCTGGGCAATCGCGTGAGACGAAAGCAGATGTCGGCTTTTCAAACGCGTACAAGATAGTGGCCCATATGTCTGATTACAGCTAGTTGAATAGAGAAAGATTACATTGCTTTCAAAAGTAAACAAACTCAAACTGGAAGCATTTGCTTATACTACATTAAAATGCCACAAAATTTATGAAGCCATTCTGACATCTTTGGGGCTACAGTTTAATCACAAAGTTAAAAAAGTGAAGCATGGCTGTCATTTTCACCACCACTGTCCAAGTCGCTCTCGCTGGACACTCATTCTGGAATTCAACATGGCTGCTTCCACATTCCAATTTGATCGCTCATAGATGAGTTTTCAAACATATTTACTTGTGAAACTGTTGGAAAGCTTGTTATGAATATTTCCAAACAAAAACCTGTTTCATTCCCAACTGGCAGATGACAAAGGTATCTGCCTAGAAGCTTTACCGTATTTTCGGGTGTATAAGTCGTGTTTTCTTTCTGAATTTTTCGTCAGTGCATTTTATAGAACGGTGCAACTTGTATACTTTTTTTTTTTCGGAATAAACTGCCGTCAAAATGGGATTGGATGCTATGGCCACGCAAAGCACGCTGGGTTGACCTCTTCTGGTAGTTGTTACGGGTTGTGTGCGCACTATGTAGGTACCGGCTTCATCTCGTGATCGAGTTGCCGAGCGCCGTGCGAGAAAGACGGAGCAGCAACGCAAGCGGCGGCAGGCCGACCGCGAGTCGATCGACTCCAAAGTCGTGGCATCTGCAGATAGCTTTCAAGATACGATGCGCATCGCTGTGCAAACTGAGCAGATGCTACCAGAGTACAAGCTGCCCCTCCTCCCTCCCGCGCTGCCTTCCTGCTTTCCTCCCTTGTGCACGATTCGCCTCACCGTCACACGCTTTCACTCGCACATATAGCGTATGGCGTGCAGGGACGATGTTATCGCCCTTGGACTTTATACGGAACATCGAGGCGACTACTATGGCAGAAATGTGCCTGGAGTGTCCATATTATTGCTATTGCAATTCTATAGGGATGGCACCGATACGCTTGCATGTGACCCGTGTTCACGAAATGAAACGTTGCTGTATTTTTCTTTTTTTTTTTTTTTTTTTTTTTGTCGCTTACCAAATGAACAGGTGCGTCTTGTACACTGATGCGACTTATATACGTTTTTTTTTTTTTCTTTCTTTCTTTCTTTTTCGGTAAGACTGTCGTTCTGAGGGGGGTGCGACTTATAGTCTGGAAAGTACGGTATACGTATATAGGTTTCAGCGATCGATTAATGCAAGGGTCTTGCCACCAAGCTGACGGTTCCATGTGCTTCGTGGAGTTCCAAAAGCCAGTCCTGGACCAAAACCCAGAAGCTGTGCTGTATTCCGCTACATTTGAAAACTGTGCTGCCATTTTCTCGTCATTGTCATTGCTTCTAGAACAATATGCTGCACTGCAGATAATTGCAAGTATGAGTTTACTGTACGTGAAAATCTAAATGCTTTTTTTATTGCACTTTCTCTGTGAAAAAAAAAAAAAAAACCTGAAAAACCCTTGTTCCCCCCCCCCCCCCCCCCCAAATCTTCTGGGGTTTTTTTCCTGGCCTTTACATTTCTAGGTGCACTAGAGCCTGCGCTGTGTGTGGGGGTGGGCTCACTAGTAGTTGGCCAATTTACCAATTAACTAGTCTGTAGCAAGAGCATCTTGTTTTATGTCTTAAATGTAATTGTAAAGTGGGTCAACATGACAACACAGAAAAGGAGGCTCAGAGGACAAGGCATGACTTGGCATATGTACCATAAGGGTTTATCTGGAAAATGTGTTTTTAAGGTCACGGGTGCAAACACTAGGGGAACAAGTGTCATCACATGCAACCCTGTAGCGACGGATCACTCATGCCCATGCACGGGCATTATCAACTAGCAACATCTAGGGCCATCAGCAGTGACAGTCTGGACCAAGAAGCGGGCCTTTTCTGTGGCAGTAAATTACGCTGTATAGTCCGTGTTGTAAAGATGTGGTTTTGTGAGGGAACTATGCTGTAAAACTGCTTTTTTAGTTGTGCTGTCACCTCTATAGCTGTATGTAGCCAAGCTAGGCTCACTCGAAGCACCCTTCATTTGCAGTGCTTTGCCATGCCTTATGCAAAAAAGAGAGCGTGCGTGTACTCAGCCTGTGCGACTGCCGACTGGGCAGCAGTGAGGCGAGCCTGCTCAACTGGCTCCTGCGCCAACAAAGCCTCGGCCGCCAAGGGGCACTGTGGCAGGGTGTGCTGCGCCAGAGAGCTCTGGCGCTTGACTCGCTGCGCGGCTTGCGACGACTCAGCCTGTGTCGCAACCCACTGGGAGACCAGGGCATCTGTGCCTTGGCGGAAGCTCTCACAGATAACCTCTGCCTCAAGGGTGGGTAACCGGCGTTGTGCATAGTAATACCATGGTAATGCCAACATTATGTGTGTGGACGAGGAACCCGAGTTCACTACTAGAAGACTTTCTACAGTTAAACCTCAATGTAACGAACTTCAATATAATCAAATTCTTGACATAGCGAAGTATTTAACATTTTATAAATTCTTGGCCATAGACCACCATGTATTTTAAAACCTCAGTACCTTAGTATAACGAAGTGTGTTTATACGAGATTTCAATATAACGAAATTTCCCTGCCTCCGCGATGAATTATAGAGACAATAAATGGTAACTCTGCAGACGCAGATGATCAACTGGTTTAATTACAAGCGGCTGCTTGCGTACGCACCTCTCAAATTGTGCTCTGCGTGACCAAGAGCATCTGTCGAAGTGGACCAGCACCATGTTCCGTATATAGTTCAAGTGCAACAAGATCCTGTCGCGCCACGTGTGTAGTATGCTTTGGGTGCGAGGCTGGGTCGACAAGAATGATGGCTTGATGAGCGCCGTCTTCCCATGCAAGCAAGGGAAAAGGGGGGAGGGGAGTGAGCTCGCAGTAACGGTGATCAAGTGCGCACAAGGGGGGTGGGGGGCAGGTTGATGCACGTCGCCTTTTCTAGCGCGGCCGTGGCTGTGCATGGCAATAAGGTAGCTGGTAGTTCTGGTTGAAGTTCCATTTAACCAGCATTCACTAAAGGATGCATTTTGTTTAGCCCAAATTTGTTAACATTGCGCCTTGGGCAGCCAACCAAAGTTGAAACCATCATTTTGTTTAAATGGACCCTGTAACAATTTTGATGATTTTGTACAAACATACTGAGTCGTTAGGGTAGGTCCTTCTGATCATTAATTGACGCATGTAAGTGCTCTTCGTAAAGTGTGTAATTTATTATAAGGTTTTAAAAAGGCACATTGCTACTGATCACAGCACACCACTCGGCTGAGTTTTCAGCCGCCCCTGACCAGGCGATGCGATTTGACCATATGACGTCAGTAGGGCGAGCTATTCGATTGGCTGCTCAGGGCACGTCATCAATAATTTTTCCAACATTATGGTGAACAAATGTTGTTTGTAATAGTTGAAATGTTAGTTCATTTGTTTCTATATGAAGAGAGTAACAGAAAGAGAATGCAAAAGGACAATGTATCACTACACTCGAGCACTTCCGGCATACAGCAAGTGTCGTCTGCTTGTATTACAATTTTCTCCGTGTTGATGCGAGCTGCCCGGTATGTGTTGGTCTCGAGCTGTCTTTTTGTGAGCACCATGGTTCACCCTTGCATTCTGGGCTGCAAACCTAGCGATCGGCGACATGTCAAGCTGTGACATCGTGTCCCTCTGCAAGGCAAATATGCGAGCGAAGTGGCTGCAGCGCTGGTTGTTGGTATCGGATCGGCACTAGCATCTACATGTTTGTGGCCGTCACTACAATAGTGTTTCACATGTCCAGTATTCTGGTAAACGCAAGCGCAAGGTGACTGGGCCTGGACGTTTTACGAGATGAGCGGAGGCGAGTTAAGGAGAAAAAGCATGGCTATGGAGCAGGGTAACTTGTAATCGTCCGTAGCTCTCTCAATATGAGACGCTTCACACAAATTGTGGTGCAAATGTTTAACTGTAGCTGTGCTATACGTGTCTACAAAATTTGTCCAAACTGTTTCAGGGGCTATTTAAGCGAGTTTTGTTTATTTGTAATCTGCTCTAGTGATTACTTTCTGTTTTCTGGCAGCACTTGACCTTCAGAGCTGCAATGTTGGCAATGCTGGTGCCTCTGCCTTACACGATCTGCTCGTCAAGAACATTGTCCTGGAGGTAGTTGACATACGGCAAAATCCAAACATAGGTGAGCTTGGGCTTCCTCCAGTTGGGCCTTGTCAACATGTGTCATTCACTGTCATTTAATGTTCACCCTTGCTTGCAACTTTCAACTGCACAGGTTGGTACAGAGTTAAAGGAATAACATGTTAGAGACACAAGTGTAATATATGCCATCTATCTTGCAGAACCTAAAAGAGCCTTGAATCACTTTTCTCTGAAACCTCAAAAACGCCTTGGGACGAGTATTGTGCCTCCCGGGAATATATTACCGAAATAAATTTTCAACAAGACCTAGTGCGAGCATAGATACTGCAGCCGCAACATTTATCTTTCGCATTCCTCCTCAATGTCCTCTGTTCCGAAGGAGCTGGGTGGCGCTGGTTATGGTGTCGTGCTTACAGCATTAGGCCAACTCGCTTCAATGTTGTGTTACTTCTTTCAGCAGGAAATGACTGGCACTGTTGGCAACACATGCTTCCGGTCGCTGTTATTATAGTAACGTTGGTCATCACTTTGCTGTTCTATAGTGTACTAATAGCGGCATGCAGTTGTTTTTTCTGGTACCAAGTGGCATGAGTTGCACATTTTATTTAGCACTTCTCTGTGGCAATTATACGATTTTGGAGGCTTGACTGAAGCATAGTCTTCACTCGCGCAAGTTTGTTGGCAGCGTGCACATCAGCTCAGCGAAAAATACTGCACTCCGTACTCGCTTTGAAGAGATTCCTATCATAGCAAGCTTCGACGATGGGACATATTCTTGGACAGTCACTTTCAGAAATACAGTTAAACCTGCTTATCACGAACCTCCATATAACGAATTCCTGAATATAACGAAGTTTTTCTATTCCCCGCTGTTACTCCATAGAAGCACATGTATTTGAGACCTCAACGTAACGAAGTGGCAGCGGGAGACCCCCTCGATATAACGAATTTTCCCCTCCGACAACCTTAATATTTCACCCCAAATTTTGTCATTTTTGCCCGAGCGGCAACCGGAAGCACCTTCTCCGCTGCGACGGAATGCAAAGCGAGCGCACGTGTGCGTGCGTGCGAACGTGTACAAGACGGGCCTGCATCCCTAGACCCGGCGATCTTGCCGCCGCGGCCGTGACCTTTCCCCCTCCCTTCATTCAAACCTAATCCTGCCGCTTGCTGCAGCTCGCCTAGCCCGCCAATCCAGCACTCTCTCCTTTTCCAGTTGATGTTGCCGACGCGCTGGTACACGCTGTGACACATCACACTCGATGAGCGCGGACACGCGCTGTCAAACGCTGGCGGTGTTGTGCCATAGTACGTGCCAACCCTATCATCGAGGCGACAGGAACTCCGATTTTTCTGCGTCGAATGGATTCGTCGCGGGTAATTGCAACCAGCACCTGCCATCATCACCACCCGTCCCTCTGGGTCCTGTCGACGAGTCGCCAAGGGGACGCGACGACACAATACGACACGGGCTACATCAGCAACCGCCCGTCTGGCTCCTTTCCAAGAAGAGTCGCCGCCAAGGGGATTTAAGGAAGAACCGGCCCGTTGTTAGAGGAGAGGGTCGCCACCGGCCGCCCCGTCGGTCCGGTGCGCTCTTACTGCTTTTACCAGCTACAGTAAAAGCTCGATGATACGATCACGGCTAATACGAATTTCCGGATGATACGAATTTTTTTGTGGTCCCGGCCGAGCCCCATTACTTTGCAACGTGCTAGAGAACGGTTGTTACGAATCGATTTTCAGCCTGCGTCGGTTGATACGAATAAACACCGCCCGACCGACGGCCGCGAAAGAGAACAGCGCGCAGTCACGCACTTTCTCTCCTTCTCTTTTGGTGCGGAGGCGCGGCGCCGGACAGTGCGGACTCCGCGACTGGGCGCGAAGAGTTTGAAGCGGTGGCGCTTGAAGAAATAAATGCTTTTTACATACATGTGCCTGAGTGAGTTCACCTCTGACTCTTTAATTTAGCTACAGTCGAATCTCGTTAATTAGAACACGCTTATTTCGAACATACCGCGCACCGACAATGCTCTTAGCAGCGCGCCAAATAACGCGGCGGCGCCTCCGACCGGCATTGCTCCGACACCGCCATAGAGCAAAAACTCAGGAGAGACCTGTCAATGCCGCGCGCGAAGGAACGGAAAAAAAAGAACCCGCGGCGGAAATTTCTCTCTCTCTCAAATTGCAAGGTCGCCATTTCTGCATCGCGCCGGAACAAGCGTGTACGTGCCGACTAGGGTGTTCTAGACAACCGTATTCTAGCACACACTAGTGCCGACGTCTCAGCCACGCGGATAAAATGGCAGTGAAGTCACATGTTGACCTTGCACGCTGCGGCAGCAGCGCAGAGGGAAGCAGCGGCGGAGGCACAGTCGGGCCAACGAAACTGCCACGCCCACAAACGCTCGCTTCCCGATAACGGCAGAAAACGAAACTTCAGGGGGCGGCTAAAATAAGCTGGCGCCAGCACGGCGGCGAGCGCGCACGGAGATGTGCGCACGGAGTCGAAGGTGAGAGAGCTACGAGGGAGTTGAGAGGGAGGGCGAGGGGAGCCACCGAAGCGGCGGAGTTGACGCGGCCAAATACGCTTCCCTGCCGCCCTCCTCCCTCACCCTCGACGGTCTCCGCGCGCACCCGTGTGCCGCTCCCTGAAGCTTCGTTTTCTGTCGTTATCGGGAAGCGACCGTTAGCCGGCGTGGGCAGTTTCGTGGCCCGCACTTCCGCGCCGCGATATTTCACGACTCGCACCGTTCGTGCATCGTGCTATGGTGCACGAATACTTCAAAAATACGTCCTTTTAATTCGAACAAAATTTCGGGCCCCTTCGAGTTCGAATTATCGAGATTCGACAGTAGTTTTAATTGTGTTTCGATGATACGAATTTCGGCTAATACGAATATTTTTCGTGACCCCGTGAGATTCGTATCATCGAGCTTTTACTGTATCATCAGCTAATGGCAGCTATTACCAGTTATTACCTGCTATATTTGTATATATTTGTACATAATGTATAAAGCTTTCGTCTCCTCTTCGTCTGCTTCAAGACTCCGTCGCTCGTCCTCATCAGCTTCCTCGACCGTCACCTCTTCTGCCTGCCTTCATGACGTCGAGAACTGCTTGTTTAGTTTTTGCGGAGTCGGCCGAAATGCCTAACTCCTCGCGAATTAGAAGGACGTCTTGCACTCTTAATTTCTCCAGAGCGATTTCGTTTGGATTCAAACTTCACCCTTACTTAAAACTAAACTCGTTTTTTTAAAGAAGGTGAATTCCCAAAACGGTGCCCACCAGAAAACACATAGTTACTCTCCTAGCAACTACCTACTTGTACTAGCGAGTTCTGGCGACATGAAGGGCAAACTCAGGCACTAAGCCCGTCTTTATCGCTATCACATTGGGAGATTTCAGAAATCATCGCTCTTCGCTCCATCCTTACGAAACAATTTTCCTGGCCTCATCGGCCTCCTCCCAACTCACTTCCTCATTCTGTAAAAGCTCCAATTGTTGACTTTTGCCTACCGCAGGGACAACCAAAATGCCCATCGGCTCACAACTTTTGAAGAGTTCCTGGATTTTAAATTTATCCGTATTTACAGTGCACCCTGTGTTTCTTCCCCCTGTAACTCAGCCCACAAGACACTATATTCTTGGTCTGCGAGAGAAAAATAACTAACAACACCAAACCACCATTACCGACTACCTGCTCTAATGAGTCTGGCGAAAAGAGAAGCAAACACGTAGCACTCACCACACCAATGTAGCCAACACCGGCCGATCCCATAAACTGCCAGCCACTGTTGTGTCTCGGGGTCGAGGACGAGCGACGGAGTCTTGAAGCAGAAGAAGAGGAGACGAAAGCTTTATACATTATGTACAAATATATACAGATATAGCCGGTAATAACAGGTAATAGCTACCATTACCTGGTGATAGCTGGTAAAAGCAGTAAGAGCGCACCAGACCGACGGGGCGGCCGTTGGCGACCCTCTCCTCTAACAACGGGCCAGTTCTTCCTTAAATCCCCTTGGCGGTGACTCCTCATCGACAGGAGCCAGACGGGCGGTTGCTGATGCACCCGCGTCGTATTGTGTCGTCGCGTCCCCTTGGCGACTCGTCGACAGGACCCAGAGGGACGGGTGGCAATGATGGCAGGTGCTGGTTGCAATTACCCGCGACGAATCCATTCGACGCAGATAAATCGGAGTTCCTGTCGCCTCGATGATAGGGTTGGCACGTACTATGGCACAACAGCGGCGAGTGGAAGCGCCGCTGGAGAAGCGAGCAAAGTGACCTTCGTGCTGTTGTCTATCCCTTCAACAGAAACTCGGTGCCGAGAACACACAGCACGCACAAAGCTACGAGCCCCCGACGCACCAACACTGCTAGACTCTGCCACAATGCAGATCGCTTTCAAGATACGGCCCGTGCGACCGCGCGCCACCGCGCAGTACGCAGTTGATGCCAGAGTACAGTACAACGCCGCCCTGCTATCCCTCCCCCCTCGCTTCCTCGCCGGCGCCTCGAGCGCAACAGAAGAAGGCGTGCTTCCTCCCTGCTTTTCTTGCGCACACGAGATTTAGACGCGGTCGTTGGCTCCCTCGCACGTTTTCACTCGCACATACAGCATACAGCGCGCGGCGACTGCGTTATCGCCCTTGGACTTTATACGGAATATCTATGAACCAAAACCAATTTTAGGGCCACAACGCGTCAGAGACACCATCTTTATATAGCAAATAGGGATCTCAAGGGCCATACTTTTGCTGACGGAAACTGAAAATACGTCATAGTTGTTGCCCTCGGCACTTTGGGCGGCCAATGCCATCGTCAAGCCACCAAGCCATACAACATGAAAAGTCAAAATGGCGGCTCGGGCCGGCGCAGGTGGCAGTTCGCAACGTATTATGCAGGAACGGTCCCACAGTTGCGACGCAACAGCGGGGTTACCAATGCATTGCGTTCTATGGGAGCCAAAAACGACGTAACAGCCGGGAAAACGTACCCCCGGGAACGTAACAGCGGGGTTCTACAGTAACGCTATACGACGCTACGACGCCATCGTGACGCTCGCTCTTCGTTTCCGATGCCTCGCGCTTGTGCGAAATGACACGCGTCCACGCATCCGGTACCTGGTGTGACATTCCAAGGATGAGTGCTTCGACGAAAACGGAAAACAGGTGCGCGTTACAATTGAGGGCGCATTAGAATCGAGTAAATACGGTAGGAGTTTCTTTTTCGAATTTTCGTGCCGAACCTGCGTACAACGAAATCACCTTTATAACGAAGTTTTTCGGGGATTTGTCAATTTCGTTATATCCAGGTTTAACTGTATCACTTTCGGTACACGCTGATTGGCTGATTGAGCAAAACTGCTCACACCATACAACGCGCCGTGTACTACGTCACGGTAAAGAAATAGCATCGCAGAAAGTGATTGTATGAGAACACGTCCCCATGAGGCGACGCATCTCAAAGGTGTGCAACTCGAGAAGCAGACGACCTGTCCCATGGCTGGTCTAGAGTATGTGTGCGAGAGACTGGCCGTGCCTGTCGTAGTACAATTTAGGTACTTTGGCCGGCTCTTGTTGCCACGCTCCTGAGCCATGTCGCTGACAGAGACCCATAAAAGCACACAGTTCTCAACATATCTCGATGGCGAGCAGGCGCAAGGCGGTACCCCACGGCAGGCGCTGTATCTACGTTAGGCTGCAGACTATTGTGACCCGGGGTCGTGGACGAGAGACGGACTCTTGGAGCAGACGAAGAGGAGGCGAAAGCTTTATACAATATGTACAGATGTAGCAGGTTATAGCTTGTAATAGCATACAAATAGCAGTAAGAGCGCATCAGACCGACGGGGCGACTGGTGGCGACTCTCTCCTCACAAAGGGCCGTTTCTGCCTTAAATTCCTTTTTGGCTCCTCATCGGCAGGAACGAGGCGGGGCGGGTGCTGACATCACCCACGTCGCATTCGTCTTTCGTCGCAGAGAAGGCCTGTTCAGCTTGAGGTCACTCGCGTCTAATTCTTGATTTGTCGCGGAGAATGCTTGGTGCTGCAGGATGTCACCCGCATTGCATTCCTGTTTCGTCGCGGGATTAGTTTCGGTGCCCAGAACAACGCAGGGGGGGGGAGCGCTCGTCGCTTCGGTGATAGACACCCGGTGTGGCACAATAAGACTCAGTTACATACAACTGTAGTAGCCACCCTAACTGTTGTGCACTTGCTATGCAAAGTTGGAGTGCGTGCTTGTGTTTGTGTGCTTCATTCTAGCCGTGCTACCTGGTGTATACCAGCTTTGTTCTACAGGGATAGTAGACAAATCTAAATTGCGCATTTTGAATCTTTATCAGTAGCGCAGTACGGAGGGATGTCTGCCAATACGTCTAGCCAAGAGCCGACAGGAGTGAGTGTGCGCTGGCTTGCGTTCCTTGTGAGGCACAGAAGGCGTAGCGTACGTGTGGTCTGGGTTTAAGTTTTGTGGGAATCAAGGGAAGTTGAGTGCTGAAAACTAATCAAAATTGGCAAAACTCAAGATCTACAACATTCCCCCCCTTCCCTTCTGATAAGCAGCCAGAGCTTCATTTCTCTGTGGGCGAGCATGGCCTAGGGTGGGCCGACAACAGTCGGCTTCGTCCAACGTCCACAATTCTTCTTGAAATTCGGAAATGCAAATTTTCTTACTTCAGCCTGCTTAGTTAACTGCGTCAATTAATATACACAGCAATAGTAAGAAGCAGCGCATTGATCCAAATACCTTTCTTGATTGATGTCAGCTATTGGCCCATATCAGCCGTCTATGAGAATATAAATGACGACATATAGCAGCTGCCAGCAGCTTCGTAAATGGTGAGGTGAAGGCCTCTGTTTGAAAAGAGGGTGTTTGCGGAAAAGGCAACTTCATGCTCCGCTTAGGACTGTGAAATTTGGCTGAGATAGTTCACAGCAGTGATGATATCTGCTGAATGTGTTTTTTCACCAAGCCCGAGGGGTGGTTCAGGACCCCTAAGAGGCTTGCACTTTTCAAAACTGTACAGCTCTTTGTGCGCGATTTTGGCTCACAACAATAATCTTAATCAATGTTCTGTGCATTCTTTTTTCTTTGTTGCTGTGTGATCAGTACTTTCCTGCCACAAATCTGATGCATGCCTCTGTGTGCCACGATAGCCTTCCTGACAGTAAAGTAGCAGGCACAGAGCGTCAAATGAAGGGAGTGCACATAAGGTTAATGATGATTAACAAAATGACAGCTTAAAGGGTGCGGTGTGCTCATACATGAATGAGTACAGTGGAGAACAACGGCATATTAAATACAACTTGCTACATTGAGTGCAGCACGATTTAATCGAACACGGCAGTGTTTGCCTTTACTTCCACTTAAACATTGCATCACCTTGCATGGCTTCCTCTTGGAGAGCCAAGCATTGTAGGTGGGTCTGAACACTTTGTTGGTGATGATGAAAAAATATATTTCTGGTTTTGCATTTTATTCTTTATTTTGTCGTTATTACCTATCTGCTATGCAACTTGTCATGCACTTGGCAGCAGATAAATGTAGCCCTTGGGTGCAGTGCCTCGAACACGGCTCCTGCAGTGACCTTCCCCATGTTTCAAGAGAAATATAAATTGTAGAATTGCAAACGTTAGTTTAATGTATCTATGTTCCAGTAGAAAGTACTTTCAAGAGGTGTTGATAGACTCTCTTTGGGCTTGCCTTGTGTCCTCAATTCAATTGCTTTCACAGATGCTGCCTTAGCCAAGGACATAGCAAAGAAGGTGTCCTCAAATCGACATGGAAGACAGTGTCAAGTGAGCTCTTCCACTTTGTTATTTACACATGCCACTCTGGACATTGCTGTTTATTCTGTGGTAGATACCCTTTGTCAAAAGTGTACCAGCCATGCAGCTGATTACAGGCTGTGTTGGTGTTCCAATTGCACCCTTGGTGCTCCAGAATGCTGGAGAGCTTACCCGTGAAATCATAGAGGCTGACAAGATACAGCGGCTGGGTGACCTTTGCATCAGCATGCCGTCTATTGCTCTCACTAAAAAGGAAATCAAGTATCTGGCTGTGATGCGATAGGGGTTCACAAGATGTGTGACATCATGCAAAAGTTTTTATTACTTTTGCTCATGTCTAAAGTGTATAGTTCTGGCAGTTTCGCAAATAGAGCTTAGTTGAAGTCAGCACCTGTGTTGTGTTCTTTCTTCTGTCCTCGTCTTTTGCGCTCTGCAGACATGTCGATATTGAATCACCAACTTGCCCAAGCTTCCACTTTATCAATTTACCCTAAGCTTAAATTTTGTGATGTATTCCTTGCCACTACTGCACAAAAATGGCAAAAGTATATATAAGTTAAAAGAAGTACATGTGCACGTAAAAAAACAAAAACATTTTAATTTCAACATGTCGGCCGGGGTCCAGCCTTCATCAAGAGGACTTCCTCATTGCAGCCCAGACTTGTTGTAGCCCAGGTAACAGTGGAGATAACCGTTGTGTTCCAACAAGATCATCTAATGAGTGCTACATCCACGGCTGCATACAGAAGAGGGCGGGAACAATTTTTCAAGTCGCCTCTTGATGAAGGCCGGACCCCGGCCAAAACGTCGAAATTAAAATGTTTTGTTTTTCTACGTGCGCCTGCACTTCTTTTAACTTATGAAACACTGGATCCGAAGAAATACTTCCTTTGTATGTATATATATATATGGAGGTTGTAGATCATGCAAAGACAAACTCTTGGCACTCCTTGCATTCAAGCAAGAATGCTTTAACAAGGATGCACGTTTTTACATTGCCGAAACAACACTTTGTTTAACTTCTGATAAAAGTTTTAGGGGCGAAGCTCCTTATAGCGGCACCCGTTCGTCCCCGTCGTCGTAGTAGTAGTGTGTAACCAGTCTGAGAAAAATGAGAAAAAAAATTCCGAAGTTGTGTCCGTAGCACGGAATCGAACCAGGGACCCCTCGCTTCCGAGCGCGCGGCGTTAGCCCACTACGCCACGAACCGGACATGGACACCCGCACCACGATGGCAATAAATACCCAACATTAACGAAAGGCCGCGTTTCTAGCGCGTTTCTAACGCGTTTGTGCTAGCGCGTTACGGCCCGTGTAAGAAGCTGGTGTAAGACGCTGTGGCCTCTCCGCCTTACCTTCAACGCGTTTCGAACACGCTGCCCAAGGCGGTGGCAAGTCAAGTTCAAGTCGAGGAGCGTTTATGAATACGGGGGGTATACTCTCTCAGCAGTCATGTGATGGCGTCGGCAAACACGGTGCACGTTCCGGCATGTGTAAATGGCTGCGTAAGACGCTGTGGCCGCTCCCCCTTACTAGAGAGTACTGCACGTTTCTAACGCGTTTGTGCTAGCGTCCCCTTAAGCGGGAGATCCAATGATTCCCTCCGGAGCTTCGCCCACTCATCATCATTCACCCCGTGGATATGCTGTGATTTTTTTTATTGCTAAAGCATGCAGCCACTTCGCATCAAATTATGCTATCATCCTTACGCTAGTTTTAAAAAATGATGGTATTAAAAGAAACTGAAATTTCGTTTACGAATTGATGCATTTAATGTATATAATGTATATGTTAATGACCTGTAGCTGGTAACTGACTTGGAAAAACGAACAGCGCTAAGAACGGGGCCAAACAAAAACAAGACAGTGCACTATCGTTTGTCTTCTTGTTTGCGTTTTACAGCCCAGACTTGTTGTAGCCCAGGTAACGGTGGAGATAACCGTTGTGTTCTAACCAGATCTTCTAATGAGTGGTACATCTATGGCTACATACAGACGAGGGCGGGAACAATTTTTCAAGTCGCCTATCAGTCGCGCTCTCGGCGTTGTGGGCATGCTATTGACCCTTTTTGCGGCAATGCCGTGGATGCTGCCATGTTTGATCACGTGGTGACGCGTCCATTGCTTGCCTCCACTGCTTCCGTTGCCTCCTTGTTTACAATGGAAGTGTCGGCGCGGCTTAGAAAACCTCTGTTGTCGGAGATATCGTAGACGGTGACTAGGTGGACGACACGAAGCTTCGATCACAGCTTCAGAGAACATGCAAAAGCACTTTCGGAGCTGATTAAGCTATGTCCAAACGGCGCAAGCAGCGTATATGGTGCTTGTTCTAGAAGCGGGGCTACATATGTATTCCAAGCTATCCAAGCTTTACGATTATGAATTCAGTCAGGATTATTGTGTTTTGCTTTTTGTTCTTTATTCGGCAAATATTTTGAAGCAGTGGCTTGTCAGTTTCTGACTCAGTGAAGTTCTTCGGTGCGGACACTATCTGATTATTTTCTGCTTAATCGCTCGCGGGTGTGCTCAGTTCCAATAGATTTGTTCTTGCTGCGCGCAAGGCTTGAAACGTAGCTGTTTTGTACATTGTGATACCTTGTAGCAAATATATATTACAGCTAGTAACTCGCTTACTCTTGTGGACCGTCACGAAACATTCAGCTTGGACCATTCGTGCGCCATAGGTGTAGTTCGTCATTTATTGTGCGTATACAGTGCGCATATATTTAAGTGTGCGCCCATTAACTTATTCTCGATACGTTGGCGATAGAGTGGGCGTAAGTTTTCCTGCCATTTGGGACAAATGTATATAGATAACGTGTGCGAAACTTACTATGACAGGAAGCGGCGATACTCCCTTTGTAATTGTTTAACGAGTGGTACTCACCCTTGCCGACGTTCTGGGGATGAAGCCCTTTCTTTGAAGGTTAGCGATACAAGGCTGGCGGATCAGCAAATTTCTGTATCCTCGAAGAAAGCCTTACATCACGAAATGCCGGTAACACGTTCGGACAGTTTCAGCAGCGGTCCGCGAACTTCGCCACACAGTCATTCTATTCCTTAAACATGCCAGTCGCTATTTTTGCAGCCAACTACTGCACACATCTTCAATCCACATGATTCAATCTAGCATGATTGGAGCACAGTGTGTTAGCGAAAACTCAGTTGCATTTCCGACAGCTGATCGCACAGAAGCAAGGTAGAAGCGGTAGTGGTTTCGTATTCGTGCGCGGTCGCTGAGGAGAGGTATGGCGCGCCGCCGTGAGCGCCATCTCGTTTCTCTAAAACAAACTGCTCCGCGAAAAGGGTCAATATTATTCTAGATTTTAAAATACAGCAACAAAGCTTTGCGCTTGAACTTCGATAGTGTCACATGATGCAAGTTTTACTCCCTTTCGGTGACCTGCTGTCCGATTTGTTTGAAGAGATGTTTGGAAGTAACTTGCGATCATGGTATTGTAGTCATCACTCAACGCATATTGTTATTTGATCACACTCGGGAATTGATGAGGCAGACAGTTGAAGCAGGGCTGCTTCCTGTTTACAAGCCTTTTTGAAATTTACAGCATGCGTAGTTCGCAGTAAAATAAGGACCAGTAGCTCCGAGAGACTTGAAAGTGTCATGTCTCCTGATACCCGGCTATTCTGGAAATTGCTGAGACGTTTAGTTAGGATGGGCTCTCCGCAGCACATACGACGGGGTAGATGATCCTCAGCTAGGGGACTGGCCACGGCCATCAGGTGTTGAGCAATCGGGCAGTGACCAAACGCTCTTCCTATGTCCATAGTTACAGTGAATTCTCGGTGATACGATCACGGCTAATACGAATTTCCGGATGATACGAATTATTCTGTAATCCCGGCCGAGCTCCATTACTTTGCAACGTGATAGAGAACGGTTGTTACGAATTGATTTTCGAGCCACGTTGGTTGATACGAATAAACGCCGCCCCACCAACGGCCACGAAAGAGAACAGCGCGCAGTCACGCGCTTTCTCCCTTTCTATTTTGGTGCGGGGGCGGGGACACGGCCGCCGCAGCGAGCGAAGGTTCGTGCGGTCTATCGCTTCAACGGAAACTGAGCGGTATAAGCACAGCGCATACAAAGGTCACAGCCGTGTGGAGATCGCTTGCAAGATACGGTGCGCGCGACCGCACCGACAGCCGGCACAGGCACAGAGTACAAGAACGCATTGGCAGAGTAGAAGACCCCCCCCCCCCCCCTCCCTCCCTTCCGCGCTGCCTTCCCGCTTTGCTTCTTTCGCGTGGGAGATTGCGTTGCCAGTTACCCTTGTGCCCGGTTGCAAGATACGCATTTGGTACCGCAGCACAGCGTCGCCCCCCCCTCCCTCCCTCCCATACCCCCACGGCCTTTCGCGCGATGGTCGCGTTTGCTCTCCGCTGTGCGGTCGCTCTGCGTGAAGGCGCGCGCCGTATGTGTAAGTGAAGGCGCGCGGCGACATATTTATCGCCCTTGGACTTGTGCTCCACGTCTCATGCTCCTCCTCCGCATTGCCCTCGTTGATCTCTTCTCCCATCGGTGGGCGCACCTCGTTGAGAAGCGTGCCGCTACCTCCCTTGTCGGCGAGATTTTCCTGCGGAAGCCGTATTATAACCGGTATTTCGTCTCACGCGGCTGCACTGTAAGCGGTATGCGTATACATGGAGTTCTATGGGAGGGTAAATGGGAGTCGGAAAAGGCTGTGTTGTAGCCAGTTCTGCACTATAAACGCTTACGTTATAAGTGGTCTATACTGTAAATGGTTTTTATGTACATGTGCCTGAGTGAGTTCACATCTGACTCTTTAAATTAGCTAGTTTTATTTGCGTTTCGATGATCCGAATTTCGGATAATACGAATATTTTTCGTGACCCTGTGAGATTCGTATCATCGAGATTCCACTGTATCCGCCAACATTGTTCTTGACGTCTTTTATGCCCCCCTCCTCCTCGTATCCATCACCTCACTCCTCTCCTCTCCTTAAAATTCTTTTCTATTAGTCAGTGTTGCACTGTTTAACATTTACTGGGTTGTTTAATGGCGCTGGGGCCCCTAACATTCCTACAGTGTATTTCTGTTTCTGCGTGGTATTTGATGCCATTCACCTACCTGCCCTCCCACCTGTTTGGTGTGACCGTTTCTTAGCTTCCCTGGCCCAGCACCCCCATCCTTGATATATTTTGCTGTGCGCCAATCATCGCTCTTTAGGTATTTCCTTCTTGTCCCGTTTTTTGCGCTGTTTTCATTCTTAACAGATTGTACAAACTAGCCTAACAGCCAGCTCTTCTCAAGTTTATTAACATAATGAAAGCCACAGACAAGGGAAAGAAAAAGAAGGGGGGAAAAAGGGGCTGCTTATTATGCATCTCTATAAACAAGCAAGTCGCAATATTTTTGGAATGCTTTTCTTCCACGTAGCGTGGTCAATGATTCAATCGAGTACCAGAAATGAGAAGCTCTTCGACGACATGAAAGTCTGGTTGGGAGCAACAATGTCTCCAAGTTTTATAGTGGAATCTCGTTGATACGATCTTCACGGGAACCGGAAAATAAAGCGTATCACCTGAAAATTGTATCATTAAACGTATTATCCAACGAAATCATATTATCGGGAAAAGAAAAAGAAATGTATTATCACAAAAAACATATTATGTATCATCGATACATAATATGTTACATAATATACATATTATCGTATCAACGAGATTCCACTGTACACGCGCTCGTCCCATCTTTACGTGTGTCTGGAATTTTTAGCGATGATCCTCCCTCAGCAGTTATGGTTAACGCGATCCTTAATGAGGTAGAGGCGCGCCATGAGTGGGGCCACGATGTTCTGTGCATGGGGAGAGAAGATCGCCCCCGTGACAACCCCCCTCCCTTCGGACCGCCACTAGATCTCAGCTTGCTTTCACACATTCAAGGTTTCCCTTTCATCCATGTCGCTCTTTCTGAGAACACCTCCTGAAACTTTCTGTTCTGTGGGAAAGAGGAGAGAGGGAGGGGGGGCAGTTCGTCAGAAAATTTTGTGGGGGGTTTCGACCCCCCTCTGGCTACGCCAGTATTTTGCACGAAACCTATGTTGAGGTCGCAATTCTTGTCATTTGTTGAAAGTGATAAGCATTCGCAGCAGCATGATGTACGCATCTTCATTCAAACGGGCATTTCACTACACTGCCCTCACCTCCCAGTTGCTTTGTCGTGAACGAGGCAAGGTGCACAACTCATCATTTATCTCGGTGTAGCTGACAGGTTTGGCGTGAGTACGTGGGTTGTAGCAGGATCACCTTTCATCGACAGCTTCTGCAATGTTTCTCACATTGCCCATTATGTAAATTGAATAATGCGCATTACTACTTGCAGAGATCAGAAGTCTAAATTAGCTGAGCACAAGTTGATGGGCTATTTGTTGGATCAGTGCTCATGGCACCTGTTTTTAACATTTCTTGTGTTCTCGTAGTAGAGTCTAAGTAGTATATTCTAAATTACTTGTTTCTTCTTTTTCTTTTTTAATTCGTAAGACGTTATTGCATATTTCCACACCTTGCAACAGGCGCCACCAAATTAGAAAGCAGACGAAGAGGCTTCTGTCCACGCACCAGCACCTGTTTTAACGGATACCAGTGAAGAAGCAGATGAAGACCCTTTAATCCACGCTCTGACACTTGTTTATTTTTGTGTGTGTGTGGGGGGGTTTCAGTTGATGGTTGGAGACTCGGACTCAACACTTGTATCAACTAAAGATCGGCTGTTTTTGTAGAATGTGACAATATCAATAATGAAGACTTACTTTGACCCTTCCATAAATAAATCAGATTGTATATAGAAAGTATCCGCCGTGAAGTAGTCAATTGGAAATGTTGCATTACTCATCATACTGCCTTATAGTAATCTAATATTTCGATTCTTGAAGCATCATTTATTTCACAATATTTTCACAATTCCGAACATCTGAAATAGAGACAGACTTTCCAAAGTTAATAAACTATATATTTCGAAGAGTTTATTCCACAAACTTTTGATGGTGAGTGTTATAACTGCACTCTAAAAACTAAGTTGTATTTGTGGAGTCAGTGTTCTACGCACTTGTTGCAGCTTTGAGACGCCAGAAATCGGGCCTAGTTGTAATGGATTAGCTCTTCAACGAAGCTTTTATTTAAAGCAGTACTGACATGACAATTCGAACTTGTAACTTTTTTTTTGCATTAAATGAAGTTTCAAAACCTATAAAAATACTGGGAAGTCACCAGAGCACATGAACCAGTTTTGGTTTCGATGTTCAGGAGGTAGGTGTGTCATGACGTGGTGATACACTGACCGTAATTGTGTATTCCTGTAATTGCCGTGGCTGCCACATGCAAGCCCGAAGCTGCAGCACTCTTGTCTATTCTTGATGACCAACGTAATCATACCTACCCCATATTGATACACAATGTTAGCAATTCTTGCTCTGTGTTGTGACATCATGACGATGCTGATTGTGCCAGGGTGGCAATTCAAGACCAACTTTAGTTAGTATTAAGTTAAAATATAAGTGTTTCCTAACCTTCATACTTTAAGTCTCATCCTTTTACATGCGACAAGCATGTGGCACAGTTTCTACAACTTCAAAAAAGTCCATCAGTACTCATTTAAATTGTAAGAACAAGATATGGTGGAAAGAGTTAAGGCACTGTTGAACCATTGCATTACTGTAATCCCATTGCTGAAGCTGTTGCCTCTTTGTGTGTGCAGTATGATCTCCTCCCACTGGGCAAAAGCCAGCCAGTGCAGCCAGTTTCCTGTCACCAGAGGAGCCGGTCAGCAGGGAGACTGCAGGAGGCAAGTGAGCAGCTGCAGCCATTGACCTTGCTCAGTTTGTGAGCTGATAAAAATTTGCTTATGCAAATGCAGTATATAATATAGCGGGTAATTTAGTATGTCTCTCGATAAATTCGTACATAAATACTGAGCCAATGAAGGCAGGCCAAACTCTGCACATGCACCTGTCCTTGCTGCAAAAAAATACAGAGAACCTGCTACAGTGTAGACCGCCTATAGCATAAGTCGCCGGAGTCGCAAATATCCGCACTACAGCTCAGACCAGATGTACCACTTGCAGTGCAGGACCAGGTACAATGTGGTCTTTTATGAGTCCCGTTTATCCTCTCATAGAACTCAATGTATTGCTTATGGTGCAACCACGCGAAACGAAAATTTGGAGGATGCTTGAGCTTCACCTTTAAGAGTGGAACGTAATAGCATTCAAAGATTCCTGACTGCTTGGCAGGCTTCCCAGCAACTGCAGCTTTTTCTTTTTCTCTAACTTGACCTCCGTGAGTGGCTGCCAAGGAGGCGAGCACCATCTGAATGGTGCTCGCCTGAACCAACCGGGGTGCGCCGCTGTATGAAGGCATAAATTCTAGAATAGGGGTTTGTATTTAGTTTCCGCGTAACAGAATTATGTTTTCTCATACATTCACATTCCAATCTGTCACTATCACGTCTGTAGGTTGTGGTTAAGTCATACTTTACGATTTTTCTGACTGCATTTTACTTTGATAAATTCAATTAGTTCAGTAGCGGAGGAACCACCTCACCAACAAAAGCGAGGGCAAATCCAGGTCATATGCTTTGATTCATGAACACACTTGACTACTCGGTCTGCATGTTTTGCATGTGCACAGCCTTTGAAAAATGTTATTTTGGTTAAAGTTTGGTACAGCTTATAGTGCTGTAATTCAAGACTCCGGCGACTTACGCTATAAGCGGTCTATGTTGTATAATCAAAACAAATTTTTCAGAGGCCGCATACGTGCAAAATGTATAGACCAAGCAGCCACGCGTATCCAACAATTGAAGCATGTGTCCGGGATGTTTCCATCCATTTAAATTTATGAATGTGCAAGGTTGACATCATTTATTAGACGTGCTCATTTATTCTGGCTGCCCCCGCAGCACCCCCACTTACAGTATAGACCACTTATAACGTAACCCCTTATAGTGTAGGACCGGATATAGTACGGTCTTTTCAGACTCCCGTTAATTTTCCTATAGCACTCCATGTATATGCATACCGATTATAGTGCAGCCGCATGAGACGAAATACCGGTTATAACGAGGCTTCCGCGGGAAAATCTCGCCGACAAGGGCGGTAGCGAGCACGCTTCTCAACGAGGTGCACCCACCGGTGGGAGAGGAGATCAACGAGGGCGATGTGGAGGAGGAGGGCGATAAAATCCAAGGGCGATAAAATCGTCGCCGCGTGCCGTATGTGCGAGTGAAAGTGCGCGGAGGACGTGCATGCTTCACGGAGAGCGAATGCACAATGGAGAGCAAGTGCTACTTCCATCGCGTCAAAGGCCGTGGGGATATGGGAGGGAGGGGGGGGGGGGGGCGACACTGTGCTGTGGCACATGCGTATCTTGCAACCAGATGCAAGGGGAATTGGCGACGCTATATCCCACGCGAAAGGAGCAAAGTGGGAAGGCAGCACGGGAGAGAGGGAGGGGGGGGGCACCTTCTCCTTTGCCAACAAATGCGTTCGCGCCTGTGCCGGCTGTCGCTGTTGTCGTGCGCACCGTATGTTAGCGATCTTCACATGACTCTGACCTTTGTATGCGCTGTGCTTACGCCGCTCAGTTTCCGTTGAAGCGATAGGCCGCACGAACAAGCTTCGCTCGCTGCGACGGCCGCGTTTTGACAGTGTTTGTCTGCGGTCATCGAGTCTATTCATGTTTGCTTGTGCACGTTCACACCACGCTTGTTAATTCAGTTAGTAAGCGAATGTGTCAAGTTTATGCAGCTGATAAAACTACTATCCCTACTCTTATAGCTCTCTACTAATTTGCTATTGCAATTGATGCTTCGCCTTTCCGGTGAAACTGAGACTTTAAAAAAAAATTATCACTTTGTCTGCTTCTTACGAAGATCGTAAGTACTTGGACATTAACCTTTCAACATTCGTAAATTTAAACGGATGCATAACCCCAGTTGCACGCTTCGATTTTCGGATACGCGCGGCTGCTTGGTCTACATGTTTTGCATACGTGCAGGGCTTGAAAATCGTTGTTTTGGTTATAGTGCGGTACCGCTTATATTGTAGATATTCACGACTCGGGCGACTTACGGTATAAGTGGTCTACACTGTACTTCATAGAACCAATGTCGAATGGTGACAGAAATTTTGGGTGCCGTACGATGTGTCACTCTATTTCTCAGACTGATCCGCATGCACGATGTCAAAAATATGGCGACCACAAACAAAGATGCCACCATTCAAGCTGTTGACTGTGCTCTCACTTTCGTTGCCTTCTTCCTCTGCTTTCTGAGTGCTGCATGGCCACTGCAAAGAGTTTCATCTGCTCAATGCTAAACCGAAACTTTGGTCAGCGACTCCCGGTGAGTCAACACTGGTTAGGCCTAGCCTGCTGGGGTGTCGGGCTGCATACCATCGCTTGATTGAAGCTCACTCTTCATGTGTTCGTACCCATAAACATGGAGATCAGGCATGACTGCCGGAGGGTTGAACTGACGGCAGCACGCATGAAGCAGGGTTTGCACTTGCGAGCGATCGGCTGGCAACTACCGTGAACGCCTAGAAGTTTGTAAGCGTGCTAGATATGCGCATGTACCATAGGCAGAAAGTTTTAATTTTTCCGGCGGGGGGGGGGGGGTCTGACCAGCTTTCCGAACCCCACCCATGAATATATATATATATATTACCTTTAATAATAGTTACTCTGGAAACTTCGTGTGACCTCGAAAAATTCTTCACTGATGTGACGAGCTTATATGAGTATTTGAAAAACCTGTTGAGTATATGCGACAAGCGGATTCAGTTAAACACGTTAGGGAGATATATGTGTTTTGTGCATATACACATCTATGAGAAAGCAACGTAACGCCTTGTAAAAGTTTTAATACAAAAGATACAATCAAGAAATCTTTTCCTGACGAAAGGTCAGTTATTGAGGAGTTAAGACATAACATATATCAACATTAAACGATATATAACAATTTCTGAACACAACTTATGACTAGAATTATTAGCATAAATATAATGTGATTCCATAATGCCATTGTTTCATTACATGTCAAAGCATGCCTTATGCCACTGGTTTCGTTTATTTTCCGGAGGCAGAACAAAGGATTATAGAGTAAAAATTATCAGGTGCCCAAATAAATAAATATGTTAATAAATAAATAAATAAGACAGCGATATCTCAAAAGCACGAAAGGACTCTATAGCAAATATAGGAACAGCGTAGCGTAGATTGTGTTATTGAGCGGCAAATGCAGCATACGACGTATAAAAATTAATAAAGAAAATGCACAGATAGACTAGGGAGTTTTACAAATAGCGCAACCATGCGTCTTTTCTTACCCAAATGCCCTCACTCTGCTTGCGCTGTTATAGACCCCATTTTTGTTCCTTTTCATAACTATTTGCGTTGTTTTCTAAGCCAGGTGGTCTGGTTAGACTTGTAAGTTAGTGCCTTTCTCTCTCCTATTAAAGACATCAGTTCGTTGTCCGATGCAATGATTTCACCATCATTGAAAAAGTGTTCGTTCGGGCACCTGATCTGGAAATGAAGTCGTCGGCAATCTTATTCAAATTGATTTTGCGAGAGAGTTCCTTGTGGGCGTGCAAAATTGCCAGATGGTTCAAACGGGCTTGTCCAGTTGTCAATCGCAAGTACATTTTCAGTCGCCATAGGCAAGAAAAGGACCTCTCGGATGTGGTTGACAAGACCGGTGTGGCCAACGCAATTTTTTCAGCTTGTTCATTTCTGGCAAAAGGTTTTGCAGGTGTTCACCTTTGCCCCCCATAAACATGTGCACGACATCCCCAAATGTGTGCAATGATGCCGACCTTTGCTGGCTTAAAATGTCAATCAGCATATCTCTGCAAAATCAGGCGCCCTGGTTTAAGATCGTCACCATGGAACTATGTTATACAGGGTGTTTCAGCGAACACTTTCAATTATTAAGGTTGCCTGTGGCAGATAGCATAATTCTAGTTAATGAGCTGGTTAAATTGTGGGGTTTTACGTGCCAAAACCACTCTCTGATTATGAGGCACGCCGTAGTGGGGGACTCCGGAAATTTGGACCACCTGGTGTTCTTTAACGTGCACCTAAATTTAAGTACACGGGTGTTTTCGCATTTCGCCCCCATCAAAATGCGGCCGCCGTGGCCGGGATTCGATCCCGCGACCTCGTGCTCAGCAGCCCAACACCATAGCCACTGAGCAACCACGGCGGGTAAATGAGCTGGTCTACTCTAAGAGGCGGAGATTACTTTCACAAAAAATTTAAATGCATAATAGACTAATTAACAGAAATTTATTAATTAATTTTTTACTAATTACCTGATGGCCCATATTGCAATTTACAAATTGTCGCCGTGGAGATCGCAAGGCGGATCTCCTTAGAATTATTTCTCAGGATGACGCCAGTTTCGAGATATCAGTTCCCGAGCTTTGCGGAGAAATGCATTGGCGTTCCAGTTAATTTTGTGCTTCAATGCATAAAGCGACGTTTTGTTAAGAACCTAACTGGAACGCCAATGCATTTCTCCGCAAAGTTCGGGAATTAATATCTCGAAACTGGTGTCATCCCGATAATTCGTTCCAAGTGGATCCGCCTTGCGAACTCCACGGCTACAATTTGTAAATTGCAATATGGGCCATAAAGAAATTAGTTAAAAACTTAATTAGTGAATTTCTGTTGATTATTTGATTATGCATTTCAATTTCTCGTGCAAGTAATGTCCGCCTCTTCGAATAGACCAGCTCATGAATTAGAATTGTGTTATCTGCCACAGGCAACCTTTAAGAATTTTTGAAAGTGTTCGCTGAAACACCCTGTATATGCTTCGTCTTCCTTCCCTATGGCAAGCTGCTCAATGTAGGACTTATGCTGCCACATATCAGGTGGATACCTGTTGTTTAACGAAGACAGCACTTTGTCAAGTACTTCATAGAACCTCTGGCAGTACATGTCACTCGCTGATGGAAACACGTGAGCTGGGGAAACTTCTTAATAGCAGTTTGGAGTCTTCTTTCGCCTAGCGGCTAGAACACACGGGTCCTCAACTCCTACTTTTCTTGCCTCTGCCATACATACATGGGTCACGCGCTTCATTTTGGAGTTAATCTGTGCAGAGTTCAAGCTTGGGCCATCCGAGATGGCTGGTCCCTTCGCGTGCGCTGTCTCCCCGAGTGCCTAGTGTTATGTTTCCGCTGGTGCTTATATGGTGGAAAATACGCTTCCTTTTCAGCGTCAGATGGGTTCTGGTGAAGTACCAATAAGCGAGGTGCCCACTATTGGTTTTATCGTTGGGGCTCATGCTGTGTTTGTAGCCGGTGCACATTGCAACGTCCGCAGCCGCGGTAGAAGCGAGCTCAATGCCTGTTTTCTATTTCTCCTTTTATTGCGACAGCAATTGTATCAACACTCCAGGCAAATTTTCGCTGCCGTAGTCGCTGTGATATTCCGTCTAAAGTCCAAAAGTCATTAAGTGAGCGACCCATACACAGCGGGTGCGAGAAAAAGCCCGTAACACTGAGCTGTAACACTTGATGGACATTGTCTTCCCACGCGCGCAATATTCGGGTTGGTTGGAGGTCACGTGATCAAATGCGCGCATGGGGAGGAGAGCACGCGTCTTCTCATCTAGCCCTGCCGCAGCTGCAAATTACTGTGTGCGGTTGACGCTTACGCGGCCCGCGTGCCGTATCCAATTGTTATTAATCATCAATCAAGGGCGAGCAGGGATGGCTGCCAACTTCGTGCGCGCTTTCTTCCTTCTTAGGCTGTTTTTCCGCGCCCCAAGTGTTGCAGATTGCATAGCCTAAGAGACAGGAGTAATTGGTGATTGCTGACAGAGGCTGTCCTGTAGTGGACATAAAAATATGGATACGGAACAGCCAAGGTCGATTCACATAGGTCGCGAAGCTTCGGGCGAAAAGCAGTTCAGAACAAATTGTCACCGACATCAGCAAGGGTGGTTATCGGAGCAGCGATTGAAGCGCAACTATGTTTGGAGGGAACAAACATTGGAAAAGAAAAAAAGCGCTTTATAATTAAAGAAAGACACAGAGATTCATTCAACGAAAATAAAGTTCCTAATCACTTTTATATACGTATGGCGAAAAAAGAAGTGACAATTCTGTTTCACTTGATCATTATCAATAAATACCTTTTTTCAGCTCCGACCACAAGAGCTCCCATCGATATCGGCGGGCATTCACGCCGCTATCAGTTGCAATGCAATGCAGCTCTTGAAGTGTGCAGAAAGGCGCGCTCGTAACGCTCACCTGTTGCAATACGCCTCCCTCACATGTTGTGTTGTTTTGCTTATCGGCGTTTGCCTAAATTTGGTGACGCGGGTAGTTTCATTGTTTCTTAACCTGTTCAGTCAAAAGCAGCAAGTTGCGACCGCCAGATAATTGTTCACTTTAGTTGTTTTCGTGCGACAGCGTTGGCCAACAGGCTTCGCCTCCGACGAAAGCACGAGCACTCTACGCCCAAAGCGTTCGTCGGCCTCCAAAGAAAGTATGTTTAGTGCAGGGATGCGATTTCGACACCTTGTACGGCAGACCTTTTCCTGCCTCGCTTTCCGTGATGAGAGCTCGGAACGCCCACCAAGTCGTATGGCGAAGCATTTGAATATACAGCTGTAATGGCCGGCCTCTGAAAACAAATTTCGTGCCTTTGAGAACAAAATGACGTCACTTCTGTTTTTAACGGATATGACGTCACATTATTTTTTCTTCCGCCGGAAGTGTTCCCTCCTCACACAGATGGCGCTAAGCCCCATGAACCGCCGATGAACCGCCATGTTTTGAACGTATGGGCTTCTATGGAAGCTTCGCTGCCAGGTATATCTACCTTGGAACAGCCACCACATTGTGGCTGCACTGCGGAGAAGGAAGACGACGTGTTCCTGCTTGAAATAGCGTCGCCATTTTGGCCTCCGTTAGCTTCCCTGTAAATAAATTGTAAATAGCTTTGGGCATCAGCTACACGTAACATTAATTTGGTGGAGGCGGACGTTCCCCATACCCGTCATGGAGCTTCGCAGCGGTCGCAACGGCGACAATGCAACTTCGGCTCCTGCTGGCGGCACTTCATCTAAAGCAAGCGTCTTGGCCTGCAGCTCCGATCTACGTCACCGTTTTCCCCCCTCAGGATCCTGGTGTTTTCGCCAGAGTTGGCAGTCCTGATGTTGACGACTGGCTCTGCTTGTATACAAACGTGTCAGCATCAGTCACAGGTGGGATCCGACTATTATGCTTGCCAACATTCTTTTCTACCTCGACGGAGCTCCACGGCTCCACGGATATGGTTCCAGACTCACGGAGAGGAGATCTCAAGCTGGGAGCTCTTCAAAGAGAAGCTCCACGACCTTTTTGGCAATCCGTTCGGTCGCCAACTCCCACAGACCAACGGCCTCATGGAGCGCCTCAACCGGACCATCACCGACATGCTCTCGAAGTACGTTGCAGCCGACCACCACGACTGGGATCTTCATTTACCATATGTGACCTTCGCGTATGATTCATCGCGTCACGACACCGCCGACTATTCACCATTCTATCTCCTATATGGCCAAGAACCCGCGTTGCCCTTGGACACTTTGCTGCCCTCGCCTGCACGTTCAGCCACTGAATGCGCCCGTGACGCGATCGCACACGCCGACCACGTGCGCCAGCTCGCCCGCACACGTCTCGAGGCCTCACAGGAGCATCAGAGATGCCTCTATGATTGCCACCATCACGACGTGCACTTTTCTCCGGGTTCTCTGGTGCTTCTCTGGTCACCCATCCGCCGTGTGGGCCTTTCTGAAAAGCTGCAGTAGCACTACACTGGCCCATACCGTGTGGTGCGACAAGCGACCGATGTCACGTATGAAATCATCCCCGCCGACCTTTCAGCGTCATCGTCAGCTGCAAGTCATAGAATAAAGAACCAACTTTGCTTCTACTAAGAACCAACGGTGCTTCTACTGCCGGGGGTGATGATACAGAACAGCCACCACATTGTGGCTGCACTGCGGAGAAGGAAGACGACGGGTTCCCACTTGAAATAGCGTCGCCATTTTGGCCTCCGCTAGCTTCCCTGTAAATAAATTGTAAATAGCTTTGGGCATCAGCTACACGTAACAATATACAGATGATGATGATGAATCTAATTTTCAGAGCCGTGGTGAATTGCATGGCTGTACGAACCGTTCGAAACTAAGTTAATTATAAATATTTATGGCCTCTATATGCACATTGCGATGTTTCCATCCCCAATAAATGTTGTAAATTATTATAAGTTTTTTTTTTTTTTTTTTCATGAGTCGCTAGCATCACCTACTGGAAAGAGAAGCAATGCTGAGACACATATCATTCACGTGCATTTCACACACCGTTGATAAAAGACTCTGCCGAAGGGGTCACTGAAGTCTGCAGGTCTTTTTCAGTGTCAAAAAAGCGCAAACCAATTTGTAGCAAGTTGAACATACAGCAATATAGTCATTCTCTAGACATAGGCTATCCATATCATTAGAAATAATTGTTAGTTGGCTACCTCTTTCTCTTTCAAAATATCATAAATTTTGTCCTGTGTACACATTGAAATATAATGTGTCTGTGCATGGTGTTCACGCTGGAAATTAAAATTGCATGTTGAAGTGAAAAAATACGGATGAGGTAGCTGCCGTTGGTGCTTCTAATGCGCTTGTTTTCCTATTGTCAGGATTTTCAGAAATAAAGCGAAAGTATGAATAAAAGCCGTGCGCGTCCATGGTAACAATGATCAAGTTAGCTTTTAGCCACAATAACATTGTAAGGGAAAATGTAGAGGCAACTCAAATGAAAACATAAATGGTTTCGGTAGCGAGACTCTGGTAATGACATTTGAGAAGTGAGGGGGGGCTTCGGCATCGCCGCTTGTCTGCGCCCCCCCCCCCCCTCCTCGGAAAACATTGGAGGGGGCTCGAGCCCCAGAGCGCCCCCCCCCCCACGTAGTTGGCACCTATGGCATGTAGTGTTAAGACCGGTGAAACCTCGTGTGCGGCCATAAAGCGATGAAATGTACCTGTAACCTCAACCGTGATGAAATTTTGAATAGGTATTATTCACATAAGCACAACACAGAGCCGCAGTGCTGGAGTTTTAAAAAACAACAAAATTGATTTCACCATCAAAATTTCTTTGCCTGGTTATTCAGACTTTTTTGCGATCTGGTCCTTATGCGAAAAATGTGTTGGCAAGTGTATTTACTTGCCGCACACAAAGAGAAGGGCTGAATAATGACAGTGCACCTGCATTTGGTATGGAGTGCTGATAAGCGGCCAGAGCTGAGGCTTCTCGATTGGCTGGGCTGCATGGGCAAATTCAAAGCCTGCGCCGCCCGCACATCCGCTGACCGCATGATACCATGTGACATACAACACGCTGCTGCGGCGTTTTTTTGTCTCTCTTCGGTTTTTTTTTTTTTTTTTCCTGTTCGTTTGCTCCATGCCTCCTCTTACACATTGCCCTCGCCACTCTTCCCTCAGCTGGCGTACCTCATTGAGAAGCACGCTTGCTGCCTGGCTTGTCTGTGGCATTTTTCCAGCAGTCTCATTATAACTGGTACTTCGTCTCATGTGGCTGCGTTTGATCACGTGGTGATGCGTCCGTTGCTTGCATCGGCCAGCCTCCACTGCCTCTGTATACAACGGCAGCCCACGACGTCAGTGCAGCACAGCAAGCTACTGTTTCCGCATTTGTCGCTGACAGTGACTGCATGAATGGCACAACACCTTGGTCAGCGCTTCAGAAGACATGTATATGTCGCACATTCGTCCTTCCAAACTCATCACGCCTTGTTCAAATGCTACTACTTTCACTGCGATACGGTAGAGTACTAGAGGGCAGGGCTAGAAAGTATTTTCCAAAACGCAGTGGTACATAATTTCAGACGCTGTATTACATCAGGATTACCATTATTTGCTCATCATTTATTTATTTGTTTTTTTACTACCAATGGCTGGGAAGCTACAGAGTGTCTTTCTTTTTGGTTCAGTACCTTTACTTCTTTTCTATGTATGTAATCACTCCTGAATGTACCGGTGCGATAGATTTGCTTATGCTACGTTCCGAGCTTAAAACTTGCTGGTTTTAAGCTTGTAGTAGCTCACAGAAAAGACATGATATTATTTGTCACTCACATATGTTTTGGCTCATGACAACAGATTCAGCTTCAAACATTCTTAAATAACAAATGTAAACTGCTCATTGATTGGCATACTCTTTAACGAGTGCAATCATATCTAATACATAATTGTAAGTCTCTGAGTTTCAATGACACTTGACGTTAGTGGAGAACAAGAAAAATATTTACAAACACAAGCAAATGTTACAAAATTTGTGGCACTATCTGGCCATCATATTTCCGAAGAACATTGTTTTAGACCAAAAATAATCACAAAATTATTCCACTGCACGAAAACTTTGGCTTGAGTTAGTTGACGGTTCGACATTTCATTCCATGTTTGTGGAGAAAAGAAACAAAAATGAAGAAAACTTGGGAGCACTATAGCTGCAGTAAAGCAGAGTTAACATAATGCTATTAACGAGCCGTGCATCTTTGTTTCGATATTTCACCACTGTGAATACGAACACTGCGAGCTGATCAATGCAGCTGAGCTGCCTGGCAAGTGAGTGCACATCTTCTCTTCTAGCTCGGCTGCATGGCTGTCAGCATGCGTCCCACGTGAGACGTAATCTGCGGTGGGTGCGAACACATACAGTTAATCACTTGTGATCAATTAAATTTTTGCTAGTGTTGTAATTGATCAATTGCTTTTTCCTTGGTACTCCTCACTGTAATTCAATTACATTTTTCAGTGAGCAGTTGAATGTAAACAAGTTATTTAAAGGGGTTGAGACATCAAATTTGTGGCTTGCGCGTTCTTCATTTCGAACGTTTCTTATTGCTCCAGGAAGCAAGATACACACTCGAAGATTCATATATTCTCGGTAAATAATTTAATATCGCATTATTTATGTGAACAATTTTCGGTTTCGGTTTTTGGCCGCCGAGTTGAACAGTGACGTCACTGTCTAGGAAGCTTGGTCACGTGGGCCCACAAAGCTGTGACGCACGCACTGCTGCATCATCTGCTCTTGCACACACATTCAGTACCAGCGCAGGCAAACAAAGCCACGCCGACAGTTGTCACGGCTAGCTGCGGCAGCTCCGATTGCTACTACGTCTGCGTCCGATGCGGCTCCTGCACTCTAGACTCGAGGCTATCTGGGCTTGCCCGGTGCCATGGGTCACCGCTCATTGTACGTCACTCTAATGTGGTATGACGTCACTAAAACTTTCGTTACGGTTCCATCACAGTGACGTCGGTGTCAATCACACTAGCGCTAAGCACTCTTTGGAAGTGAATTAAAATATGTTTTAAACGTTTGCTGTGTCCAACACTTCATGTTGAGTGCATACAGGGGAAGCCTACAGCAGGTTTTTTATAGCTTCAAAATTTGCTGTCTCAACCCCTTTAATTGACGGGACAAGCTGTAACGGGTGACACAACTTCGAGCACTTAAATTTGGTGGGAACTACACCAGAAAGCCTCTTGTCAGGCCACAGCGCAGCCTTGCTGATGCGCATGTTCAAACAGGCAAACATGGCACTCAGTCATCGAGAAAGGAGTATTTGAGTAGAGGAATCTGCTAGGCCGCGACAGCATGTGCGGCACCGCCGGTAAAGTCACGGTCGGGCGAGAAGGAAATGCAGTTTTTGCTGCAGCACGACAGATGACGCGTTGGGCACGTTGCCATTGTTGACATGTTCTTCTATGGACGCGACGCATAACAATCGGGATATCGTCTCATATTGTAAATTTTCTCCAATTTCATTCTGTAACGTTAATAAATAGAAGTGGTGGTCATTTTAGCAGCAGCTTTTAGTGAATAGTGTCCTAATTGCATGTCGTACTGCGCTTGAAACGAGCTACTAGTAGTAATCCCAGAGCGGATGACGTCTGCCAACGCCACCACAGTTCATTCGCACGCATGTTCACTTGCTCACAAAAAACAATTGGCAGTTCAGCACTTGTGTACATCTGTTCCAGCTGCACGTATTCATTATCATTTGAGTTTGTGCTTAAAATATTCTTTGCATGGAACAAGGACTTCCGAATGGAAGCTGTGAAGCAGTGATGAAGAGGACTAGCAATAGATTGGTGCTGGAATATTAGATATTTCGACCAGCAGGGTGGTAAGTGAGCCATCGGGAAGCTCCGACAAACTCGCTGCCTTCTCGCAGTATATATAATTAGATAGCAGCAGCAAAGAAAACAAATCGTTATGTTTGAAAATTGACCCACAGGAAACATAAGTAGGCATAGTGCATTCCGCACACTTTGTTTTTTACCAGCATCCTATGGATTGTCAACACCTGAAGCGATACTATCGCAGGAATTAGCGGTTCCCCGCAGTGGTCATTAATGATGCTTTCAATTATCTATGGCACAGCAGAGAAGAAGTTAGAAGAACAATCTAAACTAATGGGCATAGAGGGTAAGTACTGTCATTCGATGGAACAAATCATATCTTACTTATCAATCTCGCATTTAAAAAAAAAAAACATTATAGATTTGCCATTCTGAAAAAGTACATCACACGGGTAATTGCACTGTAAGTGACATATTTTTTTCATTAATTTTTCAAGGCATTTGGAGCCGGCAAAGAGGCGTAGTAAACACACCCACTCGTGCGTAAAGCGCCAGTGATCAATCGCCACCGAACGAACTTGAACCGGTGAGCCTCTTCGGAGAGTGCGCCGCGTGTGTTTTTTCTTCTCAGCGAGCCGACTCACGACAGAGGGCGCGTCATTGCTGTGCCCGTCATCATGACTTTATTGGGATGCCTGAGCGAGCTCTGTTTCGCCTCCTCAATAATTCTTGCTCCGTGGCACTCAGTATTTTTTTTGTCATCCATAAGGCAGGTCGTGCAGCCTTTATTGTTCGCACCGCATTCTGTATCTCGTGATGGTTTTGCGTTTCTATGCGGCACGAAAATCACTATGTCACGAGCCTCGTGTCAGTGAGTTTCGAGTTTGCTTCTTCCATTTTCATGGGATTATTCCATACATTTTCTCGCTAATTTCCCTATGCGATGTTTGTACGTTACAATGCCGCCCTTTCCTCGAGCAAGGTCAGCTCATTAGCAGCTATTTACTGTACTTGTGCAATTTTAATAAATTTGGGTGGAAAGTAACATAATGTACATTTTAGTAAATGCTTAATTTCTTTTGTGGAGCAGTAATTGGTCAGCGCAATCAATTACATTTTTGAATGATGTGATCATAATTGTAATCATTAACTTTTTTTTTTCTGATGTGTGTTCACCACTTTCCCCTTGTGCTTGTCTTATTCAGACAAAGAGCGCACAAACCAGATGGAAGCCGCGCTCATCATCTTTGGGGAGGGCCGCAAGCACGCAGCGAGCACTCAAGGAAAGGTCTCCATCTCCGGATGTGCCTCGCACTAACCGTCATCAACCATGTGGACTGTTGGCTTCCAAACATATTGAGGTAAGTGTCTCAGGTACTACAGTTAAACCTCGATATAATGAAGCCTGTAAAGTAAACACTTCACTTCACTTCAAATTTCACTACTAATTAGACATTCAATTCAAAGAAGCGCAGTTGCAGACCTATATTGCTCTTACATGCAGGGGCCGCAAAGAATGTCCGTATAATCAGGCAGTCCAAAAAAAAATGGCGCAGTTTCACCTGAAAGGCAAAGCATCAATTGCAATAGCAACTTAGTAGAGAGCTTTACGGAGTAAGGATAGTAGTTTTATCAGCTGTATAAACTTGGACATGCAGCAGCACCAGCAACGCGCAGAACTGGTGTCGACGCCGTCGCCGTTTTGCCCGCGTTCGCACCAAACGCGCGCGGCGTTGGTCACTGTTGCCAGGGCCTCTGGGGGCGGCTCGGAGGTTTTCGACAATATCAGAACGGGAAACTCGTCGAGCAGCGTCGGAAGTCTTTACCACCTTCTCGCCTTGCAACATTTTTATATAAATATGCATTTGATGCCACAGCTAAACGTTGCCTCCCTTCCCTCCCTCCCGTCCCCCCACGGCCTTTCGTGCGACGGAAGAAGTTGTGTTTGCTCTATATATATGGTGATTGTAAAGGAGGAAAGAGACGCTTAATTCTGCAGCCCTTCAGGGAGCACGGCGCTGAACGTGCATTTGTTCTCCGCCGTGCGTTCGCTCCCCGTGAAAGCGCGCGTCCCTCGCACCCTTTCACTCGCACATACGGCGTCCGGCGTGCGGCGACGATTTCATCGCCGTTGACGTCATATGGAACCTCACGGCGACCGCCGACGCCAGAAATCCTCTTCAAGTGTCCATATAATTGCTATCACAATATAAAAATATATAAGTCAATTTAAAAAATAAAAAGTTTTTTGAACTTGAGAGCCGGTGACTACTCAGTTTGGATGCTGTGTTCTTAGTTGACACAGCAAATAATTGCATATAATTGAATCGTTTGACCACTGACACCCACAGTGGTTTCCATTTATTGCCTGAGTCTTCCTTTGTGGCAGTAGTGAAATTTAATTACATTGCAATTGCAAAAACACACTTTCTTTATTTATTGAGACTAAAAATAGTGTTCTATAGACAGTGTTCTATGGACTTGAAGTTATGAAAAGCTAAATACTTTGTTACATTGTGGACTTTGTTATTATCATCATCATCATCTCCACTGCAGGGCCCAGTGATCTCCAATTACCCCTGTCTTGCGCAAGCTGATTCCAATCTGTGCCTGCAAATTTCCTAATTCCTAATTTTCTGCCATCTTCTGCTGCGCTTCCCTTGGCACCCATTCTGTAACTGGTTATTTGCCCTACGCATTACATGGCCAGCCCAGCTCCATTTTTTTCTCTTAACGTCAACTAGAATATCGGCTGTCCCCATTTGCTCTCTGATCCACACCGCTCTCTTCTTCTCTCTTAACAATTAGTTTAAAACAAATAAAGTCCCAGGGTAGAAGAACACGTAGACGTGCTAAAAGGGAGAGTTGGGAGAAGTACATCTCCAGTATAAATTCTTACACAGATAAGACGAAAGTGTGGAATCGAGTAAATAAATTAAAAGGCCGGGAGGTACACCCACTCCCCTTAGTAAGTACTCAAGGAGAAAGCCTGGAAGATCAGGCAGGTTGTCTGGGCGAACACTTTGAATGTATCTCCAGTGCATCCCACTACACACAAGCATTTCTGAGGTTCAAAGAACGCGAAGAGCAACAGCCCCTAAACCGTAAAGGTTCATTGAGTGAGGCCTACAACTATCCATTTTCTTTAACTGAACTTAAAGCGTGCCTCGCTTGCTGCAATAACTTGGCACCAGGTGGTGATTGTGTCATATATGAAATGATTAAGCACCTACATCCTGAAACTCTGAAAACATTCCTGTACCTTTTCAATGTCATGTGGGTGGATGGGTATATCCCGTCCTCGTGGAAGGAAGCTATAGTCATTCCCGTGCTTAAACAAGGCAAAGACCCATCCCTAGCCAGCAGCTACAGGCCAATAGCGCTAACAAGCTGCCTGTGCAAACTATTCGAAAAAAATGATAAACAGGCGCTTAATCTGTTTCCTTGAAAATAACAAACTACTAGACCCGTCGCAATGTGGTTTCAGGGAAGGTATGTCCACAACACACCACCTTGTTCGCATTGAGTCTTATATTGGAGGCGCTTTTATACATAAGCAGTTCTGTCTTTCAGTGTTTCTCGACCTAGAAAAAGCTTACGACACGACATGGCGCTACGGCATTCTCCGAGATCTCTCTGCGATGGGTGTCCATCGCAACATGTTAAACACAATCGAAAGTTACCTATCTAATTGCACATTCCGCGTAAGAGTGGGTAACGCCTTGTCTAAGTCATTCACCCAAGAGACCGGTGTGCCACAGGGAGGCATGCTTAGTTGCACACTATTTATTGTAAAAATGAATTCCCTGCATACAGTCATTCCACGCACAATGTTTTATTCCGTTTATGTCGACCATGTGCAAATAGCCTTCAAATCATGCAATATTGCCATCTGCGAACGGCAAGTGCAGCTTGTAATAAACAAATTGTCCAAATGGGCAGATGAAAATGGTTTTAAAGTAAATGCCCAGAAGAGCACTTGCGTACTCTTTACTAACAAGAGAGGCGTAACGCCAGTCCCAAGTATTGGAATCAAAGGAGATGAGTGAGCAGCGAGCATTTTAGATTCTAAACTTACATTTATTCCTCATCTTAAGTATCTGCAGGCAAAATGCCTGAAGACAGTGAACCTTTTAAAGCTTCTGTCGCATACGACTTGGGGTAGTGATCGAAAGTCCAATCCAAAGCCTCTACGTAGAGTCGAATCAGTGGTCACTTCATCTGCACCGGTCATACAGCAGTTTTACATATTTTCTCAAAGTACAAGCAAATATTGAACATCCGTCTTATTCAACAATAAACGATGTGACCGCTGCCACACTCTTCCATAATCGACCTGCAGCGAGAAAGCCGTTCTCTTTGCATGTGAGGAATCTTAGTGAGGAAATGGGTGTTCCGTTGCTTGATCATCGTCCTATGGCTCCAGCGGAATTGTTACCTCCATGGCAGTGGCGGCTCATATATTGTGACACATCATTTATAGAAGTCATGAAACACGCACCAGCGGCACACATTAAAATGCATTTCCTTGAACTCCAATCTAAAATACTCGTGTGCAGTTTTACACAGACGCTTCCAAGTCACATGCCGGGGTATCTTTATGCAGCCATCGGTCCATCCTTTTCGGAATCCGGTGTACTGCACCCGGAGACAAGCATCTTTACCGCTGAGGCGTATGCACTATTATCGGCTGTGAAGTATATAATGAAATCAAAACTTAAAAAGGCTATCATATTGTTACGCGAACGAAGGATTAAGTACAGGAGACTATTTACAAGTATATTTACAAATGATAGCTGCAGCGCTGGCCAGATCAGCCGATAGCTCGAGAGCCCAGAGCAGTTCGTCTTCTTCGTCTAGGCGCCCGCGCGCCTCGTTCAAACAACCAAATACCACACGCGTGTAGCATAATCCCCCGGCGGCAGAAGCGACGTCCCGGAGCGTCTAAAGGTCATCACTGGGAGGGTGATACTGCTTCAGTCGTGTAACGTGCACGATATCACTGGACTGGGAAGCAGATGGGGCGTCAGGGGCTATCTCGTAGGTGACGGGAGTCACGGCACGAATAACTCGATAGGGGCCTGTGTAACGAGACAGCAGTTTTTCTGACAGGCCGACCTGACGCGACGGAGACCATAGGAGCACCAAAGAACCAGGTGGGAAGTGCAGGTCGCGGTGTCGCTGGTCGTACAAACGCCGTTGACTCTCTTGGGAGTGCAGAAGGCGGCCACGAGCAATTTCCCTTGCGTGGGCAGCGCGGGCGACGGCGTCAAGTGCATATTCACTGGTGGGTGCTGCATGAACAGGGAGGCTTGTGTCGAGGGGCAGTGCTGGTTCTCGGCCGAACAGAAGGAAAAATGGCGAATAACCAGCTGTGTCGTGGCGCGAGGAATTATACGCAAAGGTGACAAACGGTAGAGCGAGGTCCCAGTCAGTGTGGTCGGAAGACACATACTTCGCGAGCATGTCTGTGAGAGTGCGATTAAGACGCTCCGTGAGGCCATTCGTTTGCGGATGGTATGACGTGGATAGCTTGTGCCTCGTGGCACAGGACTGCAGGATGTCCGCGATAACTTTCGACAGGAATGTCCGGCCACGGTCTGTGAGAAGTTGTCGCGGAGCTCCATGTAATAAAATCACGTCGCGTAGAAGAAAATCGGCAACATCTGTGGCGCAGCTTGTAGGGAGCGCTCGGGTGATGGCGTAGCGCGTGGCGTAATCTGTGGCCACAGCGATCCACCTGTTCCCAGAGGTAGAAAGAGGAAAAGGACCAAGTAAATCCAAACTAACCCGAAAGAATGGTTCCGCGGGAATGTCAATTGGTTGAAGGTACCCAGCAGGGAGCGTCGACGGTGTCTTGCGTCGCTGGCATTTCTCACACGCAGCTACGTATCTTCGAACGGAGCGAGCAAGCCCTGGCCAAAAGAAGCGTCGGCGAATCCGGTCGTAGGTACGTGACACACCAAGGTGACCGGCAGTGGGGAGGTCGTGAAGCTCGTGGAGAACAGCCGAGCGAAGGTGTTTAGGGATCACAAGGAGTAATGCTGGGCCGTCGGGGTGAACGTTGTGGCGGTAGAGTACGCCATCTTGAAGTGTGAATAAGCGAAGGGAGCTGTCGGCAAGTGACGATTCCAGGCGGTCAATGATGACACGCAAGGACGGGTCACGGCGCTGCTCATCGGCGACATGGACCAGTGGAAAAACAGAGAGAACGCAGGCGTCGGTGTCAGTATCAGACGTAGAGGTCGGGTCTTGGACTGGGTAGCGAGAGAGGCAATCTGCGTCCTGGTGTTGGCGTCCCGACTTGTACGTCACTGTGTAGGGATATTCTTGTAGTCGGAGAGCCTAACGACCGAGCCGGCCAGTAGGATCCTTGAGCGACGAAAGACAACACAGCGCATGATGGTCTGTGATTACTGAGAAGGGCTTGCCATATAAATATGGACGGAACTTTGAAACAGCCCAGACGAGAGCAAGACATTCGCGCTCGGTTATCGAATAGTTGCGCTCTGCAGTTGTCAGGAGCCGGCTAGCGTAGGCGATAACGCAGTCGTGTCCGTGTTGTCGTTGCGCTAAGACTGCACCGATCCCATAACCACTGGCATCGGTTCGGACCTCTGTAGGTGCGGACGGGTCAAAGTGGGCCAAGATCGGTGGATTGGTCAGAACCGTGATAAGGCGTGAAAATGCGGCAGCCTGAGGGGAACCCCACGTAAAAGGCACGTCTTTCTTCAGAAGTTCAGTGAGTGGTCGAGCGATTGCTGCGAAATCTTTCACAAACCGTCTGAAATAAGAGCAGAGCCCCACAAAACTCCGGACGTCTTTGACAGACTGAGGTACAGGAAAAGCTGTTACTGCTCGAACCTTCTCCGGGTCGGGTTGTACTCCGGAAGCATCGACGAGATGGCCGAGCACTGTAATCTGTCGGCGCCCGAAGTGGCACTTCGATGAGTTTAATTGGAGCCCAGCCTTGCGGAAGACGTCAAGTATAGCTGCGACGCGCTCAAGGTGCGTCTCAAACGTAGGAGAAAACACAAGGACGTCGTCGAGGTAACAAAGGCAAGTTGACCATTTGAAACCTTGAAGCAGAGAGTCCATCATCCGTTCGAACGTGGCGGGGGCATTGCATAAACCAAACGGCATAACCTTAAATTGGTAGAGGCCATCTGGAGTGACGAAAGCGGTCTTTTCTTGGTCTTGCTCATCGACGGAAATCTGCCAATAACCAGATCGAAGGTCAATGGACGAAAAGTATTTGGCACCGTGAAGACAATCAAGAGCGTCGTCAATTCGTGGTAACGGGTAAACGTCCTTTTTAGTGATTCGGTTTAGGTGGCGGTAATCAACACAGAAACGCCACGTGCCATCTTTCTTTTTGACGAGCACCACCGGCGACGCCCAAGGGCTCGACGAGGGCTCAACAATGCCTTTGGCGAGCATCTTGTTGACTTCCTGCTGAATAACTTGCCGCTCTGCCGTGGACACGCGATACGGTCGGCGATGAATGGGAACAGCATCACCAGTGTTTATCCGATGCTTAACAAGGGACGTCTGACCAAGTGGGCGATTGTCAGTGTCAAATATGTCGCGATAGGAGAGCAAAAGGCGATACAGGGCGGCTGCTTGGCCAGGGGCGAGGTCCGGAGCGACCATGGGACGTAATGGGCCGTCGAGGTTCAAGGCATCCGGCGGGTAATCAAGAGGATCTGGAGACGCGTCGTCTGCAAAAGCAGTGACGTGGTCGTCTGTCACTGACCGGAGCGTGGCCACCACTATGCCTTCAGGTAACACTTGCTTCGTCAAGCCAAAATTGACAACGGGGAGACACATCCGATTAGCGGCAAGGGTAACGACGGAGTGTGGCACAGAGATGTCGCGCGCCAGGAGGACATCACGAATAGGGGCGACGACATAGTCGCCATCAGGCACGGTTGCCGTCGAGGCCAATTCGACGAAGGTTAGGGCTTTTGAAGGTAACCGAACAAACGCTGTAGTGCATAGGGTGTACGGTTGTTCGGGGCGAACGTCGCGAACAAGAGGAAGCTCGAGGCACAGCGTACCGGTGGAACAGTCGATGAGGGCAGAATGCGTCGTCAGAAAGTCGAGCCCGAAGATTAGGTCATGAGGGCAACTGGTCAGCACGGAGAACAGGACGGGAACTTGGCGGCCAGCAATTCCTACGCGAGCAGTGCACATACCACAGACGGCAACAGTGGCGCCATTGGCGACGCGTACGGCTCGAGTGACGGCAGGCGTAAGAACTTTTTTGAGGCGACGACATAGGTTAGCGCTCATTATAGACACTTGGGCTCCAGTATCAATCAATGCCGTCAACGGGACACCATCTACATCTACTTCAATTAGGTTCGTGTTCGTGAGGAGCGTCAACGGAGGATTTGGACAGGACGAACGTGATGCAGCACTACCTCCAAGAGTTGCATGGCCTAGTTTTCCGTCCGGGAGGGTCCATAATGGGTCGGCGACGATTAGCGGCGTGGCTGGGGCGACGGGGACCGACGGCGCTGAGGTGACGGCGAGCAAGTGGGACGACTGTCATCGACGGATAGTGAGAGCTCGAAGGCATACGGCGAGGCGAGTAGCGGCGAGGGTCGGCATATGGGCGAGGAGACGGCGAAAAGTAGCTCGAATATGGCGATGACCAGGAGGTGCGGCAGTGGCGAGCGACGTGGCCAATGCGGCGGCAACGAAAGCAAATGGGCTTGTCGTCCGGAGTTCTCCATTCTGTAGGGTTGCGGTATCCGGAATACAGATCGCTGCGAGGCGCAGCCGTCGGCACCAGTCGGGCGTCAGGTCGGGAGATGGAGCAGGCAGCAGGAAAACCGAGGTTGGCAAACTCTTGCCGCACAACCTCCTGAATGAGGGAGATCGCTGGGGCTGGTTGGTCAATGGTGGGGTCAAGTGGGCGCGGATGGAACGTGGCAGGACTGGCAGCCTCGATCTCACGGCGAACAATACGCGTGACGGTCTCATTGGAGGGGGGCGAAGCGGTAAGGGCGATGCAGGACGACGTCGCAGCGGTGTTAGGGAGCCGGGAGAATTGTGGAATGACGCGGCGGCTTTTGGCGAGCTCAAAGCGGCGGCATTCCTTGACAATGACGTCGATGGTAGACACATTGTTGAAGATCAACAAGTTGAACGCATCGTCCGCGATCCCCTTGAGAACGTGGCCAACCTTGTCAACTTCGACCATGTTCTCGTCGACTTTCCGGCAAAGAGCTAGGACGTCTTGTATGTACGAGACATACGATTCAGTGGAAGACTGCACTCGAGTAGCAAGCTCTTTCCTTGCAGCCTGCTGCCGACTGGTCGATCTCCAAAGAGGTCGCGGAGCTTCTCCTTGAAAGCGTCCCAGCTAGAGATCTCCTCCTCGTGTGTCCGGAACCAGACACGAGGCGTTCCGCCCAAGTAGAAGAGGACATTAGCTAGCATTATGGTAGGGTCCCAGTTGTTGTTGCGGCTAACAAGCTCATACATGCGTAGCCAGTCATCAACGTCGACATTATCTTGGCCGGAGATTATGCCAGGATCGCGGGGAGTGGCTACCGTGACGTACGTTGTGGTTGGAGTTGCAGTAGCAGCAGCAGACGAGGTGTCACCGGGAGCCATGGCGGAAAGCTGGACGGTGCGGCCGCTGCGGAGCTCTGTGGCGAGGACGGGGAACGGCACGCTCCACCAAAATGTTACGCGAACGAAGGATTAAGTACAGGAGACTATTTACAAGTATATTTACAAATGATAGCTGCAGCGCTGGCCAGATCAGCCGATAGCTCGAGAGCCCAGAGCAGTTCGTCTTCTTCGTCTAGGCGCCCGCGCGCCTCGTTCAAACAGCCAAATACCACACGCGTGTAGCAATATTTACAGACTCCCAAAGTGTCATGAAAGCATTGAAGTCACTCTGTAAACACAAAAACCCTGTACTTAATAAGCTCTATTCCATTCTGTGTAAAGTGTATATATCTAATCAGCATGTGATTATATGCTGGGTGCCGGGCCATAGAGGCATTGAGGGTAATGATCGAGCAGACCAAATGGCCACATCAGTTATATCTCAGGCGTTACATCTCCCTACAGCTGCTGTTCCTGCAACAGATTTGAAGCCTTTCCTGCGAAAGAAACTGCAAAGCCACTGACAACGCTTGTGGGATGCGGAAACAAATAATAAGCTTCACTTGATAAAACCACAGTTAGGTTTCTGGCTCCCCGTAACGAAAACACGACGAGCTGATGTCCTGTTCTGTCGTCTAAGAATAGGACATACATATGGCACCCACAAATTTTTGCTTACTGGCGATGAACCACCAACCTGTGGCAGATGTGGTGAGAGGCTGACCGTCCTCCATGTCCTCGTGGAGTGTCAGGAAGCCGAAACAGAGAGAAAGAAATATTTTCCTCAAGCGTACCGGTATCATGTCCCTCTTCATCCCATCATGTTTCTTTCTTGGTCAAGAACCGCTTTTTAACGAAAAAGCAGTCGTCGATTTCTGCATGGTATTAGCCCGATAAGTTCGTAGCGCATCCTCTCTCCAGAGGATGCCGCTGTGATAGTATTTTTTATAGCACATGCCTGCAGGCCCTCGTGGTTCAAGGGCTCTGTTTGGGCAGTAGTGCTTCTTGCCAATTACTGCATCTTAAATATTGTGTCATTCTTTCTCAATGCATTTTTCATTTCTTAGTACATGTCTATTTTATGCACTTCACAGCGATTATTTTTAATCCCCTTTACAGCCACGCTTCCTCAGAATTCATCGCTCCACTGCACACTCACAAACACTGGCATGGCGCTCTTTCTCCATAACTGGCCCTTGCGCCATAAAACACCACACATCATCATCAGTATATGGGACATGCACACAGATTATTGTTACCTTGCCAGCGTTGCAGTGCGAATGTCAGATTTCGCTGGGCACTGCATCTGCGCCTGAGCACCATTAGAGCGGTGCCTGTTGCCGCCTGTAAAAGGCACTGCCCCTCACATGTTCTGGGAGACTTTCACTGTGTGGTATTGCAAGCAATTTGAATAAACAACTGAAACGGTGTCAGCATCCACATTCCTGTCATGGATGACCAATGACAAAGATTTGTTTTAAAAAGACTTGCTTAGGATAGTCTTGAATATGCAAGGAAACACCTTATTTCCTATGCAACACCGTGTTCAGAAAGTAACAAATGAGCACGCAGTAGGCACACTGGGCAGAGTTAAAAGTAGTTTGCTAAAGAAAACATTCCCTGAAAGAAAGAAAGAAAGAAAAAACGCATGCACACAATGTCAAACTTTACTTTACTCAAGATACGACTCATTCTTTGCTGAAGCTGTGCAGCATGCTGCCATTTGGCCACTGATTTTGCACATAACAATGGATGCCCCTTAAATGCTACACAAGAAAACCTCAAATCACATGGTGTCACTTTCTAACTACAGTTCACGAGAGCACTACAGCAGGTCCATCATCATGCTTTCTGAGTTGTTGAATATTGTACTAGCCGCTGAGAATTTCCGAGTTCCAGTTTTCCAGCTGCTTTAAGCAGGAGAAAAAATTCTTTATTTTTTATTTTTGGTCTCTGTCAATCTCTTTGTCCATGCATGCGTGCATCCATACATGTGCACGCACTATCATTTCATTTATTTTCATTAGTATGATACATAAAACACAAGTGGAGTATAAATACACAATCGGAGGCCTTGAAGTAAGAACTGTTTCTGAACAGAAAAAAAGTGGGCTTAGTAAAACTGTGGCAAACAGCAGCAGCTAACAGCATCATCACCAAACATCATCAGCAATAATCAGCTATAATGGCATAATGCAGTGTTCAGAAAACAAAACTGTGGTAGCATGTGGAACACGCTATCCTGAGAAATATCTGTTACAGCAACAAAAAACAAAAAAAAAAACTACCCAGTACTTATTAAACTTCCTACTTTATTATACACATTATACAAAATTAAGAGTTCGCTAATAGCCTTATAAAATATTTCTTGGCATTAAACTTGAAGTATTAAAATGTGCATGCCTTGATAAGTGGGATCAAATTCCACAATAATATGCCTGAAAACACAACAGTAAACTTGAAATTACTCATGATTAGTTCGAACTTTAAGAAGCAGTAGGTTATGATGTGTAGAAAACCTTGTGGTTATTTATATTAATGAGGCTAGCAAGAGTAAAGCCTTGAATACCTAATTCGGCATTTATGAGATGGAACATGACTATTAATACAGTCAAATCTCAATGGCCCAAGAATTTGTTTGAATGAAACGGAGTTCTTAAGCTCACTGAATGCAAGACTTGTGTAGAGCTCTGCATTGCACGATGCATGTGCACCAAGCCAACACACGAGTTCCAAAAGAGTGGCTTCATGGTAGTGCAGCGCATGAAGCCACACCTCAAGGCGAAATTTGCATATAACCCACAGCACGACCTTACTGTTATGTGGGCACAGCACTTGCGACCAGCTTAGAAGTGCTGCTGCAGCAAGCTTGCAGTTTGGTCAGCAGTGCGGTATAATCAAGTTAACCGTCGCAACTGTTTCCGCGTTCAAATTGTGGAGCGTTCTTGCACTTTAAAATTTTGACAGGACCACAACGTCAGTTCGAATTAGCGAAACCCCACCGTAGCAGCTTATTGCAAAACAGCATGCACAAAGGGGATGATAAGTAGGAGCACAGTGAGTTGTAAATGGCCGAAATGTCATTAATCGTAACGCCTGCTTTTGTAAGACTTTTGGTTGTCGGAGATGCATAGAGAGTGATTACTCCATCATGACAGGCAGTATGAAAGATGACTGTGCAATACAGCTAATACAACAACAAGAGAATGCTTGATTGCAAAAAGTAGCTTGTTTTGATAATGACATTAATACTAAGGAAACTTTTTTAATGAGAGATTGGGCATGGTCGAGAATTTAAGTGCTCAACTTAAATAATGCTGAGAAATTTTATTGATTGATATATTTACGAGATTGTAAAGTGATACTACTAATAAGAATCTATGAGTGATGTTTGCGGAGAATGAAATATTTTAAATTCTCTCTTCATTGGATTAATGTGTAACATGCTTTTTATACACCACGAATGAACATTAGTGAGATCATTGTTGAGCATTTTTATAGTACAAAAGAATTTCTGTCAGATTCAAAAATGGTGGTGTCATCAGCGTAGAGAAGGCAGTCCGCATGTATAAATATTTGTGGCAAATCATTAATAATAGAAAGAACGACGACCCAAGTATTCATCCCTGGGGATCGCCTGTGTTAATAGTTTTGGGTCGCAAGAAACAACCATTCACATGGACCTCGATCTTTTAGGTAGCCGTAAGTTTACTGCAAATGTGGCCAGAAATGCCAAAATATTGTCACCTGTAGTAGTGGGAATAGGGCAAGCGCAGAGGCGCAAGAAGAACGAAGTGCGCGTGCTAACCGCCCCGCTCGATGGTTAGCTCTCGCCGCCATTTTCTCCAGAGCCCAGCTGCTCATAAATAAACGTCGTTAGCCCCCTTTGAAGGCGCGTGGCAAAGTGGTGGAGGTGCGGGGTACTTCTCACTCATGCCGCAGACTCCTCCTGGGAGCGGAAGCACCAGCCCTGTGTTAGTTGATACTCCCGTCCATCGGACCAGCCGCAGGATCCGGGGACTGCCTCCTGAAGATACTGAAGACACCGCAGTGCTTCAGACTACCCCAACCGGTATGGAACGTTCAGTGACGAATCGGTATACGCTTCAAAATCCACTGGTGCCGAAGTCGTTCCATGGCGACGTCTTCGAAGACGTCGAAGACTGGATGGCCGACTTCGAGCGCGTGGCCGAATGCAACGAATGGGATGACGCGACTAAACGTAGGAATGTCTACTTTTGCCTGGAGGACGGCGCGCGTACATGGTTTCAAAACCGTGAGGAGCAACTGACGTCGTGGCGCGACTTCCGTCGTCAGCTACTAGACACCTACGCCAGTCCCGATCGCCGCGAACGAGCCGAACGAGCAATCCAGGCCCGACTCCAGCTTCCCAACGAAAGCGTTACTGCGTTCGTCGAAGATATGACGCGCCTCTTCAGACGAGCAGACCCTGGAATGACCGAGGACAAGAAGCTGCGTCACCTGATGCGAGGGGTGAAGGAGCAACTCTTCGCTGGTCTGGTGCGCAATCCTCCCAAGACTGTCGCCGAATTTTTAGCCGAGGCTGTAAGTATGGAAAAGATGCTTCAGCATCGCTCGAACTTTTATGATCGGCAAGTGAACGCGAGTACTGACATTTTGACGGCCATTGGAAACAATAATGACAACCTTCGCGAACTCATCCGCACCGTTGTGCGCGAAGAACTAATGAAGGTTTATGGCACGCCACAAGCCACAGTGAGCTCCATTGCGAGTGTTGTAAAAGATGAAGTCAACCAAGCACTCCGGTCCAACTTTCCTTTTGCTAACACCGCGCCTGTACCTTCTGTACACCACCGTGCGACCTACGCAGAAGTGTTGAGACAGCCTGCTTCGTCCCCGCCGCTGTTTGTCCAGGCCGCTCATCCGGTTGCACTTCCACCAGCCCCACCGGTGTCTTACATCGAGGAACGACGCACGCCTCCACCGTTTCACCATGCCGCTCCTCCGATTGTGCTTCCGCAGGAGCAACCAGTACATTACGCCGACGATCGACGCATGTCCCCTCGGAAGTCAGATGTTTGGCGCACTCCGGATCGCCGTCCTCTGTGCTTCCACTGTGGTGAGGCAGATCATTTGTACCGCCAGTGCCCATACCGACGCCTTGGGTTGCGGGGCTTTTCCGCCTACTCGCCACCACCCCGACTGGGCCAACGACCTCGGGACATTGAAGATTATCTCGCTCAGCAACGCATGCCACCGCCTACCGGGCGGCAGTCGCGCTCGCCGTCGCCAAGGCGATTTTCACCATCGCCTCAGCGGTATTCGAGCAGACGGTCGCCAAGTCCCCGCCGGGAAAACTAACTCCAGCGACCTTTGGGGGCGAGGCCGCTGGCAGTCGACGCGCTGAAGACCTCCGATCGACGCGAGTAACGAAGGGTACCGGACCGACATTAACTGCAGCTGAACGGAATGACCGGCTTTCGCTCGACATACCTGTGGTGATTGACGGTTATGCGGTTAGCGCTTTAGTGGATACCGGAGCGGACTATTCTATATTAAGCGGGAAGATGGCGACGTTGCTGAAGAAAGTAATTACACCTTGGCATGGTTCGCAGATTCGTACGGCTGGTGGTCACGTCGTTACTCCACTGGGAACCTGCACGGCAAGAGTTCGGATTCGAGGATCGACATTCGTGGCGAGTTGCCTTGTCTTACGAGAATGCTCCCGCGACGTCATTCTCGGAGTTGACTTCCTGCAGGAATACGGCGCTGTTATTGACTTACGGGGAGGTGTAGTCACGTTCTCAGCCGACCAAGCAATCGACACAAACGCCGACAAACGACGTGACGACGCGCTACGTGTTTCCGCCGAAAGTGTTACGCTTCCTCCACGAGCCAGTGTTCTAGTCGAAGTGATGTGCGGTGGATTGCGCGAAGGTGGAGTGGTCGCAGAAAGTAACTTAGCGTATCTACTGACGCAAGGTGTTTGTGCGGCCAGAAGTGTGCTACAGCTTCGTGATGGCCGATCTAAGTTGCTAGTCACCAACTTTAGTAACGAGCATCGACACCTTTTCCGCGGTACTTCCATAGCGTTTGCCGAAGAAATAGAACACGTTGCTGAATGTTTTGTCCCTGAACCAGTGAGGATGGCTGACAAGGCACTGGGCAACATCGACATTAATTCAGAGTTGTCTCAAGACAAACAGGCAGCACTGCACGCGCTCTTGCTCGAATTCAGGGCATGCTTCGCAAGCTCGTCTAAGGTGCGCCAGACTTCAGTTACAAGGCACAGGATCATCACATGCGACGACGCACGCCCGATACGCCAGCAGCCCTACCGCGTGTCGGCAAAGGAACGCGAAGCGATTCGTACGCAAGTACAAGAGATGCTTGAAGACGGCGTGATCGAACCTTCCAACAGCTCATGGTCGTCTCCGGTCGTTCTTGTCAAAAAGAAAGACGGAACGCTGCGCTTTTGCGTCGACTACCGGAAGCTCAACAACGTAACTAAAAAGGACGTGTACCCACTGCCACGTATCGACGACTCGTTAGATCGACTGCGGCGTGCCCAGTACTTTTCGTCACTCGACTTGAAAAGTGGATACTGGCAGATCGAGGTAGACGAACGAGACCGCGAGAAAACTGCCTTTGTGACTCCCGACGGCCTTTACGAATTTCGAGTGCTCCCTTTCGGTTTGTGTTCAGCCCCAGCTACTTTCCAGCGAATGATGGATACTGTCCTCGCTGGATTGAAGTGGCAGACTTGCCTTGTGTATCTTGACGACGTAGTTGTCTTTTCTGAAACATTTGAGCAACATCTTCATCGCCTGCGGCATGTGCTAGAAGCGCTCCGATCGGCTGATCTCACGCTTAAACCTGAAAAGTGCCACTTCGGTTATGAAGAGCTCAAGTTTCTTGGACACGTCGTCAGCGCCAAAGGAGTTCGACCCGATCCCGAAAAACTTGCCGCTGTGGCAGCTTTTCCTCCTCCTGCCGACAAGAAGGCCGTCCGACGCTTCCTGGGCTTGTGTGCGTATTATCGCCGCTTCATTGACAACTTCTCGAAGATTGCGGAACCCCTGACTCGCCTTACCAGGGATGACACGCCATTTACCTGGACGCATGAGCAACAGACGGCCTTCGCTGACCTACGACAACGCATGCAGTCAGCACCCGTCCTGGCACATTTCGACGAAGAGGCTGACACCGAGGTGCATACTGACGCCAGTAACATCGGCCTTGGCGCAGTACTCGTCCAACGTCAAGACGGCATTGAAAGAGTAATTGCTTATGCTAGCCGCTCGCTGTCCCGTGCCGAGGCGAACTACTCTACTACAGAAAAAGAGTGTCTCGCGGTCGTCTGGGCGATCACGAAGTTTCGCCCTTATCTCTACGGCCGCCCCTTCAAAGTGGTGACAGACCACCATGCTCTATGTTGGTTGGCGAACATACGCGATCCTTCAGGACGACTGGCACGGTGGAGCTTGCGGCTACAGGAATTTGACGTCACTATAGTTTATAAGTCTGGCCGCAAGCACGAAGACGCCGACACGTTGTCGCGTGCTCCCGCCGAATCTGTCAGTCGACAGTCAGAGGACGACGACGGCTTCCTGGGCGCCCTCACTACGTCGGACTTGGTCAGATGGCAGCGTGACGACGCTGAAATTCGACCTCTAATCGACCACTTAGAGGGCCGTCAAACAACCATACCACGCCATCTACGTCGCGTCTTGACGTCCTTCTGTCTACGAGACCATGTGCTGTACAAGAAGAACGCCCGCCCGAATGACCGAGCCTACCTCCTAGTAGTTCCCAAGGACTTGCGGGACGATATTCTTTTCGCTTGCCACGACGAGCCTACATCTGGCCACCTCGGCTCCTCACGAACGCTTGCTAGAGTGCGCGAGATGTATTACTGGCCCGGGCTGTCGGCAAGCGTAAAACAGTATGTTAAAGGCTGTCGTGAATGTCAGCGGCGAAAGTCACCACCCCTGAAGCCCGCCGGGTTATTGCAACCCATCGAACCACCTCATAAGCCATTCAACCAAGTCGGCTTGGACATTCTTGGGCCGTTTCCTCTATCAACCGACGGCAACAAGTGGGTGATTGTCGCCACTGACTATTTAACCCGGTATGCTGAGACAGAGGCGCTCCCACGAGCCACGGCTTCTGAGGTAGCGCAGTTCTTCATGTGTCACATTGTCTTGCGCCATGGTGCCCCATCCATTGTTATCACAGACAGAGGAACGGCGTTCACGGCACAGCTCATGGACGAAATTTTTCAACTAAGCAACACCAGGCATCGAAAGACGACCGCTTACCATCCGCAGTCCAACGGCCTTACGGAGCGACTAAACAGGACCATCACAGACATGATCTCTATGTACATCGACGTCCAGCACAAAACATGGGATCGTATCCTGCCTTATGTGACCTTCGCGTATAATACCGCCGTACAAGAAACAACGCGCTTCACACCATTTCGCCTCGTCTACGGCCGCGAAGTGCAGACGATGCTGGACGCTATGCTTCCGTGCCACGACTCCGAGCACCTAACTACTGACGCCGAAGAATTTGCTCAGCGCGCTGAGGAGGCTCGCCAGCTCGCGCGGCTGCACATCGGTGAGCAGCAAGTCTCAGATGCACGGCGCTATAACATCCGTCACCGGCAAGTGCGCTACAGTCCCGGAGACCAAGTGTTGGTGTGGACCCCTGTTCGCCGCCGTGGCCTTTCTGAAAAGTTGCTCAGCCGGTATTTTGGCCCATACAAAGTGCTGCGCCGCATTAGTGACGTGAACTATGAAGTCGTTCCAGACAGTGCGGCGCAAACACGGCGTAGACAACCACCTAGCCCTGACGTCGTTCACGTCGTACGCATGAAGCGTAGGGCTTCATGCGTACGACGCATGTTGCGCGTACGTGATTGTCGACAAAATCACGTTGCGCGTTCGTGATTTTTACGCTCCCATGTGCACCCTATGCGCTTACCTCTCTGTTTCTAGAGACGTAGAGAACTGTTTCTAGCTACGCTGCTGTAGCTATCACTGTGTTCTGTGCTCGAGCATTTTCATTGAGCGTGTTTTTTTGTTTTTTTTTGTTTGTTTTTTTTTGTTGTTGTTGTTTTTTCCCTTTCCCACACCACTTCTTGAGCATCGAGGCGATGCTCTTTCCGAGGAAGGGGGGAAATGTCACCTGTAGTAGTGGGAATAGGGCAAGCGCAGAGGCGCAAGAAGAACGAAGTGCGCGTGCTAACCGCCCCGCTCGATGGTTAGCTCTCGCCGCCATTTTCTCCAGAGCCCAGCTGCTCATAAATAAACGTCGTTAGCCCCCTTTGAAGGCGCGTGGCAATATTGATAAACGGAGCACCAATGAGCCTAGTTTATGGCTAATATAACTTTGCCTGTAAATGTAACAAGTGCACGTTCTTGACAAAACCTTTCAGAAGCGAAATTGATCAGGAGACAATAGACAATGTAAATAAGTCATTAGTCAAGCATTTGTATAGTATTAGGTTTTCAATTACATTGCTAAAGAAAGGCAAAATGCAAATTGGATGATAATTAGTGATGCTCCCGTTATCACCTTTCCTAAAGATTAGGATTACTTTACCTGCTTTGAGGCAATTGGGAAACACACCATCGTTTAAGTAATTTGTTTGCTATGTCTGCTAGTACCGGTGAAATTTTTTTAGACACTGGCTTAATGTTCAAAGGGTAGATGAGAGAAAGGCCAGGACCAATTGTTGTAAAAGGTATAAAACTGCTTCTGATGTTGTATAGAAGTAAAATGAATGGGGACTGCGTGGAAAAGTAGGTAAAGGTGAATCACACTGTAAATTGTCACAGCTGTGAAATGGTTACTGAAAACATTGGCTAAATCTTTATGGTCGGTAAAATTAAGTACTAAGGACAAGGTAAGCATTCAGACACATCTTCTGAATAAATTTTTGTTGAGAACCTTTACCTGAACTCTGCCTTGTATAATGTAACCATTATCTTAATCATATGATTCACATCCTTCCATTAAGTTTATTTTGCTTTTCTAATTATTATGACTATTATTATTATTAACCTAATTTTTATTTATGTGTGACTCAAGGAGGACCTGCGTCGATGCCAAGAAACCCTGAGAAAAGAGCAAGAAGCCAGGCAAATAGTGGAAAGAAAACTACTTGAGGTCAGTTTTTTATTTGCACCCATTATTTGACTGAGTTAAATAAGCCCTGCCTTATGACAAGGGCTGTCTCATCATGCACAGTTTTCCCATGCATATAGCATACAACTTGGGCTTTCTCTCTCTCTCTTTTTTCAGCTCTTTGAGGAAAATCGACAACTACGTTCTCAGCAGTGCAAGGGTTGCCAGCAGGTTGGATATACACTGGTTTCAGATGCACTGCTGAAGGACATCGAAAGGGCTTTCATCAAGTTCCAAGTCTTCTTGGCTGCCAGTGCCAACACAAACAGGTGGGTTCAACTGCTAATTTTTATTGTGTGCAATTACTATTCTGGCTGCCTTGGTGCATAATGAAGCAGAAAGAGGCTTCAAATTTATTGTCTCTTTCATTTTCTTCCAAGGGAGAAAGTGCCACAGGCTACCAGGCAATCTGACGATGCTGTTGTACGTAGTGCGACGTGTCCCATGGTCACGCCAGGATATATCAGAAGTGTTCGCCCTGGTTCAGGTGATGACCTGCATTCCACAAGAGATCACACTGGTGACCCAAGCACACAGAGCCGCCCATTCTCGACTCAAGGCCCTGCACCCATGAAGAATATTGTGGCATCAAAGCCACCTGTGCCCCCGGAGGCAAAGCCTTTTCAAGAGTTTGTCCAAAGCAAAGCCAAACAGATCATCTCGGAGAGGAAAAATCAAAGTAGCAGCAGCACAGCTGACCCAACTTCTTCAGTCAGTCGAAACAAGGAAGGCCACAAAAAGCACATCACTTCATTCAAGGCAGCTGCAGAGGAGTCTTTGCAGGGCGATCGGCCTAGAGGAATGCTCAGCGGCACTTTAGCTACTCCACTAGAGTCATCAAAGCGGCTCTCGGAGCTGCTTGGCATTGATCAAGTTCCTTCCAAGCTCATGCCTAGTACACTGGGATCACCCGAGTTCTTTCCACTAGAAACATTAGACAGTGAGGCTGGCTCATTGGGATACAAGTATGAGTTCAATAGTAGCACTTCAGTAGCTTCAGCTCTGTCAGAAGCTGAAGAAAAGAATTCTTCAGCAAAGCACCGTGTAACCTCTAGCTTCGCTTCAAAGCCCAGAACATCACAGAAGCCGCACAACAAAAATTCAGCTTCCAAGAGCTCACAGTCTTCACATGACAGCACTTTGGTCTCCTCAATTCAGGAGGAGATGGCATCTACCGGTTCCGCATCGTCCAGCTATAGACGTCCACCTGAAGCACCAGCTACTGTTGGATATGCGAGCAACAACGCAGCAAAACAGTTCACCTCAGAGCAGCAGAGTCATCAGAGCCAGGGGTCTCTGTCTGATGCAATATCACTGTCACTTTCACAAATGCCAAGCAAGTCTTTTGACATGGATACAGCTGACATTACTGTGAGCAGCATCCATAGCATCACGAAGCACAAGAAAGTGGCAAAGAGCTCACTGCGAGACTCGCACCGCCACAGCACCCCAACACTTAGCAATAGTGCTTCCCAAGGCATCTTTGAAGTGATCTCAACGCCGTCCAATGTTACTTTGTCTCGGAACCAATCGGAGATGTCAACACCTTCCACTCCGGACACTACAACACCACCACAGTTGGCAGGAAGTGATTTTGATGGGTTCTAGCATTCTTTTGGCAGACTGACACCAGAGCGTTGAGTTCGACAATAATGCACCCTAGGCAAATTAAATGCAGTCTGGTTGTTTTCATAGAGCACCATGAAAACATGTGGCCAAGAAGAAGGATTCAGAGATATTACTTCACTCTGAATCTTCCTTGTCTACATAGTTTCATGCTTATATTTGAAACAGTATGTCCTATCGAATTGTGTTGTTCTACGGACTGAAAGAAAGGTCCATTGGAAATGCAACAGTTGCTCAGTAATCATGAAATGCCAAAAATGTTCTCTAACATGTCTGCTAGATCCACTGCTGTTTTCACTGTGATCACACCTATAGACCTCTCCCCGTTTGCAAACAGTGACGTCACTGCATTTGCTGCACCTCCAAAATGGCCGCTGGTTGGAAAAAGTGTTCAGCTGACCGGTTCTCTGCATAGGAGCACTGCTTCTGTCTAAGCTGCTGCAATCGCAATTTTCGCATATTGCTTTTTTCTGAAGTGACAGCATCTATGAACTGTTCTTAGAAAGTAGCTGTCCGCGTTTTACTGGCACATTAATGTAGCGTTGTTGTTGCCAAGTGCATGGTGTGTTTAAGTCAGCATATTGTGATTTTGGAAGAATGCCTCTTCCATAAATCAGACAACCACAAAAATTATATTATTCTTCGAAAGCGAATATGTTCCTACAGAATATGAATATTTTCCCGGTGCCAAAACGGCACTTCACCTAAATGACTGATTTTCGGGAAAATATTTGCATTGCATTGACGTGAATGTACTTAATTTGTGTCCATTTACACTGTAAGCTTAAGCGATATACAAGATTAACTTGGTCTACAACTATGAGCCATACCCTGTGGTGGTGCTTAAATTCCAATGGGGGCAGAATTAAAAAAACAGCTGTTATCGTGCGTTAGGTGCATGGTGGGAAACCCCAGGTGGTCAAAATAAATCCGAAGCTCTCCCTTGCAGTGTTCTTCATACGCCACTCTGCTGATTTAGGATGTTAAACACCAAAGTCTAATTAATTTACTCTTCAGCCATCACAATGCAAGTGCACGAAGCGTATATAAGTAACACAATTCATTGTGCGTTAACTTCATTGTGCGTGCGGCCTCCCGTTGCTACTTTTGACTTTGGAAGACCCAGTTTTGGAGTGCTTATGTGCGTTATCACAGCGTAAATGTTTTATTGTGAAGGTAAATATAATAACAAGAAAGAAAACAAAAAAGTTCACTGTTTTAGTTAGGACCTATGAGATCTGCTATGAAGCACAATAATTTTAGTGGGTCGCCTTTTGGCCAAGAATCCCCATGGCCAAGCATACAAACACCGCTTCGGCAATGGTAAAAACATGCTAGCAGCGCGTGCACGTTCCTTGTGGCAAGGCGTACGCTGTTCCGGGAATGGTAAAAATACATGCTAGGAGCTCATTTACAGTCATACCTTTAAGCCGATAGATTATGCTCTAGCAATATTTTTTTTCTCCACACATCAGAGATGGCACCAAGTTATGCGCACTCACTGATCATCGCATCTCATTCATTTCCACCTGTACAAAAATGATGGGCCCTGAAATTCTGTCGACGCCTGGTCACTTTGATGAGATGCATTGCTAATAGCGCATTACACCATACACGTCCACACATCCACACAACAATGCAGTCCGTTTCTCTACAGAAAGATGAGGCCATTCCATCACTATTTCTCACCACGCACTCTATCATGCCACCTCTAACATGGTGCATTTCCGAAGAACAGACAATGTCGTCCATCGCCCAGGCCACCAAAAACCACCACGTTGTTTGTTCTCGCTAGTCAAAAAACAGCGTCGCCAGTTTTTCATCATGCAGTTTACCATACACACCAGTGCTCTCTGGCACGCAATACTGTGAATCTGACAGACAAGATTATGATTATTGTGGATATGGCAAATCAGTTCTGCGGAATTCTGCAACGTGGAGGAAGGTTCATGAAAGTAAAAATTGCCATCCACCCGCATGCAGCAATAAGCTGCAAAGGAAGCCCGCACGGGTTTCTCAGAAACAAAGTTTCGTAGTTGAAGAAAAATCCCGAACCAGGTCGAATTTTTCTTCAACTACAAAGCTTTGTTTTGAGAAACCCGTGTGGGTTTCCTATGCTGCTTTGGGCTACATGCGGGTGGATGGCAATTTTTTATTTCACTATAGTGGATGTTCACAAAAAAAAAGTGTGTCCACATGGCGCACACCCGCATCAAGCACTTTGGTGCGGCAGACTGCAGCCTGCCGAACGGAGGCAACAGTTTGCCAACCAGAGCCACTGCACGGGTGCCTGTAACGTCGCATGCGCTGTGGGACATACCCTGGGAGAGGTCTATTAGAGACTGCTCAGTCTCTAATTTAAGTTTGTACACATGCCTCCCTTACTGATGTTTACTAACTATATGTGCATTTGCACATTTAATATGTCTGTAATATTGAGCTTTGAATTTTTTGTCAACATTGAACAAATGGCGTTAAAAAATAGCTCATATGCCACATGAGTATGCGTGCGAACTATGTACAATAACTTCTTTCCACCCTTCTGCACTTACTTTGCAAGTATTTATTTTTATGCATATGTTTGCTTAAGTTCTATTTATTTTTTTAGTATTGCCTCCAAAGGTTTTGTTCTCACCAATAGTATGTTTATTCTATTGTGCCTCAACCGCATTCTTCTTCTTAGACACTGGGATTTTGGTATTTGGACACTCATGAAATGAGCAAGTTGTCTTGAAAGCCTGCCTGAATAAATGCGAGTGCATAGTAATTTGCTGGTGTAGGCGTTCCTTTGTTTCCTCTTCCCATGTTTTTACCGAGCCAGACACCCGGTGATTGTGCACATTCTTTTGGTGCACTTCTTGTTTGCGCTGAAGCGGAACCATTGTGTAGCTTAGGAGCAGCGCCTCGCTGCGACCCCTCTAAATGACCTCACTTGTACGAATGGGGCATGCTGCAGCTTGATAGGTGCATTTCTGCACACACAAGCAGACTTATCATCGGCCAAGGACCATGTGGATAAACTAAAATGATCATAGAAATTGCATTCCAGGTTTCAAATTTATTCGGCAACAATGTCAGTTTTACATTAAAATTGCAAACAGTATTGTTAATACACAATGTTTATTCATTAACACTGTGTATCAGTTAATTAGCAAGGTATGTAATTAATACAAGTGGTAATAACTTGCAATGTTCTAGCACTACAGAATTAAGCACTATGAGAAAAGCTGAATTCCGTGTTACAGCTATGAAAATAAAATAAATCGGGCAGCATTAATTCATGAGTAAAGGGCAAAATGAAACAAACAAATTTGGCAGGGTAAACAGTTGCATTTGTCAAAGAAATCCTGGGCAGTGACGTAAGCATCCCGGCAGCTGAACCCAAGAGTGGAAGTTCCAAATGTAGTGAAAAAGAGGAAGAAGTGCTCTTGCGTCTGTCGCTGTGCGCGTCATCAGCGACAAGCGTACTTCACTACAAAACGTACACTCGGCTGAGGCAGCGTTTCTACTGGCACGGCATGTATCACTTTGTGAGCCAGTACGTACGCGCTTGCACGGCGTGCCAAAGGCGTAAAATTCAACAGCGCCCTCCTGGCGAGTTACAGCCGCTCCCCTGTCCGGCCCGGCCATTTGATCGCGTCGGCATAGACTTATACGGGCCACTTCCCTGTAGTTCCTCGGGTAATCGATGGATAATTGTAGGTGTCGACCACTTGATGCGCTACGCCGAGACTGCCGCACTCCCGGCGTCCTCTGCGCGCGAAGTTGCCTTCTTCATCTTGGGGAACTTCGTTCTTCGACATGGAGCACCACGCGAACTGCTCACAGACCGAGGGCGTGTGTTCCTGTCCGAAGTAATCCAAGCCCTTCTCGCTGCATGCAGCATCGTTCACCGCAAGTCTACCGCCTACCACCCGCAAACGAACGGCTTGACAGAAAGGTTCAACCGCACACTCGGTGACATGTTGACTATGTACGTTGCCTCGGACCACAGTAACTGGGACACTGTTTTGCCGTTCGTAACGTATGCGTATAATACGGCCACACAAGCTACCATTGGCTTTTCGCCATTCTTTCTGCTATATGGCCGCGAGCCCTCGTGTACAATGGACACACTGCTCCCATACCAACCCGACCCTTCTGAATGCACGCCAGTGTCTGAAGCCGCCAAATACGCAGAGGACTGTAGGCAGCTCGCCCGTACCCTTACGACCGCCGCCCAAGGTCGCCAAAAGCTGCGGCATGACAGTAACGTGCCTACACTACATTTTCCAACTGGTTCCCTTGTTTGGTTGTGGATCCCACCTCACAGCCCTGGCCTTTCAACCAAACTTCTTGCGCGCTATGATGGCCCCTACCGCGTCATCGACCGTACCTCGGCTGTCAACTACGTTGTCGAGCCTGTGACGCCATCACATGACCTTAGACATCGCGGACGTGACACGGTTCATGTCAGCCGACTTAAACCATACTATGACCCCCTGATTCTACCTACGCCGTAGGTCGCCCAGGATGGCTCCTCTTCTCTCCAGGGGGCCATTGTAGTGAAGAAGAGGAAGAAGTGCTCTTGCATCTGTCGCTGTGCGCGCCATCAGCGTTCGTGGACTCCCTCGATTGCGTGAGACGTCATTGTCTAATAAATCGTCATATCACACAAAAGAAAAGATGGCACAAATTTTCAGGTTGAGCCAGATCTGCAGACGGGAGTTTTCAATATTTTTCTCAAATTAGTGAAATAGCAGCATGAGACAAGAAAGTGATCTGTTGTCCCGAGCGTCTATCGTCCCCTCTTGAAAAGAATTTCTGGCTGCGCCACTGGGCGAAGAGGATAGCTTCACGGACTTGTGAAGGCCATGGCTGCATGACGTAATGCGTGTGTAATTCCCCCTCCTATAGTTTACTGCCATTTCTCCATGGTAAAAACCTTGTGATTGGGGCAAAATTAAGTGCTCCGTACGAATCATATTTGCGCCATTGCTTGGCTTTAGCGGCGGTTCCATATACAGTATAGACCACTTATAACGTAACCGCTTATAGTGCAGGACCGGATATAGTGCGGTCTTTTCAGACTCCCGTTAATTTTCCCATAGCACTCCATGTATACACGTATCGCTTATAGTGCAGTTGTGGGAAACGAAATACCGGTTACAGTGCGGCTGCCTGGAGTACGGAAGTCAGCGGGGACGGCGAACGCTCCCCTCAAACGGGCGCCCAAGGAGTGCTCGAGGAAGAAAGACGAAGTGGAGGAGAAGGGCACGTGGTGCGAACGAACAGCCATGCAGTGAGGCTTAAACCAGAATCTTGAGTGCGAGTCGTGAAATATCACGGCGCGCATAGCGAGCGAGGGCCACGAAACTGCCAACGCCGGCCACGCTCGCTTCACGATAACGGCAGTAACGAAACTTCAGGGATCGGGCGGCGCCGGCACAACACGGCGAAGGGCGCACGCGGAGACCGTGGAATGTGAGGGAGGAGGGCGGCAGGGAAGCGGATTTCGCCTCGGCAACTCCGCCGCTTCGGTGGCTCCCCTCGCTCTCCCTCGTAGCTCACTTTCGACTGTCACCGTGCGCGCCCGCCGCCGTGCAGGCGCCGCCGCTCCAGCCGGCCCGGCGCCAGCTCCCCGAAGTTTCGTTTTCTGCCGTTATTGGGAAGCGGGCGTTTGCCGGCGTGGGCAGTTTCGTTGGCCGGCCTGGGACAGCGCCGCTGCTTCCCTCTGCGCCGTAGCCGCAGCGTGCAAGGTCAACACGTGACTAGAGGTCCGTTCGATTCGCCTGCACCACTGTGAACCAGTTCACGGCGGTTCACTAGAAGTTCAGACATTGTGCAGTTCGATTTCTGTGGTGCAGGCACAGCGCGACACTCAAAACGAGTGTCAAGGTGCAGACGTGGTGCAGGCGCGTTATGTTATGTCCGACTAATATGCACGGATTGCGTAAGTTTGAGAGGTCCTGAACTACAGGTATGATCGCCTTCTGAGGCGTAAATACACACCACACTTGCGTAGATACATCAGACGTGTATAAGCGGGGTTTTAATTGCGATAACGCCCGTGTGCTGTGTCGTCTGCTGCGCTTCTGCCGTGCACCTGTGCGCCTGCACCAAGGCGGCACCGACAGTGGAGGGGGTGCAGCAAAACCATGAACCAGCCCTGCACCTTTCCTGCACCTTTTGAAACGAACGGCGTGGTTCAGCGGACGCCATTGCTGCACCGCTGTAACGAATGGCAGGGTGCAGCACCTCGTGAACTGGTTCAGGCGGTGCAGGTGAATCGAACGTACCTCTAAAGAGGAAGCATAAAGGAGAAAGAAGGGTTCACTGCCATTTTCTACGCGTGGCTGCGTGGCTGAGACGTCGGCACGTACACGAAAGTCCGGCGCAACGCAGAATCGGCGACCATGCCATTTGAGAGAGGGTGAAATTTCCGCCGCGTTTTTTTTTTTTTTTTTTTTTTTTCTTTTTTCGCGCGCGACATTGAGGGGTGCCGGAGCAATGCCGGTCGGAGGCGCCGCCGCGTGATTTGGTTCGAATTAACGAGATTCGACTGTCAATTGAATGCAAACGTTCTAGCCGCATTCCTCGACTGTCGCATACGCGCGGCGGCTCGGTGCACATGTTTGGCATATGTGCGGGCCTTGAAAATTGTTGCTTTGGTTATAGTGCGGATATTCGCGACTCCGGCGACTTACGTTATAAGCGGTCTACACTGTATCTTGGTCCCGAACCTCGAGCTATATATATATATATATATATATATATGATCGAGATATACGAGCCCCCTCCCTTCTTTCAGACAGGGACTCATCCTGGAAAAAAATTACGCTGAACTCATGCACTGTATGGTAATCGCTTTAATAAATATTTACTCTTTGCCGAGGTGGACACTACATGACCTTAATTTTGAGACCCAATTTTGATGTTCAATGCACAGACGACAGTGCTACACTGCGACCTGCCGGGAGCGGAGAATCCTTGAGGTCGCGGTAAACGGTTGCGCGTGAATAATATGCGAGATTCATGTTTCATTTTTAAGTCAACGTACTCGTATGCACAATACGTACAGTACGAGCGCTACCCCTATGCTTAGTCGTAAAATTTACAATGTGGCAAATTGCTCTCGTTATCGTTAAACTCCGAACGACTAGACTGGGGAATGAGTAGAATTTACAGACGGTATCCTGGAGAGCTGGCTTCACACCAAGCACTGCTCATGCCTGTGTTAGAGGTCGAGAGAAAAAGAATGTTCCCTACTTTGTCATCAACTGCAATGAAGATACTGCTTCTTCCCGTAGTTCGGCCCTCGACGACCAGCTCAAGCTGATCCAGAGAGCAGAGAAGATGGCCAGAGCCAGCGGAGCCCTGGACTAGGGGCCCCGACCATTAGCGATACCCCATCGGGGACAAGACAAAACTCTAGCTATGTAATAAAGTTTATCTATCTATCCCGTAGGAATTGCTGCCGTTGAAAGAAGTTTTTCACCATGAACAGGCTCTTAACATCAGATAGATGTTACATGACGCCGGCCCATGTGGACGCGCTGATGAAAATTTCTATCGAAGCTCCAAGTATCCCCAATATTAGGAACGCAACAGACGAAGAAAAGGATGAATATTTGCAGTTTGTGGACTAAGCCTACATGAAAACAAAAATATCAACTTCAAATTTTAAGATAATATGCCATGAAAATTGATATTAACGTTTAGAATTCATTTCACATCTCATTGTTAAATAAGAAAATCCTATTTAAGTATTCTTTCCTTTTCTACCACTGTTGCCCGATTCATGGCCAATCCACCGTAGTGGGTTGTGCTATACATATATGCATCAAACCAAAGCAAACCTATATGATGTGAACCAAGAAACCACGTCGGGTATTGTAGATACGTGCGGAGTCACACGGGGCAATTGTGCAGTTTGTGTAGTCCCAGCTTCTTTTTTTATTATTATTATTTGGTGAATGGGGCAGCCATGGTTGGCCTAGTAGTTCCTTTGGATATTGTATGTACCGGATTGTAGCGGACATGATGCACATATATATACTTTTTAAATGCGAATCATTTTATGGTAATCATATACCCCGTAAAGAGTATCTATCTATCTATCTATCTATCTATCTATCTATCCGCCTAAGTCTTGGTGCTCTCATGGTCGTTTCGTTAACTTGGTAAGTACCAAAATTGGCTTAGTATGATAAGAGTGTATGACGAACATAAATGATGGGTCATGACATACGTGCCATGTAGGTCATGAAACAGCCGCCTTCTTGGTGCTCTCATGGTTGTTTCGTTAACTTGGTAGGCTCCCCACACACTGCTTCGCATAACATCGATTCCCACACGGCGTTGGAGCTGCTACCAATGGGGTCCCGGAATAGGGACTCCACCCACTGCGAAGCCCCCTAAGGGCTCCACCTCTCTCTTTTGTTTTTAATAAAGGCTTTTTCAAGCAAGCAAGCCGGCTTTTTTTTTTTTCTTTTCTTAGTTGTTATATTTTAATTGTATTGTTTAAGGTATATGGCTTCTCCGTGCCTATTGTGCCTTTTTTTTTTTTCTTGTGCAAAGTGATATTGTACTTAGTTTTGAAAACGTGTGCACTTTGTTCTTTCAATAAGACTTGTAGATTATAAGAACTTGCTTCACTTTGTTCTGCATAGGAAAAAAGAATAAACTTCGCGCAATCAAATGAAAACTCTGAATGCTGTCCCTTATGTTCTCGCAATTTTCAAACGTGGTGACAGATGCCGTGGATGTTTAAATATAGTTCTGAATTTATAATCCCGAAAAACTAGGCACACATTCCGGCCTTCTATATACAGCGCTCGTTTGTGCCTGGCTGTCTCTACCTTCGTTGTAGGATTGTTTGCGCAACAACATCAGCTCTAAGGACGAACGCCCTTGTAAGATGTGGTTTAATATGCTTGCTTAAAAGGTTAATTAGTACACTTCTGCTAATTAGCTGCTTTTCCGTCACCATTTGTTGAAAATGCGTTAAGCCTTAATTAAATAAAACAATGTGATAAAAAGAGCGCTAGCCTCTCGAACCTCTTACCCCCCCCCCCCCCCCCCCACACACACACACACACAAAGTGGAAATTCTGGACAAACCCCTGTATACGACGAGCCACTATTATGGTGACTATATACGTGGGCCAGTTGGAAGTTTAGCATTTAGCAAGCGGCAGCTATGTATACTGTGTGAAGTAAGCGGCTGCGCGCACCTCTTATTGCAGCCGCAAAACCGTAGTTTCTGTATGCCATCCGGTTCGGTATATCCAGAATAGAAAATTCGGCAAGTTGGACTGAACATGATTGATGTGGGAGAGTGCATGTGGCGTGCACCTTCGACATCGCTGCTTGTACAGCTAATCGAGTCCCAATGCCACGTGGTCTGGTTGTAGCTTGTTTCTTCTGCCAGGTGTTTCGTTGACTAAAGTAAGGCCTCGTAGTGGGTATGTGCCAATAACAGCATGTGGCTGCACCTATAACATCGGTCTTGTGATGCTTGCATCTGGGTCATTCGCAGGACTTTGACGCACTACTGGCAGGTTTCCGCGGCCCGGACGCCTGGTAAGTGCACTGCGGCCATCTTGCGTGGGAGAACGTTACACACTGGGAGCGTGCTTGACATGCTCTTGGCCGTTACCAGACTGAGGCGCAAAACACGGGAAGGCGTAGAATACTTGTGAAATGACCAGTGCTAGGATGCATTTTGTTACCCGCCACGGCAACGGTTCAATGGCCTTGGTCTAAGGAGAAAGGTTGCAGGTGCTACTTTCTACCATTGTGTAGAGGAAAACAACTTTTCACCGCGTGTGTAGAGGAAATTTGTCCGAATAGTTAAGTCTCGCCGTGAGCGTATGCTCGATAAAAATGCAAGAACGGACTGCGTGCGTGGTAGCGGCTATACTTAATTTGCGCCAGTGTCTGCACTGTTATAAATGAGATAAAAGAAGATTGCGTTTTTGTACAGCAACGTTTGGGTAGTTTCGGGACGTTTCTGGAATGCGAGAGGCCATAATGAGTTGACACCAAGGAGGTTATATACTTATACTTATGGAGTGGAGGTGGCACTTCAAAAGTGAAGCCAGTCGCCGCCATCTTGCTAGAGGCAAGAAGCCCGAACAGCCGTAGCGGCTGTTGCAGAGCGCAGAGTATGTTTATCGTTCTTATAGGTTGTGCGCTGTTTTAGCAGTGTGGCGTGCTTTTCGTAGGCAATAAAACAGATATAGGTCGGTCATAGCTGCACCTGTCGCGTAAAGATGTAACGTTTCACTTGTAACCTTAGCTCTCGTCGTCTGCTCAGGATCGTCGTACGTCGTGTGTACGCTTGCTTCAGTTGGAAATGGTTGGGAAGGTGCTCTTAAGTACATGTATGACAATAAGAAATTTATGTCCTATAAATACTCGTTGGCACCACTGCGTGCGGTTTTTATGTAGTGCATGCATGGGCTACATGTTAGAAGGAGAGGATGGGATTGCGTCGCTGGATTGCAGCGGTCTCGGATAGTGATCCAATACATATGTAGTGTGCTTGTACGACGACATACTCTGTGTGGTCTGTACGTTCCGCACAGCGCCTGTGTTTTAATAGGAAAACCAGCGAGACAGACGCATGCACAGGATAAGACGTGGACAGGACGACCGCTGGACTTGCAAGGGAAGAGTTATGAGTTCAGTGCTCGGTCTGACCACTTATCTTGCGTACATGTCTTTATGTTTCGTAAGTGTGTCGTTCATTAACTTGCACCAACTCGCCCAGCAAGAAATTCTGTTGTAAAAGCTGGCCTTGAACACAAGAGCGTGAGCCCTATTACACGAATATTTCAGAATGCTATCTATACCACAAGAGAACTGATCAACGAGCGAATTGTGAAGAAAAAGTGTGAACACTGTAATCAAGATTGTAATATTTAAAAAAAAAAGTTGTCGCAGTTTCACCTGAAAGGCGAAGCATCAATTGCGATAGCAAATTTGTAGAGAGCTATACGGAGTAATGATATTAGCTTTATCAGCTGTATAAATTTGGACATGCAGCAGCACCGGCAACGCGCAGAACTGTTGTCGACGCCGTCGGCGTTTTTCCCGCGTTCGCTCAAAATGCCTGCGGCGTTGGTGACTGTTGCCGGAGCCTCTGATATAAATAGGCATTTGGTGCCGCAGCTAAACGTCGTCTCCCTTCCCTCCCCCTCCCCCCCCTCCCCCACGGCCTCTCGCGCGTCGAAAGAAGGCGCGTTTGCTCTACATATATGATTATTGTAAAGGAGGAAAGAGACGCCTACTTCTGCAACCCTTAAGGAAGCACGGCGCAGAACGCGCGTTTGTTCTCCGCCGTGCGTTCACTCGCCGTGAAAGAGCGCGTCCCTCGCGCCCTTTCACTCGCACATACAGCGTTCGGCGGCGCGCGGCGACGATTTCATCTCGATTGACGTCATACGGAACCTCACGGCGACGGCGACGGCAACGGCGACGCCGACGGCAGAAATCTGCTTTTGAGTGTCCATATAATTGCTATCGCAATAAAAGTTAATTAACACAGGACCTGAGTCACAAACTGAGCTTTTATGTGAATGTGTTGCATTGTAAAAGTTTAGGTGTCAATGGGAAATGTTTTCTGCTGTGTAGCATTTCTGACTGATATGTTTCAGATGTCGCGTGTGTCACAATAAGTTCTGGACGGGATGGATGAGTGACATACTTTTTTTTTTGAGCACATACGAAATATAGGAGAACGTCCACAGTGAAGTTCATGACGCAAGCTCTAGCTTCAGCTTATGAATATAAAGTTGTGCAGGATGCTAACACATATAGCTTGCTGCGCCTTATGTAAACCAGGTGGTAATATCGTACGTGTACTGGAATAAAGAGCAATTGCCGTATTTGCGCGTACACAACGCGACAAAGAATATAATACGAGGGGGCTTTCGGTCTCTCAGATAAAGAAAAAATGTATAAGTATAATTGCCATGCAAACAGAAATGATTGCTATAGAAATAGGGGGAAGAAAATGCTAGAAAGCAGATGGCCGGAGGGCTCTATTCTTTACTGCGAAGTGAAGTCGCAAAATAACGTGAAAGGGCGAGTGCTGACGTATTTATCACGTCATGGAAAAAAAAAGAAAAAGAAATGTTACGAACCCGAATACAGCGCGAGGCGCATTCTGAGGGCGGGAATTTCGAAATAAATCTCACGTTGTATTCGTGTAAATACGATAATATAATATTGCGATTTAAGCAAGGCCTCCAGTTGTGTGAATGCCTTTTTGGAACTACCTGCAGCAGATAGCAAAATATTCAGTACAGTTTCTCCACATGCCAACAACCATGTGACAGCGCTCACGAAAGATGAAATGGTGCGGTGGCACCACCACCATTTAGTCAAACGTTGACGGCTGGAAGTGTATTCAGTTTTTGTGCAAGGTGTCTGAGAGACCGTTCATAATTTAACTCTTTCCCTACCGTGAGGAAAATAGGTGTTTCTTGTATGCTACGGCAGATTTTTTTTTTTTCGGAAGGAACTACTGCACTGAATATTTAATATAATACATAAACACAAAGCAAAATGAATCCACTTTCCACGCATACAAGTTTTATTAACGAGATGCATGTATGCATGTTATAAAAAGATATAAATTGTTGAAATCAAGATTGTGCGATAAAATTGAACAGTATTTGTGAAGACACGCTTGTATCTAGTAAGAAAAAAATATTACAAAAATTATGAGATATACAAAATGTATTGCCCTCTATTAGGCACTATCTCCGAAACAGTCAAAAATTTTCATTGAACAGGTAATCTGCTATAAAAATTGAACTGCAAGCACTACAGTTGGGAGTGCCGGGCTGCGTCCGCCGATGTTCCGGGCTGGTTGGCGTCGTCGTCGCTTTCAAAGTCCGACGAAAAGTCAGCGTCCTCTGACTCGCTGCTATTCGATGAATCGATATGATCAACCGCAGAAGCAGCGGAATTGCGATATCTGCGATCTCTCGAAGCGCGCGCGCCGTTAACGGAGCCGGTCATTTTTGCGTTCTGCTGCTTTGACGATCGCGAAACTTCGGATGGGTGGATAGATGGATGGATGGATGAGGCTGAACCCTTTAAATCGGGCGGTGGCATACGCCACCTAGCCGTGACTATTAACATATTTTGTACTTTGTGGTGGGTGAAATTTCACCCCTGCCTTGATTTTATCCACCAATCAGATAACCTCTGTTTGGTTATTTCTACCCGCTTAAAGTCTATTTTGCCTTCACTGTCCCTAAACCCCAATGCTTTGAAAAAATCAGCCCGTTGCTTTGCACTGTAGGGTTAAGCCCTTTACAGAAAAGTATGAGGTGTTCGGCCGTTTCCTCTACTTCTCCACACGCACCCCACAACGTGTCTATACCTTGGTACTTGACTCGGTACATCTTAGTCCACAATACTCCCGTCCTGGCTTCAAACAACAAGGAGCTTCCCTTATAATTATCGTAGATATTTTCTTTGGCAATTTCTTGCTTGAAAGTTCTGTATGTTCCCAGTGCTGATTTCATCTGCATCCCTGTTTTCCACAGACCCCTCTCTGTTTCCTTAACCTTTTTCTTAACCGCTGTTTCCTGGTTTGCACCCCTCCTGCAGTCCAAATATTTGATTAACAGTTTTCTGGTCAGCTTCCTCCATTTTGTATCAACATTCCTCATGTACAAATAACTGAAAACTCTCCTTGCCCACCGCTTTTCTGCCATTTCTCTCAATCGCTCCTCAAATTCTATCTTGCTGCTGGCTTCCCTGCCCTCGAATGACGTCCATCCCATGTCACCCTGTACCCCCTGATTTGGTGTATTTCCGTGTGCTCCCAGAGCCAGTCTACCTACCCCTCGCTGCTTAACTTCCAACCTTGCTCGAACCTCTGATCTCATGCACAGGACCGCATTGCCGAAAGTCAAACTAGGGACCATCACCCCTTTCCAAATCCCTCTCACCACTTCGTACCTATTGTAATTCCACAGTGCCCTATTTTTCATCACAGCTGCATTTCGGCTACCTTTAGCCGTCACATATTTTTCATGTTCCGTTAGGTACTCAGCCCCATTGTTTATCCACACTCCAAGATATTTGTACTTATCCACCACCTCCAGCGTAACCTCCTGTATCCTATGCTCGCTGCCCTGATTATCATTAAAAGTCATGACTGCCGATTTTTCTTTACTAAACTTCAGACCTAAGCTATCTCCCTCTTTACCACAGATGTTCATTAATCTTAGCAAGTCTTCCTTGCTGTCAGCCATAAGTACAATGTCATCCGCATACATTAGTCCTGGTAATGACTGTTTAATCCATTCTCCTTGCTTGAAATAGGAAAGGTTGAATCCAAGTCCGCTCCTCTCTAATTTTTTCTCTAATCCTTGTAAATACAGCATGAACAACAGAGGTGACAGAGGGCACCCCTGCCTAAGCCCCTGCTGTATCTCTATAGACCCAGATACCTTGTTTTCCCATTTTATAAGCACCTTGTTACTTTTATAGATATCTTTTAAAAGATTTCTTACTCCATCTTCCACATCTAGAGTGCCCAGTATGTCGCACAAATCCTTTTAGATTACACTGTCATAGGCTCCCTTGATATCCAGAAATGCAAGCCATAGGGGCCTGTGTTCCTTTTCTGCTATTTCAATACCTTCTTGGTTTCCGGAACCCATTTTGTAGTTCCCCCAGCACCTCCTCGCTCTCCACCCATGCCTGCAGTCTGTCCTTTATAATCTGCATCACCACCCTGTAAACCACTGACGTCACTGTTATGGGACGGTAGTTGTTTATGTCGGCTTTGTCCCCCGTTCCCTTATATATCATGCTGATCCTGCTCAGTCTCCACCCGTCGGGGGCTTTACCGTCCATTATCATTTTGCTCACTGCCTCTCTTAATGCTTTCTTGATTTTGGGCCCAATGTCTTTATCAACATAATTGGGATGCCATCAGGACCTGTCGACGTGCTACTAGGAACCCTCTTCTCTGCCCTATATCCCACTCGCTTTGTGCCAGTGGAACCACTGCACTGACTAGTCTATCCTCACCTGATTGAGCACATACTATGTTTCGTTTTTTAAATTTTTCTGTCATCATTGTTCTTATATGTTCCATTGCCTCATCTCCCTCTAGCCGAACACCTTGAGCTGTAACTATAAACCTCTGCTCTAGGCTAGTCTTATTACTCAAGGAGTTGAGATGTTTCCAAAATTTCTTCGCTGCTTTTCTATCCTTTTTGTTTACTTCTGACAACCATTGGCTCCCCTTTCTTCTGATCTTTTCATTGATCAAATGGGATGCTTCCCTTCTACAGTTTAAGAAGTTATCCCATTTTCTGTCTACATCAGCTTCTGGCTCACCCCTCTGCTTTGAACATCTGTGTTCCCTGGATCTCTTCCTGACGTTTCTCAATGGCCTCCTTAACCTCCTCATCCCACCAGCTCTTGGGTTTACGTCTTCTGTTCCCTTTTGTCCTGACTCGTACCTTAGCAAGCTCTAGCTCAAATAGCCCTGTTAAATATGCTTTTGTCCATTCTGTTTTTGTATCCTCTGAAATTACTTCCTCAATTTGCTGGGTTGCTATTTCAAGCTGCTTTTCCGAGTAAAATATCCCACCTGGTTATTCATCTTGCCTCCTACCTACTTTCATTTCCCTTCTAAAACTCACCTTAATACGTTTGTCATCACTACCTAGACTTCTGGAGCCATATTCATCTATGTTCATTACATTTAGCCTATCGTGCATCCTATGTGACATTATAGTGCATAATCTATCGTCGACTGCAGGCTCCCTACCTCCCATGTTATGTGCCCTTCACACTTCTCAGTACTGTTGCATACAACTAAGTCATGCATTTCACACATATCCAGCATCATGTTGCCTGTTGAGTCTGTGTACCCGTCCATGTCTTCTATGTGTGCGTTCATATTTCCTAGTATAATAATCTCGCACCCTTCTCCTAGCTGATTAATGTCCCTTGATATGCATTCCAGCATTTTTTTGTTTTCCTCTTTAGCATTTGCTCCTGTCCACAGGTATACAAAGCCAAGGAGTGTCTGCTATCCTGCAACTTTCCCTTTTAGCCATAAATGCCCCATGCATTCCTGTTTGACCCTTTGCCAATTCATAGTTTTATGAATGAATGCACCAATTCCACCCCCTTTTCTGCTGCCCTCTGTTCTATTGCAATATTCCCATGCATAGTCAGGATTACAGGGAGGCTGCTCCATGTCCCTAAGATGTGTCTCTACAAACCCGTATACCATCAGCTTTTCCTGCCTTAGTTGCTCGTCTATCTCCTCCCACTGCAGCCTAATCCTGCCACCTTGCATGTTAATGTACCCAATGTCAGAATGACCTTGCCCCTGGTGCTTACGTCTATTTCTTCTCCTACCGATTCTACGTTTCTTGAATCTTGGGGCCTCTCTGGGTCCGTCTTCGTCTACACTGGTGGTCTTAGGGCTCTGGGTCCCCCCAAAAAAGCCGTAGCTTGGCGCCCTATCCTACTACCTACCCTCCCGCCCGTGGCACCACTGTAGTGAATGGCATCCTGTGCAAAAGGGTGGGAGCCAGACCCGTACACGTCCCAGTTTACGTCCATTACGCCATACCCAAGTCGTCGGCTCAGACCCCTAATGACCCGGTTAGCCTCAGCCACACTCCGTTCCATCCCGCTAGCCTGGCCCTGGACCTCTGGAATTGTGCGTATGGTCACATGCACATTCGCAGAGGCTTCTCTGAGTTTACGCAACCCAACCTCTAACTGTCTGTTTAGGTTCTGGCTCCTTCCCTTCAGCACATCGTTGAGACCAGCATGGATAACGACCAGATGTTCATGCTCCAGGTTGCCCCATACCACTGTCTGAGCTTTTGCCATTGCGTCAACCATGCACTTCCCTGACTGGGCCTCCACCTTCACCCGCCCGTCTGCCTTCACTGTTGTAAGGACGCCCTCCTCAACCCTAGCTACGTTGGAGTCCCCCACCACTAGGACCCTTCGCTCTACACGTTTGCCTCCCGCCTGCGATTGTCGTCCTCCAGTTCGCGCTAGCTGGTTCTCCACCAGCCGTGCGCCACTGACACGTGACGATGTGCTCCCTGCCGTTCGTCCCTTCCCATCCGAAGCCTGCCGCACTACCTCGCTGTAGAGTTGTGGGACCGCCGTGTTGCCGCCGGCTCTCGCCTGCTGTTCAACGGCCCCTAGGCGTCCCTCCCTGGCGGGGGAAAAGCGAACTGCTTAGAAAACAAAAATATAGTTTCTCCGCTTTACGTCCAATGGCGCAGTGTGTTCGTGAGCGGTAAAGCCCCTATATATAAAAAGTAGCGCCATTCTTAGATGATGCCGCCACCGCGCTCACCCCGGCGGTTCCTCCTCGCCGCCTCCTGTCGCCCCAGCCTTCTCCGCTCCCTCACTGGCCAATTCGTGTCACGTGGAAGTACGCGTTGCGCTTCTGTATATTTTTTTCTTTCCAGCGCGCTCCGACCGCCATTCTCGGGCCTGTGCGACGAAAGTGCTGTACGCACAAAGGGATCAAACGTGTTAGGGACAAGAACTTCGTTGTGATGGCATGCTGCTGCGCCTGAAGTTGCCGCAATCGACAAGGCGCGGGCTAAATGCTTTTTTTTTTTTTTTACCACCCGGCGCGCGCGATATTTCCCCGCAAGAATTTGCCAATGACCCGCGTTGGAAACGTGCCATCAACGCACGCAAGGTGGCATACCCAACTCTTCGAACCGAGACGCCGGAGCCGCTCCTGGCCACCCAACTTCGACAACCCAAGGATCTTGCCGAACCGCCGTCAATCCAAGCAGGCAAGCCTCACTTTCTGAAACCTAAACGACATGCTCCACTTCCTAAACTTCCAACCACGGACCTAAAGGTGATATTTCGTCCGAGAGGAGGTCTCGACATCCGCCAATGCAATGGGGGCATGCTGCTCCCCCTGATCTGCGGCGCTGCCCAAATCAACTATCAGGAAGCTCGGCTTCATGATCGGCTCCGATTGAACCCACATAACAACTCTTTCACCATGAGCACACCATGTGAAGATCGGGCCAAGCGCTACGTGAGTACACAAGTGCTCCAAATCCAAGACCAACAGTACCCAGTGCGCGCGTATATTGCAGCACCGGATGATGCCTTGAGGGGCATTCTTTACAACGCGATTTACAATCAGTCGCAAGAAGACATCTTTCAAGACCTCACTACCATGAATCGCAGTCCGAACTTCACCATCACGGACGCTCGTCCACTCGGTAACACGAAGTCGATCCTGATCACATTCGTGAACGCTCGTGTGCTACCCAAACAGCTCACCTTCTATGGAGCAGTGTACATGTGCCACCCCTTCAAAGTGAAGATGGAAGCGTGCTTCAACTGCTGGAAGCCCGGGCACCGTGCGGACGTTTGCCCCCTTCCACTCTCTCACAAATGTCACAGGTGCGGAGAAGCACATCAAATCATCGACCAACCCGTGTGTGAACCAAAATGTATCCTCTGCAACGGGCTCCACTTCACGGGCTCAAAAAACTGTAAAGTGCGCTTCGAGAGGGCAGGCAACCCCAAGCCAAGCCGGCTAACGGGACACCAACAGCCCCCCTCGATCACCAGCGTCCCCCCCGAGGCATTGAACTCGCACGACTCCCGCAGCAAGTTTCGATCCAGCTCAAAGACAAACAGCGGCTCCCCATCCAGATCCAGATCAAGATCCACAACCCAAAAAGGCAGAAGAAGAAGCCGTTCATCTTCATTTCCTCCACTCCCCGGCCGCAAGGACCAGCCCGCCGAAAAACAGGTGAGCTGGAAACCGCGATCTCCCTCACTAGCTAAAGAGAACGCTGAGCTCAGAGCACAACTACTACAACAAAGCCAGGAAATAGCTGAACTTAAACAACAACTCCAACTTCTCCTAAAACGAGATCTATCTATCAAACCCGCGGAAAGCGCCGCAGTCCAAACACAAATGGAGATTCAGGTCTGTAAAGCTCCTATCCCCCCCCCCCCCCCAGTCAGCGTCCTCAACAAGCGCAGCATCCCCAGTCACAAACCCCCCGCAAAAAAGGAAAGCACAGTCAGAATCAGAGGCCGCACTTCCAATGGAGACTGATTTCCTAACCGCCATCACCGCCGCTATCCAAAGTATGCAGGCAAACCTAATTGCGATGCAGAAAGACAACACGGCATGGATGACGAACATTTCCAACCGTTTGACAGCGCTCGAGCAGCGTCAGGGCACGCAAGAGGCCACGATGTCTCAAATGCAGACCCAACTAAATGGGCTCCTATGCACCAAACCGCCAGGCTCGGCTAGGGCTGAACAACCCCCCCTAGTACAACATGGCTGCACGCCGTAACGTAATCCAAGTGTGGCAGTGGAACTGCAGGAGCTTCCGAACTAAACGGAACAACCTTCAGCTTCACTTGCAAACACTACCAGACAGTCAACTCCCCACAGTCATCGCGTTACAGGAAACACAATGCAAAGTGAAACTACGGAACTACACCACGCATGAGCCAAGATCACATCAAACGCCTCGAACGGCGATACTCGTACACAGAAACTACACGGCCATAGAACACCCCTTGGGCGTGGATGAGCTGGATGGACACGTGCTAGAACTCCTACCGAGAACCCGGCAGGGGCGGAGTTTGTTCATCCTTAACGTCTACAGTCCACCTAAAAATCCTGCAGGCCCGCTGATCGCGGGACTTCGAAAAACTCTAGATATCAGCGGCAGGCAACCCCTAGTTGTGGTGGGAGACTTTAATGCCAACCACACAAGCTGGGGGTATAAGAAGAACTGTAGGAAAGGCACTACACTGTGGACTTTCATTCAGAATGAAGGCCTCTCACTTATCAACGACCTTGATCACCCCACACGCATAGGTAACAGTATCCAGCTGAACACTAGCCCAGATCTAACCCTTACGAAGAACATCAACCACAGCAAGTGGTCCAACACCCACACATCGCTGGGTAGTGACCATTTTATTATCAGCTCGGAAATTCCTACTCAAAACCTAGCACAACGATCCAAACGTACGGCTGAAATTGTGGACTGGGACAAATTCCGTGATATCAGAACTTCAGCTCCTGAATCAATAGCAGACTTGGACTCATGGCTACATACCTTAACCCAGGACGTGCAAAAAGCTACATCACAGATACCCACCCCGCCCGACACGGACGTTGTGGACAGCCGCATATTACACCTATGGGAGGCGCATGCTAGTATACAGAAACGATGGCTCGCTAACAAACACAACAGATCCCTCAGGCAGAAGATCGCAGCACTAACTAAACAAATAGAAGCTCACGCAGGGCATCTAGCTCAACAGCAATGGGACCAGCTATGTGACCGAATAAGTGGAAATCTACGGCTCAGGGATACTTGGACCTTCCTTCGTTGCCTGCTCGATCCAGACCACACAAAAACAACTCAAAGAAAGAACATCCACAGGATCCTGCATAAGCTCCCCATGAACGACCAAGAACTCCTCAACAACTTAAGGACGCAATACCTCACCACCACAGACAGGACACCGCCACCCGACTACACAGGCCTGCCCAACCCCGCATTAGATGAGGACATCTCACCATGGGAAGTCAGGGCGGCCATGCACAAACTCCGAACAACATCTGCGCCCGGCGCAGATAAAATAACTAACAAACTGCTTAGAAACTTGGATGACCGTTCCATCCAGGCAGTCACGTCCCTCTTCAACGAATGCTGGTCTAAAGGGGAACTCCCAACACAATGGACGCATGCAAAAGTCACGTTCATTCCAAAACCCGGCAAACCATTAGACCTAAAAAATCTCCGACCAATTTTCCTGACCTCCTGCTTGGGGAAACTGTTTGAACACGTGATCCTTCACAGACTACAAGAACACATGCAAGAACATGATCTGTTCCCACACACCATGATTGGCTTCCGCAGCCACCTCGCCACACAGGATGTAATGCTGCAACTTTCAGAGGAAACCCTCCACCCCCGTCATGCCAAACGCATGAGGGCTATTCTTGCACTCGACCTCACCAAAGCCTTTGATAACGTGCAACATTCGGCAATCCTGGATGCTCTATCCAACCTGAACGTTGGGAGCCACACACATGCCTACATCTCGGCATTTCTCAGTCACCGTACAGCAGAGCTCTCTCTTGGACAACTCTCCTCAGACTCATTTCCACTAGGCAGCAGGGGAACACCGCAAGGTTCGGTCCTCTCTCCCTTACTGTTTAATATTACTCTAATACCCATGGCGAAGGCGCTGGCACAGGCACCGAACTTATCCTACTCAATCTATGCCGATGACATTACTCTATGGACAACCATAGGTAATGCAGGGGAAATGGAGGAGACACTCCAGGCAGGAGCCAATATAGTGGCGGAACAAGCTGAAGCGGTTGGCCTAGCTTGCTCTCCAACCAAATCTGAACTCCTAGTTCTACATCCCCCCAAATGTCGCACAGACATGAGACCCCCACCGAAAATTGAAATCCTCCTTGACAACCACCTCATCCCAGAAGTAGACCATGTGCGGATTCTGGGACTCGTAATCCAAAACAACGGTAAGAACACGTCCACTATAAAGAAACTCACCAACACGGTACATCAAACCATGCGCTTGATCAGACGCATCGCCAATCGACACAGAGGCATGCGAGAACATGACCTCCGCAGGCTGATCCAGGCGTTCGTGATCAGTCGGGTGGTGTACTCCCTTCCCTACCTCTACCTCACGAAGACCGAGAAAGAAAAGATCAACGTCTTAATCAGGCAAGCATACAAGACAGCACTCAACCTACCACGACATACGTCCAATGCACGCTTACTCCTCATGGGAGTGCACAATACACTGGACGAACTCGTGGAAGCTCACAAGACGGCACAGGTTGAACGCCTCTCTTCCACCGGCACAGGCCGGTACATTCTCACAACCTTGGGGCTCAACCCCACGACATCAGTACGCCATACGTATCCCAGCCCCAGAGAAGTGCAGGATCTTCTCACGATTCATCCGCTCCCTAAAAATGTCCACCCGGTCCATCACCAAGCTCGGAGAGAATCCCGAGCAAAAGCCCTACACAAGCACCATCTACACAACACTGGGGCGGTATATGTAGATGCCGCCCAATACACTCAACACAGAGCCTTCGCGCTAAGCGTCGTCTCTAACATGCTAACTCCGGAACAACGCAAGCTCACGCCTCACTGGAGGCAGAAGAAGCTGCCATCGCCCTCGCTATCTCCTCCACAACTGCCACATTAATATTTAGTGATTCGAAAACAGCGATTCGGAACTTCTCAAAAGGCAGGCTACATGAGCCAGCCCTCCGAATTCTCAATTCTTCGAGACCCCCTCCTAGACCAATTGAACTCCTCTGGGTACCGGCGCACGCGGGCAACCCTGGGAACGAAGCGGCCCATCACTCTGCTCGAGCGTACGTCAACCGGGCAGGGCCAGCTACAGACCCAGATAGCACGCGAGACCGCCTGGTCACATACAATGAAATTACCCTACACTATCGGGAGCAGCGCCTCCAATATCCACCTCCTCATAAGTCGCTGACCAAATTCGAACAAGTGACCTGGAGGCAGCTCCAATCTCGCACATTCATATCCCCAAATCACTTAGCTCTCATACACCCAGGCCTCTATTCACCGGAATGCATCCTATGCGGTGCCCCCAGAGCAGACTTTCATCATATTCTATACATTTGCTCTGAGCTCCAACCACCATCCGATTGGCAATTAACAGACCTAGAGAGATGGGAGATCGCGGTGTCCAGCTCCGACCCGGCTGCTCAAAAGCAGCTGGTGGGCTGGGCTTTGAGAGTCGCCGAGGGTCACAAGCTCACGGCCACCCTACGAGACCTAGAGCCGACCCACTCGTAGGTTGTATATAAGGCTCAAATATTAAATGTTTTCCACCACCACCACCACCAATGCTTGCTGCACACTTGGTATTTGCGCCGTCTCGCATCGTCGTCTTGCTACTTCCAAAAGAGCATTATTAAGGCCAGTTACTGACTGACGAAGCAAAATCGCACCTCAATAACTGCTCCGCAGGGCGCGATCCAAGTTTTTCGCGGATTTCCTCTGGTAGCGCGTTAGCTGTCGTCTGCCACGGCAGGCCCGACGTACGCGGCGCCACTGTCGATATCGCGCCTCGATCTCGCTGGCCGCGCCGAGCGCGACAGCGGAACGGAGGAAGAGGGAAGCGGATGGCGCTACTTTTTATATATAGGGGTTTTAGTGAGCGGCGCGGAACGGAAAGAGTTAACCGAGTGATGAAGTGCGACTGGCGAAGCGTCCCGCAGATAAGCTTTTCTCAAAGCTTGCGGCAATAAATCGACGCAGGAGTATTTTTTTCGACAACAGCAACACGCAACCGCGGATTGATATATTTCATAAAGGGCCCCCTAACCAGCCCACATAGCACATTTTGGTTCTACGCTACAAGCTGTTACGTGCTTATAAGGCGTGTTCTACCGTCGTACGACATGTATTACAGCAAAGCTGTTATAGGCTAGGTTCGAGGAGATCGCGTCCGGCAACGGAAGTAGGTAGATCAAGAATTACAGACGCGTCGCGCCACATTGTGGCGTCGTATGAAAACGTCGAGATGGCGGCGTTTTTAAACTTCGGGATCGTAAAACAATTTCTAGGGAGCCTACATGCAAGCGCGGGATGGCGGCGTTTTTAAACTTCGGGATCGTAAAACAATTTCAGACGCGTCGCGCCGCCTTGTGGCGTCGTATGAAAACGTCGGGATCGATGGCAGCGTTTTAAGTGCGGAGCACTTTAGGCAGGGTGCGTACAGGTCCTTGAAATCCTTGAAAGCCCTTGAAATTGAAAAGTGCGTTTTAAGGCCCTTGAAATTCCTGGATTTTTTTTCCTTCCTTGAAAATCCTTGAATTTCGTGAGCAATGCACTCTGATATCGACGTTGCGACCTCCTTTCTTTGGTAGAACGCCGTCGATCTGACAGACTGCCCATTTCAGAAACAATACGCCGGCGCGAGCAGACATGGTTCCGTTTTGCAGAACTGCACGGAAAAAATAAAAGGCTTCACCGCGAACGGAGCGAGAGACCCGTGCCGCGCTTCGGTGCTTGCTCGGCTGGCAGTGCTACGCTGCTTTCCTCACCCTATCGTTCGTTTCACTCCTCCCCCGTCGGTCTGCCTTGTCCCACTTTTACTCTTGCGCGCGAGCTGACGCTAGGGAATCTAAAGAGAGCTATAGTGGAGAGCAACTTTACCACTAATACTCAGTGCCTTTAGGTGGAAGTTTGTTATATTATTTATCATAATATAAGCGCAATAACATTGCCGTATTTTCCGGTCTATAATTCGCACCTTTGTATAAGACGCACCCCCCTCAAAACGGAAGATTCCCCCCCCCCCCCCAAAAAAAAAAAAAAAAAAAAACGTTATATAAGGCGCACCGGTGCATAAGACCCACCTGTTCTTTCGCTAAGCGGTTTAAAAAAGTTGCAGTGACGTTTCGCTTCGTGAACGCGGGGCGGGTCATGCGCAAGCGTATAGGTACCATATATTTCCACTCCAGGCGCATTTCAGCCGTCGTGTTTGCCGCGATGTTCCGTATAAAGTCCAAGGGCGATAACATCGTTCCCGCGAGTGAAAGCGTGCGACGGTGAGCCGAATCGCGCACAAGGGAAGAAAGCGGGAAGGCAGCCCGGGAGGCAGGGGGGAGGGGGGGAAGGGGCGCGCCGTATCTGCAGAAGATAGCGTCAACCTTTCCCTCAAGAACCACTTATCATCATAATCTGCAGATGCGACGACTTCGGGGTCGATCGACTCGCGGTCGGCCTAGCGCCGCTTGCGTTGCTGCTCCATCCGTCTCGCACGGCGCTCGAGAACTTGATCACGAGAACCCGGCACCTCGATAACGCGCACAGCGTAGCAATTAAGTCAACCAGCGCGCTTCGCGTGGCCATAACATGGGATCCGATTTTGACGGCAGCTTTTCCGAAAAAAAAAAAAAAAACGCATAACCTTGCTCTCGGCCGCGCAACGCTTGAAACAGCGAAGCTGGGCGATCGTAGCCCAGTATTTTCCGTTGGTGCGCGCGAACTTTTCATCTTATTACTAATGATGATGATAATTTATTTTCTCGCTTCTCGCAAGTTTAAACAAATTTGCAAAACGTTTTTAGCAGAACGAGTGGGAAGGTATTGACTGTTGGGTGTTTATGTGTGTACCTGACCTACTACTTTTCCTTCCCTTTCGTGCACCTTTTCCTTCCGTGCGTTGTACGATTCTCTGCTCGTCGCTGTTGTCGCTTTCGTTCGATTTCTTCAGTTTGCTCGGCGGCGTGGTTAGCAGCATTCGCCCGCCATTGGCGCTAGCGATTCTTCGACATCAAATTGCTTCAAAATTAAATCGGTCCGTTACGTAAGACAATGAATGGCTCATACCCCCGCTGGAATGATGAGCGGAGCCAGCTGTGGAAGAAGACGGCGAACGCGGGAGCAGTGGCGCCACCGAGCCAGCTGCGGTACTTTAAGAAGAAGACGATGCCTATCCCGCGTACGCCGACACAAGTGAGCCTATAAAGCTTCGCTAAAAAATTACAGTGACATTCACTTGGTGAACGCGCAATCGTATGGACGCCGCGGCTATATTTCTAGGGGCGCGAACGAGGTCGTGGACATCTCGACGGTGCGACGCCTTGTGGTGGTGACTTCGGCAACAGCTTCGCTGTATCGACCAAGAAAGCTTACGGATCTCAGAAATATCCGAGCAGCCTTTAAAAGTAGCCAGTAAAACCGTACTTCACAACCTCGTTCGCATATACCACTAGAGGCTGGAAATGGGAATACCGCAGGCTGCGTTTCGAGGCTGCGGAGATATTCAGATTTTTGTCAGATTCCTTGGTCCGGAAACTTTTTTGGTCGATAGTACATCCACTTTCACAGGTCGGAATGGAGACGGAAATGTTTTTCATCGCCGAACCGCAATTAAACGCAGGGTATAACGTGGCCGCCTGTGCTGGAACCGCGCTCTTATTTTCCTCTATAGCAATATGGCCGCCGGCGGCCTTCACTCGCTCCCATAGGCGGAGGCTGGGAATGCCACTTTAGAAGTTCAAGTATATAACCTCCTTGGTCGACACAACTACATGCAGTGACTCACTCTAACACAGCATGTCGTCACACAGCCTTCACTGTTCATGAATGAACGCGAAATTCGAAAATTGCAAGCTGGGCTTTGTTCTTCTACAATACGTATGTATATATATATATATATATATATATAGTGAGGAATGTCCACTATATATGTCCCATAGCTGTATATATAGAGGGACATATCGCTTTTCAAGCTAGTTTTTATGTCTACTGGTATGTTACGAACGTGAAAAGCATTTTTGTTACTATTTTATATACCATAGACAGATGCCAAAAGCTGCACCTCCGTTGTATGCGGGAAAACTAACCATCTCCTCATATTTGCTATGGTAAACACTGCATTTCTTTGTTAAACGCAGAGGTGAAGATTGAACTACGTCACGTACAATTCCATGTTGCTGCTGCTGCATCCTGTATTTCCACGCCATCCCGAGGAATTCGCTACACACTTCAAGGTTGCTTTCCGCCGTCTGTGACAATACAGACGTCTAGATCAGTGTCGCATTTCTCGAAAGTTGATGACATGAATATAAGTAAGCCACTCTTATACTGTTCCACATGCACCCGAATTGATATGCTGAATGCACATTTCGAGTAATCGCTTCCGATATATATATATATATATATATATATATATATATATATATATATATATTATATTCGCTTTCGCTCGTCCCGCCCGCTTGCCAGGGGTCTCGGCAGTTCTCGATGGCCGCAAAACGGCAAATATAGGTCAATGGGCAAAACCAAATATTCAGCGTTTTCAATTACCCCCCCCCCCTTTTTTTTTTTGTCAGATTATTTGTTTCCATCACCTTTTAGCATTGAATAGGCTATGAAAGGTCGACGCAGCATCCGGCTCCTCCGCAGTTCTGGGAAGCCGGTGTGTCCCCAGCTCAACCCGACGGGTTCCGCCATGAGTTCGAGCAGCGACTCGTCGTCCTCCGAGACGACGTCAAGTTCGTCGTCGGACTACTTCGACTCGACGAGCACGACGTCGACGTCCTTCTCCGACCAGGAGGACGGCACGGTGTTGGTGGCCGCGGGGCGCGTCGTCAACCGCAGCTCGCTCAGCGACAACCGGCCGCCCAGGCGCGTGCGTCTCGGACCGGACCAGGAGAGCACCATCAGCTACCTCGAGGCTCGTTGCATATTTACTGTGCTCCGAGCGCGATCGGGCATTTAATGCACGTGCACGGATTCTTTATTGTTCACGGGTTTACTTGTCTTCGAATAATTTCCTAACTTTCTTGACTGTCTTACGCTTTCGTGCACGCACCTTGAAAAATGTACCCAAAGGCATATATAAGCGTGCGCAAGGATGTTTAATTGGCGGGGGGGGGGGGGGGGGGGATAGAGAGCTAGCTTGCAGCCCCCACCCCCCACCCCACCTCCCAAAAAACATTCTTGTCTGCGCCACTGTATAGCGCAAAGACATTTAAAATATTACATCTTCCAGAAATGGAAAACAATAACATCCGCAACAATCTTGCATTCTGCTTTTCAAGGCATGTGTAGGCATAACAGCTCGAAGGTCCTAACAAACATGGATAATTAGAGCAAAACGTTTTACACATCCTGTCCTTACCTATATTTTAAGCAAAAGCCTGATTTCTTTGACCAATGCATGAGCGATCGAAGCATATAGACAGCGCAATATACCGCGTCCAACAAAAGGCAAACGCAACCTTCGCAGGCGCTCATGGGACCTGATTGTGCACTCAACTTGCTCGGAGGGAGCATCCCCTCCTTCGGTTTTATGGGAACTTTGATAAGAACAGATACGGAAACCTATAGATTTAAATAAATATGGGGTTTTACGTGCCAAAACCACCGTATAATTATGAGGCACGCCGTAGCGGGGGACTCCGGAAAATTTCGACCACCTGAGTTATAAACGTGCACCTAAATCTAAGTACACGGGTGTTTTCGCATTTCGCCCCCATCGAAATGCGGCCGCCGTGGCCGGGATTCGATCCCGCGACCCCGTGCTTAGCAGCCCAACACCATAGCCACTGAGCATGGAGGAAGGAAAAAACTGAGGAGAGGCCCTACCCCCTCCGTGCGCTAGGAGAAAGGTGTGGAGGAAGTGACGTAGTCATGGTATTTTTCACGATTTTTGCGCTGTAGCGGCCATATTGTCGTGGCACAATGGCGGCTTTGTTATGTGCGCTCACACGTGTTGCGCCGTATAAGTTTCGTATCGTGGCAGAGGCGTCGTGTGGGCAGGTTTGCGCTAGTCTATGTGGTTTGTTCCGCTGTTTTATGTGGACCGTGCTCTCCCGGATGTTGCCGTGGCCAGGTGGGACTGAAGGAACTCAAACTCGTGAGATGAATGCGCCTGCAATGCTGTACGCAATATACCGCGCCACGGCAATGGCCACGGACTAAGGAATATCTGCGGGAAATTTTGCCCTCTTCGGCGGAATCATACTAACGTGCCACTGTTGACCGAAACCACTGTGTTTCAGAATCTGTACAATGAACGCCTTGCAGGTCAGTGACAGTCGCGCAGTATTCCTGCTTTTGACAGCGGGTGATAATAAGTACTGTAGGAGTGAGGTTGTGGCCGAACACTGCGCCAGGGAGGCCAATTCCTTTTCTGGTGAGGGAGAGACTTTGTTGACGCTTAGTTGGCCTTCCTAATTTGGTTGCACCTGGACTAGTATAGCCCCACTAGCTCTAGGCGATATATATATATATGCAAGCCACAGTGTTGGTGCTAACCTCGCGCCCCGATCTTGCGCTTGCCCGGAGTTTGACTGCTGGTCGCCTTGCCGCTTCTTGACGTTCTTCTTAGCGCCTGACACCGGCAATATATATATTGCCGGTGTCAGGCGCCAGGCGCCACTCCATGCCTGAAAATGTAGTGGACTGGAGGAGGATTCGAACTTACGACCTTCGGATTAGAAGTCGGGTGTTCTACCTCTGCTCCACGCCACCACCAAATCTGCAGGCGCAAGTTGGAATCAGCTAGCACAAGACAGGGGTAATTGGAGATCACAGGGAGAGGCCGTCGTCCTGCAGTGGACGTAAATATAGGCTGCTGCTGCTGTTGCTGCTGATGATGATAAGTATAAGGATGATAACGTAAAACGTTATGCAACAATGCATACTCCTGGCTTTAGAACTTTGTGTTCAGTAACAACTTGCGTTTGTACATAGTAAAACACACGTTGCTCAACTGTTACTTGTTTCTCGTAGTACTCGCGACATCACGAGCTCGTTTGAGGAGAGCGCTTTCGAGGGTCATACACACCTGCACAGGTGTACCGGTGGAGTTTTACGCAGAATATGTGTTGCTGCCATCAACATGACGTCGACAATGGTAATGCGATGACACATCGCGATTACATCTTTCGGTTTAGGATCGTTGACGTGCGCCCGAGCAGCCCGGTCGCGCGCAGCGTGGTTTCGCGAAAAATGAGAGGAGAATCTGCCACGACGAGATGGTGGAGTAACGCCAACTTCCGGCGTCACAATTGGCTTCACAAAGAGTGACGTCAGGGCCCGTCCTCCGTTTTTTCCTTCCTCCATGCCACTATAAGCAACCACGGCGGGTAACCTATAGATATACGAATGCCTTGAAGTTGGCGTCTCTCTTCGGAAATACACCTGTGAGCACGCTGGCGTTTTCTTTGGTGGATGTATATTTGGTGTATATCTTCAAGGACCGACGTGACATTACAGCAATGGTCAGTGACACCAAACTCCGCAAGCAACGGATGCAGCGCTATTGCAACTATGAATGTGTGCAGAGCAGTTTATTTGTTTTGGCCAAACTGGCTTCGAGTTGTGCAGTACAGAGTAGAGCAACGCAGACCATTCTGTTCCACGCGACATACGCGCACTGGTGGGATTCGAGACTTCGTCAGCAACAACCAACTTAATTAGTCGTTCAAATGACAAAGCACCGCGCCTACACGACCGAGGTTCTCTCTGCCTATACGGATAGTTTGTCGATATTCCTCCGGTTTTTGCCCTTGATCATTAATTTACATTCTAACTGCACTTTCCAGCTATATTTATTGCAATTAGCTTGCACTTGCTTCTCCGTCACTGACGTTTGGCATGTTCGTTGATTCGCTAAATACTTCCCAGCTATTAATGCGATGTCACAGCCGCTTGGAATAGTCACTGAACGTGAGTGGTTATACTTGCATGGCAACGAATGGTCACTTGAATATTAGATATTAGCCGTCATGTCTCCTGTACCCTTCCAGGCGTGTTCATCGTTTTGGTGATCGCTATGCCAACTGTGTGCATTTCACACTCCAGACGATGATCTTGACGCTTGGCTGTCCGATATGGCTAAATGTGTTCTCAGCGGCAGACCACTTGTTCCAAATCAGGAGGAAAATAAAAAATAAACAAATAAACAGCCTTGCATCGTGCAGGAACCGCAGCAACGTCTTTGCAGTATTATCTGTCACCGAGCCCAGTAAACGTCATCACGGCCGCATTCGCCTGATGACGTGCCTCGCAGCGAAGTGAGGTGTCGAGCGTGCGCCCCTATTGGGCTCGTTCCTTGGTTGTCTGTCTCGTAAAGGTAGGATCACATCCGTGCGTCAAGCGTAAACCGAATGAGAACACTAGTGACGATTGCTCGATTCTCGATGTTACCCGTCCAACAGCATCACGGGCAGGCCAACTGTGTGCGCGTCCTGTGCAGGCCTTCGACGAAGAGGAGGAAGACAGCTCGGGGACTCCCAAGGAAAAGTGCAGCATCTGCCTAGTTGCCTACCGTGAGACTGACACGCTCAAGTACGTCCCTCTTTGTACCCGCAGTGCTTGTACGCACAACAAAAGCGAACTTATACTGAGCTGTGTGACGAGGTGTATATACTGCATAAGCACTCTGGAGACTCCGGAGTTTACGGCGCCTTCCGTGGGATTTTGCAGCTCCATTTTCTGTCGCAGGCAGTGACGCTTTGCCGCTCAACACTTCGTCATCGGTCTTCTCTTCGCAGTGCGCAGCCAACTTAATCGGGACTACCTGTGACACGTCTCGCTATATGCTTCATGCCTATGCCTTCGCGTCGGGTCTCTCGTTCTTTAACAATATCCCGCATAGTTATTGTCATATTTCCGTCGCGTTTTCCCCAAGTTCGCAGCCATGCAGTCGTAAGGCGGGGACAAGGCGCGCGCGTGTTCTGCTTGTAGCAATCAGTGCCTTGCATATACAGGGTGCTTTTTTTAGACAATGCAGATTTTTTAATAAGAAGGCTATGACCGTGAGACACATGTCGTCTTCGCATACGAACTCTACGGTGAGGCGGAAATGCTTTGCCGCTGTTTAAGATACTCCGAAAAAAACTAATTAACAAAAATGTGCCAACTTTTTCTTATAAACTTGAGATCAGTTGTTTATAGGGAAAACTTGTAGGGCGTCACAATTTATAGCATACACATTTTTGAGAAAAAAGAAAAGAGATCGCACGTAATTGCAGATATTTATAGTCGAAATTGAAGGCCAAACCCAGGCAATATCGAGACTGAGCGCGTTAGACGGCAACGCCCCGTAAAGTGTGGGGCGAAGTTTGAATCTGCCGCATGCCGCGCCAAATCATGGCCGATCCCCGTGAGTGGGTATGCGCCAAAGAAAAGGTCATCATCATCATCATTAAATCCTGCACCCGACACACAGCGGCCAGACAAAGCGTGCCGTGTCGACTGGCCGTGGCTCAGCATGCGTTCAGCTCGCGCTTGTCGTAACACACACACACACACACACACACACACACACACACACACACACACACACACACACACACACACACACACCACACACACCACACACACACACACACACACACACACACACACACACACAACACACACACACACACACACACACACACACACACACACCACACACACACACACACACACACACACCACACACACACACACACACACACACACACACACACACACACACACACACACACCACACACACACACACACACACACACACACACACACACACACACACACACACACACACACACACACACACACACACACACACACACACACACACACACACACACACACACACACACACACACACACACACACACACACACACACCACACACACACACACACACACACACACACACACACACAACACAACACACACACAACACACACACCACACAATATATATATACTGAGAGGCAGTACCGCTGTTGTCTCGACGCCTTTAATTATTCGGCCGAGCCACGCGCTGAACGAAGCTGACGCTCACAGTGCAGATTATGTACAGTTGAAGATGAGGGATGAATATTGTGCTCACACTAAAGCGGCCAACCTGGTCGCTGTTTATAGCGGTGCGGTACGCCGTTGGAATAGTTTTAGGCGCAAAACGTAGTCGATTTCTGTGACACTGTATAGCAGCCATAGGAAGGCATGACAGTGGGAATGATGCGGTAGTTCACTGGAGAAGTTTGCTCAACAACAGTGTAGGGCACCATAAAACGTGATTGAAACTTTTCACACAGGCCAGAAACTCGAGTTGGTGTCCACAGTAATGCTTCATCTCCGGGGCTGAACAGAACGACGCAGTGAAATGCATCGTAGCGAGTCTCCCGATACTGTTGACTTGATCCGGTGTTGAGGCGGGCGCGATGGCGACACGCGGCAAGGCGAGATATGAACTGCTCACTCACTGACGCCGACGAGTTCACGAGGACATCAAAAAAAAAAAAAAGAGAGAGAGAGAGAGAGACATCGAGGAGAGAGGTCGGTTGACGCCCGTAAACAAGAAAGAACGGTGAGTAGCCAGTAGTGCGCTGTGCAGCGGTATTGTAGGCAAAAGTCGTGAATGGCAGGATGGTATCCCAGATGGTGTGATCAGCATTGATGTACATGGATATCATGTCAGAGAGAGTTCGATGAAAGCGCTCTGTGAGGCCGTTAGTCTGAGGATGGCAGCTGGTAGTCGTCTTATGGATGGTGTTACATGTGCGGAGGACGTCCTCGAGTAGCTTCGACAGAAACGCCTTGCCACAGTCACTCAAAAGGACGCGTGGCGCTCCATGTCGTAGAAAGATGGCTTCCAAGAAGAAAGTCGCAATGTCCTCCGCGGATCCTGAAGGTAGCGCAGCTGTTTCGGCGTACGTGGTCAAGGGGTCGATTACAGTGACGATCCATGGCTTGCCGCTGGCTGATAATCTCAGCGGTCCGTAGAGGTCAATGCCGATGACTGCGAATGGAGCGTCAGGACAAGGAAGAGGTTGCAGCAGTCCAGTCGGAGGTGAAGTGGGTCGTTTGCGGTGCTGGCATAGAGTCGGACACCACATCCCTCTCGTAAGCATCGCAGCCGCGGCGTTCGTTCTGCTGGCGCTTTCGACAAAATCGCGAGATGTGGCTTCGAATGCCACAGTAATAACAGATTGGGCGGGACGAGCGCCAGGGGGCGTAAAATGCAGGTGCACGGGGTGTAAAGGCTGCTACGTTGTTCGGAGGAACCGGCCGATGGACGCGCTGAGCGACGGAGGGTTGCATGGCAGCAACTTGTGCGTACGTGTGGCTGGCGGGGTTGGCGGCGTCGGAGGGTCAGGGCTCACAGCGTAAACCAAGGAAGACAGCTCGTATTTGATTATGTCGCGTAGACCAGTGGACAAAGAGCAAGCTTGAGGAACAGCCGAGCACGACAGGCCTTGTGCTTGAAGCTCTTCGCGGATCAGAGCCCGAATCAACGTGCGGAAATCGGCATCCGAAGAAGGTCGCGTGCCACAGACGTCTGGCTGTAACCGGATGGCGTGTAGTGCATCCAGATGATGGCAGGTTGCGATGACATGGTCCATGGTAGTCCAATCCCTTTTAAAATGTGTCGAAAGCGATCGGGCTCGCTCATTGCCGTGTCGACGCAGCGGCAAAGGGAAAGGACGTCTTCAATGTACGAAGTGTACGTTTTCCCTGGTTGTTGCATGCGTGCATCGAGGTTTCTCTTTGAAACTTCAGAACGGATGGTTGGTGTTCCAAAAATCTTCCGGATTTGTTGCTGGAAGGTGGTCCAATCGGGTAAGGCGCTCTCATGGTTAAAGAACCGCGTCTTCGCTACGTCGGACAGATAGAAGGCGACGTGGCGAAGTTTTTGAGGGTCGTCCCAGTGGTTGTACCCATTCACTCGGTCATAGTTCTCCAGCCTGGCCTCGACGACGTCTCGCGGGAGACCAGAGAATACAGTAAGGTCACGCTGCCGGGCGGTAACGGTCCATGCGGAGGCGGCTGATTGGGGGGCAGAGGGGCTGAAGCCGGAGGCTCCGGGTTGCGGTACTTGGGTCATGGCTGTGGACAGGCGGAAAAACGGCGACTCGAACGAAGCTCGAGTGTAACGCGACGTCGTAGAGGTCTAGGGGATCGAGAGCAGCCTCCACCACTTTGAAAGGCAGCAGCACAGCTGTTGTCTCGACGCCTTTATTCGGCCGAGCCACGCGCTGAACGAAGATGAGACGCGCAGTGATGATGATTATATATACAGGTGAAGAAGATGAAGGATGAATATTGTGCTCACAATATTATATGTATATATACAAGCCTTCACTCCGGGCCACATCAACCGATTAATCACGATTAAATCATTTATCGAAAACTTGGAGTCAGAATTGTCCCGCACAGGGCACCACTGGTAATAAAATCACCTCCAGAACCCGTCGAATGGGTACCGCAGTGCTACAGTTGACCTGCCGAGGGGGGGACTCGGGGGAGCCCCTCTTTAAAAAATGCAGAGGTGACCGCGCCCCCCCCCCCCCCCCCCCCCGGGCTCCACCTGACTATAAGCACTGAGTACCGGATAGCGGGGCCGCCCTTTCTGGGCTCGCAAGGCGCTCGCTTTCGATATTACCTGGATTTACCGATGAAATTGTAGGATAAATGTCTCGAATTAGGTGCGACGTCATTAACGTCCGTTAGAATGCCTTCAAATTCTTCATTTAAACTGCCCCTATGGCACGTTCAATGCGCTTATAGCCTTTTTTATTCAGAAATCTATATTGTCTAAAGAAGAAACCCCGCATACTCGTACGTGATGCCGTATAGACAAGTGCTGCGCAAACCGCACCGTCGCGCGCGCGCGAATGGCGCAGGCAGCTGGCGTGCGGTCACGTGTTCCACGAGGGCTGCGTGTCCCAGTGGCTGCGGTGGAACAACATCTGCCCCGTGTGTCGCACGCGGCTGGCCACGCCTCCCCCGTCATCACCGCGCAGGGGGAGCCGTCGGAGCAGGCGACCGCAGCCCTGACGCCACGGGCACGGGCCGACGGAATCAAAATCGCCACTCTCGATGACGGCATATTGCTGGATGCCAACTCGCTGTCTCGTTTCTTCTTCGCCCCCCCCCCCCCCCCCCCCTCTCACTTGTTTAAGGCGTGACACGTCAGCGGCACAGGCTATATAGACGACGCATGTTCAGCGTAAATTACGATATTTGTGCAGTACTGAAATATTGTTTGCTGTATATATATATATATATATATATATATATATATATATATATATATATATATATATATAGTAATCGATGCAGTTGGGGTATGCGAATGAATTCACACTGGCACCGGGGGCGTCCCAATGGAATGTTTAAGTTCATCTTGTAAACGGGAGGGATACTGCGCTATAGAAACACGGACAACGCGCGCGTCCTGTCCACTTGTGTTGTCCGTGTTTATGTAGCGCGGTGTCCCCCTTTTTACAAGACGACCATCCAACAACTAGCCCAAATTGCTGCTCTACCGCAATATTAAAGTTATAGCATTCGCTGCCATATTTAGATGACTGGCTACAACTTGGGCGGTTGGAAGTAAATATCAAGTGCATACTTAAACCAAATGTTATAGTGGATATATATATATATATATATATATATATATATACACGTAAACACACCTTCTGAATATAGTTGTGTAAGTTAGTCATGATGGGAATGATTAAAGTTCTAATGCTGTCTCAGTGTGTCCTTGCGCCGCTGTATCGGTATTCCTCATGGAGGATTTTTTTTTTTCTCGTTGGATGGTAGTTGAGCTGCTTTTCATGCATGTTTTAGGTGCACGTGATTGAATAACGAAATGTACAAATTGAATACGAATATTCGAGAAGAACGACCTTTAAATATCGAATCGAATACGGAATATTTTCACTCATATGTTTATAAATTAAGTGAAATATGAAGGTGTCAAGTGTAGTCCGTCTGGTAAAAAAAAAAATGGCTTGTATGCATCAGTTGAGACATGTAATTCCGTTCAGAACTGAGCATCCGGTCCCCTCAGGAGCTTGTAAAACGAGAAACGAGTGAAAGGTATCTGATGCACCACTACAGTGATAGTAATGAATCAGATGAGCAGCACGCCACCATGCAGATGCACGTACTGTACGTCGTTTTTACAGTTAATGACAAACTCCATGATTGCCCAGGTATTGAATTGCTTTGTTTAAATAGAGAAAACAAATTGGTAAGCTGTCCACTTAAAGGCATCCTCATTGAATAACTGAGATGAAGTCAGTATTATAGCGTATACCCCAAATGCGCTTGCTCAGCAACCGGTTCCTCTGCGCTGCAAGCGCGACTATCCCCACGTAGCAGAATCATTCGGGACAATCCCTGTGCCCTGTTGCAGCTCGAGGTGGCGTTTGGGCCAAGAATCCAACAACCCCATCGATGAATACATCCAGTAGTAGGAATAAGGAAAAATGATTTAATTTACATTATGTACCCTGGCCCCTGGTACGGAAGCCCACTCCATCAGGAGCATATTCAACATCTGAGTTCGTATCAAGCCACGTCAGCTGCACCACACGTCTCCGCTTTTAATCCCTTCGTCTACTCTTCGACTGGGGAATCTGCTGACCTTGGTGCGGCCGATCAGAGTATTGTTCACCGAACTCCGCCTCTCATGTTGCATCCTCGCCCTCGCATTTACTGCAACTCCGTGGACAACCGAGATGGTAGCCGTTCCCACGGTAGTAATTCCTCGAAGTTCGCCTCTCGCCTCAATCCGTGGCATCTTCGTGACGGTCAGCTTGTCAGGGTCGGTGTCGGGCGCCGTCTGGGCGATGCTGATGAAAGGGGCTGCCTCAAGGCGACACCAAAGGATGCGCACTGCCGATTTGGGACACTTGTCTGCCCGCCACCGTCGGGCGCTGTCGCTGTCTGGGCGACGCTGATGGAAGGGGCTGTCTCGTGGTCCAGGTTGAGACGTCACACGAACCAACCAGCGCCCGCCGATTACTTGTCTTTCACAGATACATGTCGTCTTCCCAGCAGCGCAGAGTGCGTGCACGCTTGGGTGTGTTCAGGTAAGGACATACAGAATATGTACCAACCTTTAATTCTGATTCTGAAGAGGGGTCCCGACTATTTTTAGTTTTCAGCGAAATTTTTGCAGCGAAGCTGTTTAAGCCAGCCGTAATTTGTGCGCGTGCCACGAAATTATCATCAGCATTGGCTGGAGCGTCGTCGTCGTCTTCCGCAGTTTAAGCCAGCCTTAATTTATCCGAAGGCGAGCGTTATAACCACTCCGCTATTCACCCACGCTTGCAGAAAGTGCATTTATGGGAACCATATGGTTGCATTGTACTGACGATTGCAACACAACTTCCTTTGGGAGAGAGAAATAGAAAATGAGAGCGAGAGAGAGAAAGAGAGAGAGAACCTATGGCTACAACCAACAGGCGCAATCAGTCGGCCAGCTTCGCTGTGTCTTGAGCTTTGCGCGGCCTAGGGCAAGCTTTCGCCGTTATATATATATAAGACTGAAAAATGTCTCTGTAGAAATGAATCAACCTTCGTTTTGCCAGACATAGGACGCATTTCTGGAAGAAAACGAAAAGAAATCTTATTTCACTAAAGGTGGAAAACAGCGTTTTAACGACTTGCAGATTTTACAATTTCGAAGGCCTGAAAATAACGCATTGTGCCCAGCAAAAACTTATTCGCTGAATCTACGCCATCAGTACTATTGGCCCATGGGAAGTTAAATTTGTGTCACCCACAGTATGTTCTTGAAAAATGATCAAACTTTAGTTTTTGAGCAACTGTCTCTGACTGACCCCGAAATCAGGGTTTCTTTTGGGTCATTCTAGCTAATGCGATGAAGCTGAAAAATATTTCTGACAAGTCTTTTAAAGGTGTCTAGCAAATTAAAAAAAAGAAATATGCAACTACACCACGTATTTATTTCGTTATAAAATCCCCAAAATGCCAGAACAGCGAAAACTAGAACATTTTAGCGGCGTTTAATAACATAATCATCGTCAATATGTATTTATAGAATACCCACCCAGGACTGGTAAATGTAGTAGCGCAAAATCATGTTGCAGTATTTCAAGTGAGAAAATTGAGCCTATTTTAAGACCCATGTATGGTCATCCCAACGATGTGTCTCGTTGTAGTAATAAAATAAAATCACACTCATACTGAATCCTGAACTGATTTTTGTTTTGTTTTGTTTTTTGTTGTTGCAGTAAAAAAGAGTGACTCAGATTGTGTCTCTTTTGCCTCAATTTAGCCATGATATGAGTCGAGCTTCAGTTCATGGGGCTTTTGCATCCGTATTGCTACATCAAGCACGCGAGAGCACGTACAGCAAGCTTTTTAGGACTAGTCGGGGGAACCTCTTTTAGGGAATTGATCTCTAATTACATCTGCTATATCTGAAATGCTCCCCCTGTAAATGGGATGGGTTCCAATACACGCTGTATACGGCAAAGTAGACGGCTAAGCGGGCAGCGGCAATCTTAAGCCTCGTTCCAATTCTCACGAAGACGTCAAAGTAGACAGCCTCGCGAAGACAGCATCGAAGTCAAGAACGATGCAGGCTACTTTCCTGTCTAAACAAGATGGCGACTGAGCAGGACGCTTGGAAACTCGACGGGAAGATCGTGTGCGCACACGAAAACGTAGACGCGCATACCCTTAATGTAAGTTACATCGTGTTTTTCATAGGTTCGCACGCAAAAATACTTAATATACAGAAGTAATGTGTGCTTTTCCTAAGCTTTCGTTTTGTCGCCGCGAAGTGGCGTCACGTCGCAGAAGGGCGTTCCATTACTTGGCTAAAGTGTTCTAGAACACTTTAACTTGGCCTCGAAGCTGTCGGCGTAGACTGTCTCCGAAGCTGGCCAGAATTGGAACACAACGATGCACCAGCCTATAGTGGGAAAGCGCGATGACGCCACATGCAACGGACGAGCCAGCTGGGTGTGTTCAGATATGACGACAGTCGCAAAACGGCTCCTGAATATTTTTCATTTTCACTTAAACATTTCTATTTGGCGCAAAAATCCTTCCACACAGCGGAACTGCGACTACCTTTACAACACATTTTTTTTCACACACAAAAAATCTTAACTGAGACAAAGGTTCGAAAATCTCGTTATCGAGTTTCAAAACGTTGCAAACTTCAAAAGGGCGTGTTAGTTTTCTACACGCGGACACTTTTATCCGCATGTATACCACCTAGTTCTTTAAGGCAATTTGAATTTATTCAACATTCGCCCGACAAAAAATACGCAAAAATTTAGAGGCTTATTTGGTCGTTTTTTAAAGGCATCTTGGATTAAGGGATCAAACCCACTAACCCCCCCCCCCCCCCTCTCCTCTTTCAGACAGGCAGTCATCTTGGAAAAAAAAAATTACGCTGAACCCATGCACCGTGGTAATCGCTTTAATAAATATTTACTCTTTGCCGAGGTGGACACTACATGACCTTAATTTTGAGACCCAATTTTGATGTTCAATGCGCAGACGACAGTGCTACACTAGCTGCGACCTACCGGGAGCGGAGAGTCCTTGAGGTCGCGGTAAACGCTTGCGCGTGAATGAGATGCGCGATTCACGTTTGGTCATTTTTTTTTCAATTTTTAAGTCAACGTACTCGTATGCACAATACGTACAGTACGAGCACTACCCCTGTGCTTAGTCCTAAAATTTCATCATCATCATCATCATCATCAGCCTATATTTTATGTCCACTGCAGGACGAAGGCCTCTCGATCCTGCGATCTCCAATTACCCCTGTCTTGCGCTAGCGTATTCCAACTTGCGCCTGCAAATTTCCTAACTTCATCATCCCATTTGGTTTTCTGCCGACCGGCCTCGACTACGCTTCCCTTCTCTTGGTATCCATTCTGTAAGTCTAATGGTCCACCGGTTATCCATCCTACGCATTACATGGCCTGCCCAGCTCCATTTCTTCCGCTTAATGTCAACTATAATATCGTCTACCCCCGTTTGTTCTCTGATCCACACCGCTCTCTTCCTGTCTCTTAACGTTAGTCCTAAGATTTTTCGTTCCATCGCTCTTTGTGCGGTCCTTAACTTGTTCTCGAGCTTCTTTGTTAACCTCCAAGTTTCTGCCCCATATGTTAGCGCCGGTAGAATGCAATGATTGTACACTTTTCTTTTCAACGACAGTGGTAAGCCCCCAGACAGGATTTGGCAATGCCTTCCGTATGCACTGCAACCCAATTGTATTCTTCTGTAAATTTCTTTCTCGTGATTAGGGTCCCCTGTGAGTAATTGACCTAGATAAACGTACTCCTTTACAGACTCTAGTGGCTGACTAGCGATCCTGAATTCTTGTTCCCTTGCCAGACTATTGAACATTATTTTTGTTCAAGCTTGTTTTTGTATTTCGCGGGCTTTCTTTAAAGGCAATTACAAGAAGGTCCATCAATGGTACTTAGTTGCAAACACTTGAGTCGGTCATTTTTAAATGTGATCTAAAGCTTTCGTATTGGCACTTTCTTGGTGAAGCCAATATTTAAAAAGTTAGGCAATTAGTTTATACTAATTAATTGACTTTGCAAAACGAAAAAAAAATACCGCAGACTAGGACATGCGATTCCCAACACCACTGAGTTGGTTTGAGCCTCCTAGCACGCTCCGTCGTTTTTAAAACATCCTACATTTAGCTGGGACACCCTGTATATGATATCGTAAAAAGATGCATCTCATGCTAATATGAAACTGTATGCGGACGACTGTGTTATGTACTAGGAAGCTAACAGTCAGTCATATCATGTATTGTTACCTTTTCAGCGTGCTGTTTCATGGAGCGAACGCTGGTAGAGGTGTATAAACTGAGAAAACTGTTTTTATGCGTAGCACAAGTTGTAAAAAGAAGCCCTTGGATTTTCAACGCCATTTTAACAACTAGATTTGTCTCAGGTGCCCTATTACAAATATCTTAGGCTATGGTATTACACTGACCTTACTGAGACTGGCCATATAGGACACGTCACAGATAGCGCATCCATAAGTTATCCTTCTTTCTTTATTTATTTCCTTTTTGTTCTTATTTTTTGAGAAGAGCGCCATTCCTACATCGGCTGTTCGAAGATTGGCGTACAAATAAATTATCCTCCCAAATTTATATATGCTGTTATAATATGGGACCCCTATACATAAGCCAATATTCAGAAATTTGAGTCCAGGAAAGAGCCGTACAGTTCATGCATAACAATTCCAGACACAGCTCAGTTACTTAATTTTTTAACCCGTGCTATCATAACTCCCTTAGCCAAAAAAAACCGCTCATCAAGACTGAATCATTTGTATCAATTAATTCAATGGTACTATAACGTTGACATTAGTGTCTTCCGGTTATTCGATACGTCAGAGAGGCGACCTAACAATAACGCCTTTTCGCTCCTATAATGACTGCTTGAAATATTGTTTTTTCCGCGAACAGTGAGTGACTGGAATTTATTGAACTGGAAATCTTTCCTTGATAACTGAAGTATGGTTTGTTGCATTTCCAACGTAATTTTATATATTCTTTCCGTCTATCTATAGACAAACAATGTGCCTGTTTTATGTAGACCTGTGCATGCTTCTTTGTGTCGTGATATTGTTTTCTGTTACTTTGTATCCAACCCTGCTAAAACCGCTGTAATGGCCGGTTGCAGTACCAATAAATAAAGAGATAAATTGTCCGCTTCTATTGAGCGTGAAAAGTTGTAAGGTTGGACCACCGCGCGACGCCGAACATCCTCTTCCTCTCTCACACACACGAGCATTACTGCAGAGAGTTGGCGAGATATGGCGTCCGAGATTGGCTACCAATATTACAGTGTACTAGAAGGGGGCAGTGGGCTTACTCTCCGGCGGAGGCTATGCGATGCGGCGGCTCCACGAATGTCGCAAATGTGAGCTTCTCCGATAGCCCGAGCGGCGGCGCTGGCGTCAGTTTCAATGGCGTCAGTTTCACTATATCTGGAAGTAAAGCACAAGGTGCAGATACTTGTGCAGAACAAGATTGCCGACCACAACCTTCGCCTTGTCCAATCTATACGAATGGAAGGGAAGTCCGCGGCAGGGAAGTTCTGGACCTATGTACGGTCCCTGGACAGAGCTCCCCCCCCCCCCCCCCCCCCCGCCACCTCCACTTATAGACGCAACGACGAGACAGCCAGTGACCGAGCTCCAAGAATACCTCACACGCCACTTTTCCAGGGTGTTCGGTCCCCCGAACATGGATGATGATTGCCGCCAGTGCGATGAGACAACGGCCCCCCCTGCCCCATCCTCAACTGAGGGCACTATGTGTCAGGATGGACCTTGCTGGGCACTCTCGAGACTCACGGTGGACCGGGCTCTGACACGGATAAGTGCCCGTACAGCTCCGGGTCCTGATGACATGCCAGCGCGCCTGATCAAGTGCATAGGCGCCAACTCGAGGGAGCAACTTGCCAAGTTGCTCACAGCTGTAATTGATGGTGAACCTGTGCCTGAAGACTGGCATAAGGGCAAGGTGACTCTGATTCTCAAACGGGGCGGAGATGCAAGTTCCATCCAGGATTACCGTCCCATTACCGTCACCAGTGTGTTTTACCGCCTGTTTGCTCGAGTAATCAAGGAATGGCTCAGCGCCTGGGCTGAGGCAAAGGGGCTATTGACGGAGCTGCAAAACGGCTTTAGACCGGGCAGGCGACTAGACGACAATTTGTTTGTCCTTACGCAGTGTGCGGAAATCGCACGGACAGAAAAGAGGGCGCTGCTGTGCTGCTTTCTCGATATGGAGAAAGCTTATGACAACGTCCCACACTCGCCACTCTTCACTTGCCTGTCCGATCTTGGCATGCCGTCAAAGCTCTTGTTTACATTACGAAGGTTGTACAGACATAATGTAGTGACTGTACAACTAGGCTCCGCTGTCTCGAAAGAAATTGCTGTCACTAAGGGCCTGAGGCAAGGCTGTCCCCTCTCGCCCTTGCTGTACATTCTGTACACATCAAGAATGGAGCGGGCACTGCTAAACTCGGGCCTCGGGTTCCGACTGAGGTTTAGTACGAGCAGTGCCAATGAGAACCACCGCCTCCCTGGCCTGGCATTCGCGGATGACCTGGTAATCATGGCAGAGAACAGAGAGGATCTACAGACCCTCCTCGACATTTGCCAGGTGGAAATCTCGCGCATCGGGCTATGCTTCAGTACCAGGAAGTCGGCGGTCGTCTGTCTGGCTGGAGGGCTTACTGATCCAGCTGTCCTGACTCTCGGGGGCAAGCCGGTGGCTATATGTAATGAGTACAGGTACCTCGGGGTCACTCTCTGTGCTGAGGCAGATAAATACAGCTTCCACGAGACCGCACTGCGGCAGGCGGCTCTTCGGGCGCAACGTATCCTCCGCCGGCGGTGCTTGTGGGGCTGTAACCGTTTCCTGATGATCCGCGATTTATGGAAACTGGTTCATGTACCCGGCCTCACCTTTGCAAATGCAGTTACCTGCCTCTCACCAGCAACACGAGAGTGGCTGGAGCGTCAGCAGCGGGAGGCTGGGCGCACTGCTCTTGGATGCCATGGCCACGTAGCCAATGAGGCCGTGCAGGGAGATGTGGGATGGTCGAGCTTCGAGGCCCGGGAAGCTGCGAGCAAGATCGCCTACCGTGGCCGTCTCCTCTTCCTACCACGCACGCAATGGGCTCGCCGAGTTTTCGAGTATCTCTCGGCGACATGCATGCGAACTGACTGGACACGCCGGGTGTACCATATCGAGAAGAAGTACGGCTTCTTTGGTGAAAAAATCGAGGCCGACACTGCAGCCAAGTGGTCGATCGAGGTCCGCCGACGCGTGAAGGAAGCGGAAACCACCATCTGGAGCAAGGAAATGGAGTCGAAATCCACCCTTGAACTCTACCGGGGAAACAAACGAGGGATCAGTGCGGAGTGCTTCTATGACAACAGCATTGGAAGCAGCCTCCTGTTCGAGGCGAGGGCAGGGGCACTGCGCACTCTCGTATACCGCAGCCGCTTCCAAGACACCGGTATGTGCACCAAGTGCAGGCTCTGCGGGGCGGAGGCCGAGACGCAAGAGCATCTCATCCTTCGATGCGCTGGCCTGCAGACTGCTCCGGCAGAGGACACAGATCTCCCTCGGGCACTCGGTTTTCACTTGCTCGAGGCAGAGGATGGAAACCACATCGCGAATGGACGCAACGTCGGCCGGACCTGCGCTGTAGTGGCCACCAAAAAGCGACTGACTGAGTGGTGGACCAGTGTGCGCCGGATGTGACTCTAGTTTGCATAGTGACCTACAAGTGCACATTTCCTTCCTTTCTGTGTTCTCTTTTCTTTCTCTTTTCTTTCTCTTTTCTTTCTCCTTTTTTATTTATTTATCTATTTATTTATTTAAACCCTCCAGGCCAGGACATTGCGTGTGTCCACCCGTTACAAAGGGGCTGGCCGCTACTACATCATCATCATCATCATCATGGAGCGTGGTTGCGACGGCGCAGCTAGGGCAGCTGCCCAGTGCCCGATCATATTCGTTGGAGTTGCAGAGCTGCGTTTTTGTTTTTGTTTTTTGTTTTTTTGGTGGACGTCGTCGCGTGTTTTTTTTTTTTTTTTCATTCAGTGTTTTTTTCGCACATAGCCTGCAAGAGATTAGTATGCCTTGCAGTAACTGAGCCATGCCGCGGCATCGACAAAATCACTGTTACGCGCCTGGGTGCCAAACAGGCTATGTTTATGTGAAGGATGAGCCCAAGTTGTCCTTGTTTGGCATCCCGAAGGATAAATATAGGCGGAAAGAGTGGGAAAAAAAACCTCCACAGAGCTGACAAGCCCCTGGACGACACGAGCGCAGTATGCGAGCTCCATTTCGAGCCACGTTTTGTGCTCATGTCCACCGCAGTTCCTGATCACTTTGAATTGTCTTTCTTTTTATGGTCTAGTTAGGTCAGTTAGCGAAGGAAACTGCGAGGAAGGTACACTGGCCTCCTTACTGGAAGTTGACTATCTCGAAGCATCATGTGACCGAAATGAGTGCAGTCAAACTGCTGCTAGCGCTACTGCCACAGAGGCCACACAAAACGTGGTACCCCAGCATTGCACGGGCCTGCGGGTTTCAAACGACCATAACCAGCACGTGGCCAGAAGCGACTCGAGGCTCTCTTACCACATTGCGGGCTATGTTGCGCGGCAGTGTATTGTCAATTCCAGCACAAAATGCCAAGAATGCATAAAGCTGCTTACTATGACGCCACCAGGCGAAAGTTTTCAACTTGCCCGGCTAACAAACTTCTGTCACCGAGGAGGCCTCCTTTATCCCTCCAGTCAGCTGTACGGCTTCGTGAAAAAGTTAGAGGATCTTTTCACAGAATGCTTCTGTCAGAGTGAGCCACACTCTGACAGCGTTATGGACATGCTGGCAGTTGTTAAGAATAGGCTTCCCCTCGAAGTTGGCTGCAATGTGCACGCTCTTAGCCTCACAGCTAAAATAATTAGTTTTTACATTGTCACACGTCTGCATTTTTATGTGAAAGGAATTAACTGTGACAGGACAGGAAAGCGGCAGAGGGCCAACCAGCTGAAGTTGAACCGTTGCTTATGAGTTGAAGTGCATGAAACAATGGCTTGCTGTACTTACAAATAAAAGCTTTGTGTCAGCAACAGCCCTGTTATCCTCATTTTGCTTACCCTTATATAGCTGTACATAAGCATAGGCCTGAGCCTAATTGTCAAGTGAACTAGTTTTCACTTTTTGTTCAAGCCTCCCTCCATCGCTTTATGGAAAAAATCAACCTGATTTGATTTAATAAATGTGTGCCAGCGTAATGATGGTTAATAATAAACACAGAAGGCTACTGTGAAGCATGGAACAACTAAAGTGGAACAATGAAATATTTAAGCCATATATACAAATTCATTTTGGCTAAGCAAAGCACAAACCTGGTTAGCATGCCGGATGTTTTTTTTTTTCTTTTTTTTTTTTAAGCCTAGCCATGGGTAGTATGTGCGCACTGCTTTCTGTCTGACAAAATTTTACATTAGGTCGACACGGCATGAAACCGTATATTTGGTCATCGTCCCTTTCATTCAAAATTGTCTTCAATTTTTTTTTTACGATTGCCCATAATTCGGAAAATTTGAAGGTCCCTTCCACATAAGCAAAATCCGTCAGCGACGACCTCTTTGCAAAAAAGGTTTAAGAGTTAGGACAGGCAGCAAATTGCCCAAGAATTGCAGTCTTCCTTTTCCACAAGGTACTATTATGGCAAATATCATGTGGCCTAAACAAATATAGTGCTTGCTAAAGATATGTAAAGACTCCCAAGTATGTCAAAATTAAAAACAAATAAGAGTGTGAACTGCTTCGAACTGAAACCGTCAGAAACGCAAGGAAAATCAAAGCTTCTGCAAGCAAAGCTTCCATTGAAGTTGCCAGTGGCGCCACCTCTTGGATGCGACGCTGACTGCGTCAGAGGAGCGGCTGAGTAAGCCCACTGCCCCCTTCTAGGGGCTCTATTCTGGGGCTCTATTCTGAGCCGCTATGGGGCTCTTGCCTTGCCCAGGGGGCGCTGCAAAAATGGTGCTAAAAAGCGCCCTCAATCCGAAACTGGGTAGTACCAAGCTCGGTCGTCTGCTTCGGGAAGCACGTTTACAATATGGACTCGCCACTTTCGGTTGTGTTGTACCACGGGTTGCAGCGAATATCGGGCGCCGAAGATTTTTCCATGGGTGGCATGCTGCGTAAAGGCAAGAAATTATGCAACGCCGAATACGTGTACGCCGTTCAAGAAATAAGCGGCGAAGTTTTAGCGCGGTGTCAATCGCAATTGAAGCGAGTCACGCACGTGTGAAGTTGAACTTAGGTAAGGTTTGCACGCTGCTAGATTCAGGCGCACAAACGCGAGGAAATGCTTTCTATAAATGAATTCACAGCAGCGATAAGCAGACATGTGTACGGAACTGCTCGAGCGCACGACGGTACGCGCCGCGACGGCAGCGGTCTTTCAGCATGCCGCGGTGTACGAACTGCTCGAGCGCACGATCGTACGCGCCGCGACGGCAGCGGTCTTTCGACATGCCGCGAAACGGCGGGCCTCCTGCAATCTTTCTTGACTGCATGCCGCTAGACAAGTAATTATGCCTGCGCTGTAGTAGCGGCCATGTGTCCCTCTAGCAATTGATAAATAACTGATGCAATGCATATAATTTCGCAGTAACGTACGTACGTGCGAATCACGCTGCAGCGCGAGCTCGTGCGCTGCTCGCTTGATGTAGCTTTTAATGACAGCGCTCGAACAACGATGTGCTGTAATCAATACTACCTTGCTGTGCTGCCTCAGCGTGTTGGCTTGAGGTCAAGGATGAGCACATTCAACTCTCTAACCTGTGCTGCTCGTAGTGGGGTAGTGAATTGTCACCGAATCAGCCCGACCATTTGTGGTCATTTGCACACACCTGGTCACTTCACCACTTCGCACCGGTCGAATTGTTAATTTTCGCTGTGGCCGGGTCTCGAATCGTGAATCACCAGCCATGCCTGCTGCTATGTCGGTCTTCCATTTCGCTTAGCCATGGGCCATGGCGCGACGAACTGCATGCAGTTATCCAGCGCGCCCGACGCTCCACTTCGTGAGGCCTTGAAGGAAAACGGTAGAATCTGATGTTGGGATTCAGGCCTTCTTGTTCATGGCAGCCCACGACGCAGCAGTAACGACGGTGACGTTTTTTCGAGGTTGAGCTAGGTCTCTCCCGATCGGCGTCGCCGATGTCTTCTGCTTCCAGCATTACGTCCCACGGCACACGGAGAGTCCGTTTTCGTATAACTATAGGCTGCGGCCAGCTCGCAGCCTGGTCGCCATGGTCTGTGAGAAGTGACGAGCCTTTTCGCACTCGAAACAGGGCAGAAAAAAGTGCGAATCGACGCAAAACGCGGGCTGGAAACGTGCTTCGCCACAGGCAGGGCTCAATACTATCCAAGCTGGTACTACCCAGATGACGCTTTTCGCCGCCACCAGGCGCCGCTACTATACCTCAAACTCCAGCGCAAGCCGCCCATTCTGGACATTCCGCCATTTTCTTCGAAGCGTGACGTACGCGCGACGCTTACAAAATGGCGCCGATAGCCCCGATTTGCTTTCGTAACGTGACGCAAATTTGACGTTTCGCCTAAGAAATTGTAATTTAGGCATTGAACATAGCGTGGCTGATAAAGCAAAACAGTTTTCCTCCCCAGTAAAAATAAAGCAGCAAGCTCAAAGCGTACGATTATTCCATCAAAATCGTTTCTCGCTTCCGTCGTCTGCATGCGCGCAGGCTGTCGTCTGCTTCATTAGGTAGGATGCGTGTCCTCGGGAAACGGAATGAGTCATCGTATATTGGCGCCCACGCGCTTGCTTTCTACCTTGAGACAACATACGCGACCTGTCAGTGATGATCAGCGCACGCTCTAGGCCGCGTTATCGCTATCTCGTGATCCGCAAGTGACTCAGCCCGACTCGTCTGGCTGAGAAGCGGCCGAATATCATCGATAGCGTTGCGCGCGCTACCGGTATCCGCTTGCGCAACGCAAGCGCCGGCACTGCCATCTCTTGTTCACTTCGCTGCTTACTCGCCCCGCGAGAAAAACATCAAGACGCCGCCTTGCGTACATTTATTTTTATAAATTAAAAATTCGCCGTGGTTATAGCCTTTGATGACGCGAAAAGACATTAATATTGATTACAATACAAACGCAGTAGAGAAAAGTGCAAAAAGTCGCAAGAAGTTTGCTAGTTTCAACAAATATTATTTCAAATAAACGTGTTTTTATTAGAAATTATGGTTCAAAACACAAATGCCAACACCACTCGAGAGCGATGCAAATGCTATGAGCACGCGTTGTGAACAAAACATTTTCATGGCCCCAAATGACAGGAAAAATGCGGCGATACGCATGCCTCATGACTGACACTGCATATGGCCGCTCATTACCATAATTCGCGCGGCTCGTCGCACCACAAATTATGGCGGAAAATCTCTGCAATGGCGGCCCAGCGCAACGTCACGCAACGTCAAATTGACGTTTACGAAACAGCCCTTCCTGTGACGCTCCTCGCGCGATATTCCTTCAGCCAATTAACAAGCTGACATGCCGGCTATCTTGGAACGCCACCACATATTCGCGAAATTGTAGATGCACTGCACGGGCTTCTGCACGCTACCGTCCACTTTCTTTTTAAAGCGCTAAAGTCGCAATACAGGTGCCAAGGACCACGAAAAAGTATTAGTCGATAAAACTTGCAGCTCCACGTCACGTTTCGTCATTCTGACGAGAACGCAAAATTGCATTTTGCAAAATTTCCGTTTCCCGGCACAAATTTCAAAACACGTGACCTCTGGACAGCCAATGAGACAGCCAAGATGGCGGATAATGGCGGCCGTGCAGCCGCCATGCGTGTCCAGAGCCGCTATTCTGGACATTCCGCCATTTTCTTCGAGGCGTGACGTAGGCGCGACGCTTACAAAATGGCGCCGATAGCCCCGTTTCGCTTTCGTAACGTGACGCAAATTTGACGTTTCGCCTAAGAAACTGTAATGTAGGCATTGAACATAGCGTGGTTGATAAAGCAAAACAGTTTTCCTCCCCAGTGAAAATAAAGCAGCTAGCTCAAAGCGTACGACTATTCGATCAAAATCGTTTCTCGCTTCCGTCGTCTGCATGCGCACAGGCTGTCGTCTGCTTCATTAGCTAGGATGCGTGTCCTCGGGAAACGGACTGAGTCATCGTATATTGGCGCGCCACGCGCTTGCTTTCTACCTTGAGACAACATACGCGACCTGCCAGTGATGATCAGCGCCCGCTCTAGGCCGCGTTATCGCTATCTCGTGATCCGCAAGTGACTCAGCCCGACTCGTCTGGCTGAGAAGCGGCCGAATATCATCGATAGCGTTGCGCGCGCCACAGGTATCCGCTTGAGCGACGCAAACGCCGGCACTGCCATCTCTTGTGCACTTCGCTGCTTACTCGCACCGCGAGAGGAAACTTCAAGGCGCCGTCTTGCGTACATTTCTTTTTGTAAATTAAAAAGTCACCGTTCTCATAGCCGTTGATTACGCGAAAAGTCATTAATATTGATTACAATACAAACACAATAGTGAAAAGTGCAAAAAGTCGCAAGAAGTTTGCTAGTTTCAACCAATATTATTTCAAATAAACGTGTTTTTAATAAAAATGATGGTTCAAAACACAAATGCCAACACCACCCGAGAGCGATGCAAATGCTATGAGCACGCGTTGTGAACAAAAGATTTTCATGGCCCCAAATGACAGGGAAAATGCGGCGATACGCATGACTCTCGACTGTACACTGCATATGGCCGCTCATTACCATAATTCGCGTGGCTCGTCGCACCACAAATTATGGCGGAAAATCTCTGCAATGGCGGCCGAGCGCAACGTCACGCAACGTCAAATTGACGTTTACGAAACAGGCCCTTCCTGTGACGCTCTTAACAGGGATATTCCTTCAGCCAATCAGCAAGCTGACATGCCGGCTATCTTGGAACGCCACCACATATTCGCGAAATTGCAGATGCATTGCACGGGCTTCTGCACGCTACCGTCCACTTCTTTTTAAGCGCTAAAGTCGCAATAGAGGTGCCTAAGGACCACGCAAAAGTATTAGTCGATAAAGTTTGCAGCTCCACGTCACGTTTCGTCATTCTGACGAAAACGCAAAATAGCATTTAGCAAAACTTCCGTTTCCCGGCACAAATTTCAAAACACGTGACCTCTGGACAGCCAATGAGACAGCCAAGATGGCGGATAATGGCGGCCGTGCAGCCGCCATGCGTGTCCAGAATAGAGCCCCAGAATAGAGCCCATGGGCTCTATTGTGGACACGCATGGCGGCTGCACGGCCGCCATTATCCGCCATCTTGGCTGTCTCATTGGCTGTCCGGAGGTCACGTGTTTTGAAATTTGTGCCGGGAAACGGAAGTTTTGCTAAATGCAATTTTGCGTTTTCGTCAGAATGATGAAACGTGACGTGGAGCTGCAAACTTTATCGACTAATACTTTTTTGTGGTCCTTGGCACCTCTATTGCGACTTTAGCGCTTAAAAAGAAAGTGGACGGTAGCGTGCAGAAGCTCGTGCAATGCATCTGCAATTTCGCGAATATGTGGTGGCGTCCCGAGATAGCCGGCATGTCAGCTTGCTGATTGGCTGAAGGAATATCCTGTGAAGAGCGTCACAGGAAGGGCTGTTTCATAAACGTCAATTTGACGTTGCGTGACGTTGCGCTCGGCCGCCATTGCAGAGATTTTCCGCCATAATTTGTGGTGCGACGAGCCACGCGAATTATGGTAATGAGCGTCCATATGCAATGACAGTGGAGAGGCATGCGTATCGCCGCATTTTCCCTGTCATTTGGGGCGATGAAAATCTTTTGTTCACAACGCGTGCTCATAGCATTTGCATCGCTCTCGGGTGGTGTTGGCATTTGTGTTTTGAACCATCATTTTTATTAAAAACACGTTTATTTGAAATAATATTGGTTGAAACTAGCAAACTTCTTGCGACTTTTTCCACTTTTCGCCACTGCGTTTGTATTGTAATCAATATTAATGTCTTTTGGCGTAATCAAAGGCTATGACAATGGCGACTTTTTAATTTATAAAAATAAATGTACGCAAGGCGGCGTCTTGAAGCTTCCTCTCGCGGTGCGAGTAAGCAGCGAAGTGAACAAGAGATGGCAGTGCCGGCGCTTGCGTCGTGCAAGCGGATACCTGTGGTGCGCGCAACGCTATCGATGATATTCGGCCGCTTCTCAGCCAGACGAGTCTGGCTCAGTCACTTGCGGATCACGAGATAGCGATAACGCGGCATAGAGCGTGCGCTGATTACACTGACAGGTCGCGTATGTTGTCTCAAGCTAGAAAGCAAGCGCGTGGGCGCCAATATACGATGACTCATTCAGTTTCCCGAGGACACGCATCCTAGCTAATTAAGCAGACGACAGCCTGCGCGCATGCAGACGACGGAAGCGAGAAACGATTTTGATGCAATAATCGTACGCGTTGAGCTAGCTGTTTTATTTTTACTGGGGAGGAAAACTGTTTTGCTTTATCAGCCACGCTATGTTCAATGCCTACATTACAGTTTCTTAGGCGAAACGTCAAATTTGCGTCACGTTACGAAAGCAAATCGGGGCTATCGGCGCCATTGTGTAAGCGTCGCGCGTACGTCACGCTTCGAAGAAAATGGCGGAATGTCCAGAATAGAGCCTCATGTTACAGTGTACTAGAAGGGGGCAGTGGGCTTACTCAGCCGCTCCTCTGACGCAGTCAGCGTCGCATCCAAGAGGTGGCGCCACTGGCAACTTCAATGGAACCTTGCTTGCAGAAGCTTTGATTTTCCTTGCGTTTCTGGCGGTTCAGTTCGAAGCAGTTCACACTCTTATTTGTTTTTAGTTTTGGCGTACTTGACAGTCTTTACATATCTTGAGCAAGCACTATATTTGTTTAGGCCACATGATATTTGCCATATTAGAACCTTGTGGAAAAGGAAGACGGCAACTCTTGGGCAATTCTCTGCCTATCCTAACTCTTAGACGTTTTGTGCAAAGAGCTCGTCGCTGACGGATGTTGCTTATGCGGAAGGGGCCTTCGAATTTTTCGAATTATCGGGCAATGATAAAAAAAAATTGAAAACGGTTTCATGCCGTGTCGACCTAATGTAAAATTTTGTCAGACAGAAAACAGTGCGTGCATACTTCCCAGCTGGGCTCAAAAAAAAAAAAAAAATCAGGCACGCTAATTAGGTTTGTGCCTTTGCTTAGCCAAAATGAATATGTATATATGGCTTAAATATTTCATTGTCCCACTTTAGTTGTTCCATGCTTCACAGTAGCCTTCTGCGTTTATTATTAACCATCATTACGCCGGCACACATTTGTTAAATCAAATCAGGTTTGTTTTTTCCATAAAGAAATGGAGGGAGGCCTGAACAAAAAGTGAAAACTAGTTCACGTGACAAAGGCTCCGGCCTATGCTCATGTACAGTTATATAAGGGTAAGCAAAATGAAGTTAACAGGGCTGTTGCTGACACAAAACTTTTATTTGCAAGAAGTACAGCAAGCCATTGTTTCATGCACTTCAACTCATGTGCAATGGTTCAACTTCAGTTGCTTGGCCCTCTGCCGCTTTCCTGCCTTGTCACAGTTAATTCCTTTCACATAAGAATGCAGACGTGTGACAATGTAAAAAACTAATTATTTTAGCTGTGAGGCTAAGAGCGTGCACATTGCAGCCAACTTCGAGGGAAAGCTTACTCTTAACAACTTCCAGCATATCCATAACGCTGTCAGAGTGTAGCTCACTCTGAGAGAAGCCTTCTGTGAAAAGATCCTCTAGAATTTTCACAAAGCCGTACAGCTGACTGGAGGGATAAAGGAGAGGCCTCCTTGGTCACAGAAGTTTGTTAGCCGGGCAAGTTGAAAACTTTCGCCTGGTGGCGTCATAGTGAGCAGCTTTCTGCATTCTTGGCATTTTGTGCTGGAAAGGACAATACACTTCCGCGCAACATAGCCCGCAATGTGGTAAGTGAGCCTCGAGTCGCTTCTGGCCACGTGCTGGTTATGGTCCTTTGAAACCCGCAGGCCTGTGCAATGCTGGGGTACCACGTTTGTGTGGCCTCTGTGGCAGTAGCGCTAGCAGCAGTTTGACTGCACTCATTTCTGTGACCTGATGCTTCGAGAGAGTCAACTTCCAGTAAGGAGGCCAGTGTACCTTCTTCGCAGTTTCCTTCACTAACTGACCTAACTAGACCATAAAAAGAAAAACAATTCACAGTGATCAGGAACTACGTTGGAGTTGAGCACAAAACGTGGCTCGTAATGGAGCTCGCATACTGCGCTCGTGTCGTCCAGGGGAGGTTCTATGGAGATTCTTTTCCCGCTCTTTCCGCCTATTTTATTGCGATAGCAATTATATGGACACTCAAAAGCAGATTTCTGCCGTCGGCGTCGCCGTCGCCGTGAGGTTCCGTATGACGTCAATGGAGATGAAATCGTGGCCGCGCGCCGCCGAACGCTGTATGTGCGAGTGAAAGGGCGCGAGGGACGCGCTCTTTCACGGGGAGTGAACGCACGGCGGAGAACAAACGCGCGTTCTGCGCCGTGCTTCCTTAAGGGCTGCAGAAGTAGGCGTCTCTTTCCTCCTTTACAATCACCATATATGTAGAGCAAACGCGCCTTCTTCAGACGCGCGAGAGGCCGTGGGGGAGGGGGAAGGAAGGGACGCGACGTTTAGCTGCGGCACCAAGTGCCTATTTATATGAGAGGCTCCAGCAACAGTCAGCAACGCCGCACGCATTTTGAGCTAACGCGGGCAAAACGCCGATGGCGTCGACAACAGTTCTGCGTGTTGTTGCTACCAAAGGCGCTCACCTTACTTCGTATGACATTGCTGTGTTGCTATCGCATTCATTGCTTCGCCCTTAGGGCGAAACTGTGACATTTTTTTTTATTCTTCGGGACGCCAAACAAGGACAACTTCGGCCCATCCTTCACATAAACATAGCCTGTTTGGCACCCAGGCGCGTAACAGTGGTTTTGTCGATGCCGCGGCATGGCTCAGTTACTGCAAGGCATACTAATCTCGTGCAGGTTATGTGCGAAAAAAACACTGAAGGAAAAAAAAACCCACGCGACACGTCCACAGGAAAAAACAACGCAGCTCAGCAACTCCAACTAATATGATCGGGCACTGGGCGGGCACTAGGCAGCTGCGCCGTCGCACCCACGTTCCATTGAAACCGACGCCAGCGCCGCCGCTCGGGCTATTGGAGAAGCTCATATGTGACATTCGTGGAGCCGCCGCATCGCATAGCCTCCGCCAGAGAGTAAGCCCACTGCCCCCTTCTAGTACACTGTACCCATGTATACGTGTCAATATATATATGTATAGTATATGTATGCCATGCTCCGTCTTCCGGTTCCGCTTCCGGAAGCTGAAACCGGAAGCCAGGTTCCAGAGAACACTTCCGGCGTTTTGCCCGAATGATCCCCTGGCCGGTCCTTCGCCCCCTCATCATCATTCACTTCGTGGATATGCGGTGCTTTTTAGGCTATACTGGCTACACGAGTGTAGCAAGCGCCAATTTTTTTTTTTTTTTTTTTACAAGGCGTAGGACAGCATAGCAGTGTCCATCTACACGAAGCCATTCTTTATAGCTGTTCTGTAGCATGAAAACTACTTTCTACAATGCAGTTTCGAAGTGTAGGCAGCGGACCAACAAGCAGGCAGGAATTGCAAATGCGTGGCGCCATTTTGTCTGAGACTGTCTGCGCTGATAAGGCAACAATAGTGAAGGTTCACTGCAGGGGTGGGCTTCGAAGTGCTGGGTTGACCGTGTGTCGCAGACGGCCACAGAGGAAGGTAAGCTAATCCTTCAAGAAGGCAAAATCATATTACTGGCACAGGGTGCAGGCTATTTCCGACTCCTAGCTGTATTATATGCATTAAGAAGTTGTTTTCGTGCACTGCACATTCACTATGTATTTCGCTGCAATTTGTCTTGATTTGTTGATGAAAGGAAACTCATGCACCGATGTTCAGTGTTAGACAAGGGCACATACACAGCCAGTCATAGGCGGAACGTTTTCCTTTTTCCGAGCGGGGGGGGAGCTGGGGCCTGACCAGCTCCCCAAATCCCACCCATGTATGCATATATATATGCATACATGGGTGAGTGGGTTATATATATATATATATATATATATATATATATATATATATATATATATAACCTTTAATAACAGTTACACTGGGAACTTTGAGTGACCTCAAAAGATTGTTCACTGCAGGGACAAGCTTATATGGGTGTTTGCAAGACCTCAGAGTAGGAGAGAATTCAGTTTTACAGCCTGTGTCCCCTCGCACCGCCAAGAGACTGGCGTCGCTTGGTTGAGCCATGCGACAAGCGGATTCAGTTAAACACGTTAGGGACAAAGCAATGTAACGCCTTGAAAAAGTTTTAATACAAAAGATACAATCAAGACATCTTTTCCTGACGAAAGGTCAGTTATTGAGAAGATAAGAAATAACAAAACTAAATGATATATAACAATTTCTGAACACAACTTATGACTAGAATAATTAGCATAAGTATAATGTGATTCCATAATGCAAGTTTCATTACTTGTCAAAGCATGCCTATGCCACTGGTTTTGTTTATTATCTAGAGGCAGAATAAAGGATTATAGATTAAAAATTATCAGGTGCCCAAATAAATAAACACATTAACAAATAAATAAATAAGACAGCGCTATCTAAAAAGCGCAATAGGACTCAATAGCAAATATAGGAACAGCATGGATTGTGTTATTGAGCGATAAATGCAGCACATGACGAATAAAAATTAATCAGGAAAATGCACAGATAGACTAGGGAGTTTTACAAATAGCGCAACCACATGTCTTTTCTTATCTAAATGGCCTCACTCTGCTTGCACTGTTATGTACCCATTTTCGTTCCTTTATATAACTGTTTTGCGTTGTTTTCTAAGCCAGGTGGTTTGCTTTGACTTGCAAGTTGGTTCCTTTCTCTCTCCTATGAAAGATATCAGTTCGTTGTCTGATGCGATGATTTTACCATCATTAAAAAAGTGTTTGTTCGGGCACTTGATCTAAAAAATGAAGTCGTCGGCAATCTTATTCAAACTGATTTTGCGGGAGAGTTCGTTGTCAGCGTGCAAAATTGCCAGGTGGTTCAAACGGGCTTGTCCAGTCGTCGACCGCATGTACATTTTCAGTCACTGAAGGCAAGAAAAGGACCTCTCGGATGTGGTCGACGAGAATGGTATGGCCAACTCAATTTTTTTAGCTTGGCCATTTCCGGCAAAAGGTTTCGCAGGTGTTCGCCCTTGCCTCCCGTAAACATGTGCACGACATCCTCGAACGTGTGCAATGCTGACGACCTTTGCTGGCTTAAAATGTCAATCAGCATATCTCTGTGCAAAATCAGGCGTCCTGGTTCAAGGTCTTCACCGTTGAACCATGTTATATATGCTTCGTCTTCCTTCCCTATGGCAAGCTGCTCAATCTGGGACTTATGCTGTGACATATCAGGTGGATAACTGTTGTTTAACGAAGACAGCTGTGTCAAGTAATTCATAGAACCTTTGGCAGTACATGTCACTCGTTGATGGAAACACGTGAGCTGAGGAACCTTTTTGATAGCGGCGTGGAGTCTTCTTTCGCCTAGCAGCTAGAACACACGGGTCCTCAACTCCTACTTTTCCTGCTGCTGCCATACACATGCGGGTCACACGCTTTATTTTGGAGTTGATCTGCGCCGAGTTCAAGCTTGGGTCATCTGAGATGGCTGGCCCCATCGCGTGCGCTGTCTCCGCGCGCCTAGTGTTATGTTTCCGCTGGTGCTTATACGGGGAAAACATGCTTCCTTTTCAGCATCAGACGGGTTCTGTCGAAGTACCGATAAGCGGGGTGCCCACTATTGGTTTTGTCGTTGGTGCTCATGCTGTGTTTGTAGCTGGAGCACATTGCAACATCCGCAGCTGCAGTGGTAGCGAGCTCGACGCTTGTTTTCTATTTCTCCTTTTTTTGGGACAGCAATTGTATCAATAGCCCAGGCAAACCTTTGCTGTCGTCGTCGCTGTGATATTCCGTATGAAGTCCAAAAGTGATATAAGTAAGCGACCAATACACTGTGGGTGCGAGAAAAAGCCCGCAACACTGAGCCGCAACACTTGATGGACATTATCTTCCCACGCGCTCAATATTCAGGTTAGTTGGACGTCACGTAATCAAATGCGCGCACGGGGAGGAGAGCACAAGACTTCTCAATTAGCCCTGCTGCAGCTGCGAATGACTGCGCGCGGTTGATGCTGACGCGGCTCCTGTGCCGTATCCAATTGTTGGTAATCATTGGGGTGCAATGATCAAGGGCGAGCAGGGATGGCTGCTAACTTCATGCGCACTGTCTTCCTTCTTAGGCTGTTTTTCCGCGCCCCATGTGTTGCAGATTGCATAGCCTAAGTTAAGAGACAGGGATAATTGGAGATCGCTGACAGAGGCCATCCTGTAGTGGACATAAAAATATGCAGATGATGATGATGATGAACCTAATTTTCAGAGTGGCGGTGAATCGCATGGCTGTACGAACCGTTCGCCCCTGCTGCCGGCTTTCTTCATAATGCCAGCGCTGCGATAGCGACTGCTCGTGGTCGTCCAGCGAGATATTTACAGGTTTACATGGTCCGTGCATTGCACAATGCTTGTAAGTTTAATTGGTAAGTAAATCTTACTACAATTCATAAAGGTGATATAACCAACGTACAGACTCGTGTGCGGGCCACACTTTTTTGCCGCAATGTTGACGAGCCTTACATGGGACCGGGCCATTTTATCTAATTTTCCAACTACGAGTATGAAATCTGCCGTAAACCTCCGCGATCGGCTCTTCTCGTCATCTAAAGTCGTGTACAACTTTAGAGGGCGCACACTCTAGACTGACGTCATGAGCCGGATGGAGGACATGGCAGCCCGCACTTTGTGCGGGGCCGAGTCGCGTCAGCAGGACTATTTCTTCAGTCGCGGTGGTAATCGGCTGCTGCGCTTCAGTGATCAGGGCGCCTATCCTTTCTTCTTAAGTTGTAACCGACTTTCTTTTTATAGAAGCGACGCGCGGAAGTACGCTGCGTGGGAAAATTCTGAGTGGAGTGCGATCGGAATCAGCGCTGAACGCGATTGCTTCTCGGTTGGATTAAAAAAAAAATATTTGCTTTAAAGTTGAAGGTGCAGCTCTTACACAGAATTATACGGGAAGAATCTTCTTTCATGTAATTGTCTTATGCTTCGCTATCACCAATATGAAACCTTTCCGGTGAAACTGCAGCCTCTTTTTTTTTTATTCTGAGTCCTAGTAAAAGCTCTGCAGCACATGACTGCTACTGATTCGGAGTGAATCCGGCTTGTCCTCACTTCGGTTACTAAGTTAATTATATATATTTATGACCTCTGCATGCACGTTGCGATGTTTTCATCCCCAAAAAAGGTTGTAAATTATTATGTTTTTTTTTTCATGAGTCGCTAGCACTGCCTACTGGAAAGTGAAGCAATGCTGAGACATATCATTCACGTGCATTTCACACACCGTTGATAAAAGACTCTGCCGAAGGGGTCACTGAAGTGTGCAGGTCTTTTTCAGTGTCAAAAAAAGCGCGCAAAGCCATTTTTAGCGAGTTGAACACCATCATCATCATCAGCCTATATTTATGTCCACTGTAGGACAAAGGCCTCTCTCTGTGATGTCCAATTACCCCTGTCTTGCGCTAGCTGATTCCCAACTTGCGCCTGCAAATTTCCTAACTTCATCCCCCGACCTAGTTTTCTGCCGCCCTCGACTGCACTTCGCTTCTCTGTAACTCCATTCTGTAAAATCCATTCTGTAACTCTAATGGTCCACCGGTTATCCATCCTACTCATTACATGGCCTACCCAGCTCCATATTTTCCACTTAATGTCAACTAGAATATCGGTTATCCCTGTTTGCTCTCTGATCCACACCGCTCTCTTCCCGTCTCTTAATGTTAGGCCTAACATTTTTCGTTGCATTCCTCTTTGTGCAGTCCTTAACTTGTTCTCGAGCTTTTTTGTTAACCTCCAAGTTTCTGCCCCATATGTTAGCACCGGTAGAATGCGATCATTGTACACTTTTCTTTTCAGTGAAAGTGGTAAGCTCCCCGTCAGGATTTGGCAATGCTTGCCGTATGCACTCCCAACCCAATTTTAATCTTCTGTAAATTTCCTTCTCATGATCAGGGTCCCTTGTGAGTAATTGATCTAGACAAACGTACTCCTTTACAGACTCTAGAGGCTGACTGGCGATCCTGAATTCTTGTTCCCTTGCCAGGCTATTGAACATTAGGTTGGTATTGTGCATATTAATATTTAACCCCACTCTTATACTTTCTCGGCTAAGGTCTTCAATCATTTGCTGTGATTCGTCCCCATTGTTGCTGAATAGGACAATGTCATCTGCAAACCGAAGGTTGTTGAGGTATTCACCATTGATCCTCACTCCTAAGCCTTCCCAGTGTAAGAGCTTGAATACTTCTGCTAAGCATGCAGTGAATAGCAAAGGAGAGATTGTGTTTCCTTGGCTGACCCCTTTTAAGCCGAAAGCCTTTAATGGCTCATACTCGCAGCGTCCGACCGTCCATGCCCTGGAACGGTGCCAGCTGTGGCCTCTCCCCCTCACACTTTCTCAGAAAGCACGTGATGGCATAACGGTGCATAGAAACAGTTGCGCCGCTACAGCTGTGGCCTCTCCCCCTTACACTCTGTCAGCAATCATGTGATGGCACTGCGGCAGTGTCCGACCGTCCGTGCCCTGTAATGGTGCCAGCTGTGGCCTCTCTCCCTTACACTCTCTCAGCAATCACGTGATGGCACAGCGGCGCGTGCGGCAACGCTGCTTCGTCAGACGTCTCGTTGCAGCAGCCGAGTTATGGTGTGTTGCTGTAGTCGTTGCTAGGACCCAGTTGCGACGGCAGCCACTGCTGCCGCTTTCGTACCATTTCCCTGGCCTTGGTGCCCGGTGACGCGGCCACTCGCTGCTGCCGTCTACGCTCCGCTTCCCTGGCCTTGGTGCCCGGTGACACGGCCACTCGCTGCTGCCGTCTACGCTCCGCTTCCCTGGCCTTGGTGCCCGGTGACGAGGCCACTCGCTGCTGCCGCTTTCTTTCTGCTTCCCTGGCCTTGGTGCCTGGTGACGCGGCCATTCGCTGCTGCCGCTTTCTTTCCGCTTCCCTGGCCTTGGTGTCCGGTGACGCGGCCACTCGCTGTTGTCGCTTCCGTTCCGCTTCTCTGGCCTTGGTACCCGGTGACATGTTAGCCCGCCGTATGCGCATTCGCTCATTCTTCTTCTGGCGTTTGATATCGGGGGAATCCACTTTCTTGGGGCGCTTCTCTGAACCGCTTGCCGTGGTAGCATCACCGGATCGCTTGGTAGCCATCCAGCCACAGGCGAAAGCCTGTGTCCATTCCACTGGGAGTGTCATGCACAAAAAAAAAAAAAAAAAGACATGGCATAGTCGGTCGAATGGCCACAGGCTTTCACCGAACACACTTTGGAATTTAAAAAGTGTCCTTCAATTTTTCTTGATAGGTATCTGTCTACTTTTCTTGTGGAGAACCAAAGTTGCTGTGCAATCCTTGTAGATATTTGCCAAGAAATTCACGTTTGCCTCCTGTACTCCTTGATTACGCAATGCCTCTATGACTGCTGGTATCTCTGCTGAATCAAATGTTTTTTTTATAACCTATAAAAGCCATATAGAGAGGTTGATTGTACTTCGCAGATTTCTCTATCACCTGATTTATGACATGTATATGATCCATCGTAGAATATCCCTTCCTGAAGCCAGCCTGTTCTTTTGGTTGGCTGAAGTCAAGTGTTGCCCTGATTCTATTGGAAATTACCTTGGTGAATATTTTATACAGTACTGAAAGCAAGCTAATGGGTCTATAATTCTTCAATTCTTTAACGTCTCCCTTCTTATGGATGAGTATAACGTTGGCGTTCTTCCAGCTTTTTGGTACACTTAAAGTCGTGAGGCATTGCGTATAAAGGGCTGCAAGCTTTTCAAGTATGATATCTCCTCCATCTTTGTTTAAATCGACTGTTATTCCATCTTATCCAGCAGCTTTTTCCCTGGTCATGTCTTTCAAGGCCCTTCTAACTTCATCGCTAGTTAAAGAAGGAGCCTCTGTATCCTGTTCATCACTACTTCGAGTGAAAGTAGCTTGGCTGCTCTGGTAACTGTACAGGTCAGTATAGAATTCTTCCGCTGCTTTTACTATGTCATCGTTATTGCTGATGCTCTGTTTATCATTGCTCTGCTTATTATAATTGCCCTGCTTACCTTTCAGTGCATACATTTTGCCATGTCCTATGCTAAGTTTTCTTCTCACTGATTTCATGCTGCGTCCATGTTTTACTGCTTCCTCAATCTTTTCCATGTTATAATTTCGAATATCCGTACTTTCTTCTTGTTGATCCGTTTGACACTTTCATGTTTTGCGATTTTTTGATTAGGTCCTTTGTTACTTTGTTAGCTTACCTACTAGTTGCCTTGGTGCCTTACCTCTCACTTCAATTGCTGCTTCCGAGATCAGCCTAGTTATTGTTACATTCATTACCTCTATGCTGTCTTCATCTTCCTGTTCTAAAGCAGCATATTTGTTTGCGAGCACCAGCCTGAATTGGTCTGTTTTTACCCTCACTATGTCTAGGTTGGCCTGTTTCTTCTTGACTAATTTTATTCTTTCTCTCTTCAAATTGAGAGAAATCCTAGACCTTAGATCTAGATCTAGAAATCCTGGATCGGCAGAGAGTATGAAATCTATTTCATTCCTTGTTTCTCCATTAGGGCTTTTCCAGGTCCACTTTATGTTGCTGCGCTTCCTGAAGCCTATTCCTGAAGCGCCTCCTGAGCCTATTCCTTTCTGCGAATTCTACCAACATCTTTACTCTAGTGTTTTTAGAATCGATGCCGTAGTTGCCAATGGCTTGCTCACCAACCTGCTTTTTCCCCACTTTTGCATTGAAGTCTCCCATGACTATAGTATACTGCGTTTGCACTTTTCTCATTGCTAATTCAACATCTTCATAAAACTGTTCTATTTCTTCATCGTCATGACTGGAGGTTGGGGTGTAGGCTTGTACTATTTTCATTCTATACCTCCTATTCAGCTTTATTACGACGACTGCTACCCTCTCATTAACGCTGTAGAATTCATCAATGTTGTCCGCTACTCCGAATTTTCTCTTATCTGGAAGACCTCTATAGCAGAGGACGAAGTAATGGAATGAATGGCATCCATACGTGACCCGCATTCACCAAGTGAAACGTCACTATTTTTTTAACATTGCTCACCGAATGAACAGGTGCGTCTCATACACATTTTTTTTGGGGGGGGGGGGGGGCACTGCCATTCTGAGGGGGACGTGACTTATAGACCGGAAAATACGGTATATTGTTATACAGTGTAGCCCAACTATCATGCACAATGATTTAAACATATGCAAGTGCCACACAGCTGGACAAAACCAAGGTAACGTTGTTTGCCGCTGCTAAGAGATATTCAGATAGTTTTTTTGCATTCCGCCTAATGACATACTTTGTCTTAATTAATCAACTTCTGAAATATAAACGCGACAGCGTTAAGGGCCCCGTGTCGCAGAAAGTCCGGTGTCGGTGTCGGCTTTGGCGCCCGCGGCCGAGAAAATCATCCCTAGCCACGCTGGCCCTCCAAATATATTTAGGTATGCCACACCATTCTATCATTATAGCTGCTCATACCTTGTCTTGCATTCTTGGGAAAACTTTTCCTCAGAATTTTGAGAATGACAATTCACAAGCAAATGCCATGAAACAAAACACCCACAGCCCATGCCTTTTATGTTAAATCTTCTCAGACTGAAATCTTAAAAGTACGAAACGAAAATGGAAACCTGGAAATTATGAAATTTCTTTGGCGCGGCTGTGCATTATGTCCGGGATCGCCCCACGCAAGAGGCCTTGTTTCTACCAGAAAGCTCACCTTCGTGCATGTATCGTTCACCACCAGTGTTTCCCGGTAACCATAACGGCTGCTTAAACTGCAGTTGTCGGGAAGTGTGAGAAGCAGTCAGGGATCTTTGAATGCTATGGCGTTCCACTCTTAAAAGCGAAGCTTAAGTGTCCTCCCGAATTGTTACAATTAGTTGAAAAGTGTCAATGAGAAAATTGTAGAGCAACATGAAGAACTCCCGATACAGCTTTCTTTTGTTCAATACGTGCTACATAAAAGTGTTTTTCCGAGTGTGAAAGAAGCCCGCGAATACACGCAAAGTGCCTCGAGTGGCCAGTCGGGCGCCAATGAAGTGCTCCTTATAACGTGCGCTCGCTCTCGCCTCGCAGTCACCGTGAATTCCAGCGCGCCTAGCGCGACGCCGCTGCTTCGCATTCCGTTGCGGCAGAGAAGGTGCTTCCGGTTGCTGCTCCCGCAAAAATGACAAAATTTAGGGCGAAATCTCTAGGTTGTGGGCAGGGGAAATTCGTTATTTCGAGGGGGTCTCCCGCTGCCACTTCGTTACGTAGAGGTCTCAAATACATGTGCTTTTATGAAGTAACAGCAGGGAATAGAAAAACTTCGTTATATCCAGGAATTCGTTATATGGAGGTTCGTTATAAGCAGGTTTAACTGTTATCAGGGCAGCGAGCATAGGATACAGGAGGATAGGATATCTTGGAGTGTGGATAAACAATGGGGCTGAGTACCTAACGGAACATGAAAAATATGTAACGACTAAAGGTAGCAGGAATGCAGCTGTGATGAAAGATGGGGCACTGTGGAATTACAATAGATACGAAGTGGTGAGAGGGATTTGGAAAGGGGTGATGGTCCCTAGTTTGACTTTCGGCAATGCGGTCCTGTGCATGAGATCAGAGGTTCGAGCAAGGTTGGAAGTTAAGCAGTGAGGGGTAGGTAGGCTTGTTTTGGGAGCACACGGAAATACACCAAATCAGGGGGTACAGGGTGACATGGGATGGACGTCATTCGAAGGCAGGGAAGCTAGCAGCAAGATAGAACTTGAGCAGCGATTGACAGAAATGGCAGAAAAGCGGTGGGCAAGGAGAGTTTTCAGTTATTTGTATCTGAGGAATGTGGACACAAAATGGAGGAAGCTGACAAGAAAATTGTCAGTCAAATATTTGGACTGTAGGAGGGGTGCAAACCAGAAAACAGCGGTTAAGAAAAAGGTTAAAGAAACAGAGAGGGGTCTATCGAAAACAAGGGATGCAGACGAAATCAGCACTGGGAACATATAGAGCTTTCAAGCAAGAAATTGCCCCCAAAAATATCTATAATTCTAGGGGAAGCTCTTTTTTGTTTGAAGCCAGGACGGGAGTATTGCGGACTAAGATGTACCGAGTCAAGTACCAAGGTATAGACACGTTGTGTGGTGCATGTGGAGAGCAAGAGGAAACGGTTGAACACCTCATACTTTTCTGTAAAGGGCTTAACCCTACAGTGCAAAACAACGGGGCTGATTTTTTCAAAGCATTGGGGTTTCAGGACATTGGAGGCACAATACACTTTAAGCGGGTAGAAATAACCAAACAGAGGTTATCTGATTGGTGGCTAAAATCAAGGCAAGGGTGAAATTTCATCCTCTACAAAGTACAAAATATGTTGATAGTCACGGCTAGGTGGCCTGTGCCATCGCCCAATTTAAAGGGTTGATAAAGGTAAAGGGGAAAAGATATAATTCACTCATATAGACCGTTGACCATTACATCGCCAATATACCGGTTAGCAATGACGGCGATTAAATTGAAGCTGCCAGCATGGGCAGAGAATAATGACATATTGGAAGAACTCCAGAATGGCTTCAGAATCGGTAGTCATCTGGATGACAACTTATTTGTCCTTACTCAGCGTATTGAAATATCCAAAGAAAGGAGACCGCCATATGTGACTTTTTTAGACATTACCGGAGCGTATGACAACATAGACTGCTACATTTTGTGGGATATTCTGGAAGGTAAGGTATAGGCAATGACTGTATACAGCTATTGATGAAGATTTACAGAGAAAATACTGTTTGTTTTGAATGGGATGGGATGAGAAGCGAGGATAAAGGTGATATCAACAAGGGACTGAGACAGGGTTGCCCTTTATCCCTGCTGCTGTTTATGATGTACATGGTAAGAATGGAAAGGGTGCTAGAAGGAATCGATATCGTGTTTAGCCTCTCATACAAACAAGCCGGCACAATAGTTGAGCAGCAGCTTCCAGGTTAATTTGATGCGGACGACATTGTGTTGTTTGCTAACGAGCAAAGTGATATGCAATGTCTATCTGATATTTGTGGAGAAGAATGTGAGAATTTAGGATTAAAATTTTGCATTAAAAAATCAGGTTTTATGGTATTCAATAAAAACAGTGAACAGACAGTGTTGATACAGGGCCAGGAAATACCTCGGGTAAAAGAATACAAATACCTTGGTGTATGGATAAACGGAGGCGATAGATATCTGGAGACTAAAAAAAAAAAGAACAATAATAGCAAAAGGGAAGAGAAATGTGGGCATAATGAAACACAGAGCGCTAAGGGGATACAATAGGTACGAGGTGCTCCAGGCTATGTGGAAAGGTGTAACGGTTTCAGGGCCAACATTTGGAAATGCGGTTGTTTCCTTGAAGTCAGGGGTGCAATCAGGACTCGATGGAAACCAAAGGTCAGTGGCATGCCTCGCATTGGACGCTCACGGGAAGATGCCTAATGAAGTTGTGCAGGGTGATATGGGCTGGACAAGATTTGAAGTAAAGGATGCTCAGAGTAAAATTGATTTTGAAGAACGACTGAGGAATATGGAAGAAAGTAAATGGGATGTGAGAGCGTTCAAATATTTGTACAGGAACTACATTGACTCACGATAGAGAAAAATAACTAGGAAGCTTACCAGCAAGTATGCGACTGGTATGGTCAGCAACACGGCAACAAAGAACGTCAAACGCAAAGTGAGAGAGGCTGAGACAATCTCATGGGTGGTGGCAAGAGAAAAGAAACCAGCTGTGACTAACTACCTCAAAGGAAAAAACAAAATCAAGACGGAAACAATTTATGATAACTCAAAGGGAAGCTCCTTATTTTTCGAAGCGGGATCAGGATGCCTTAGAACGCACAGTTATAAAGCGAAGTACACCAAGGACGGCGCCGCATGTGCTTGCTGCGGAAAAGCTAGAGAAACGATGGAACATGTTTTATTGGAATGTGAAGAAATCTACCCAGCTGCAAGTCTAGGCTCATCTGGCCTCCTTGAAGCCCTTTGGTTTAGGGATAGCAGGGGGAAAGTAAACATGTCTGCAAAAGAGCTCAGCTTATAAGAGGCGATTGGAGGTTTGGGGGCAGAAAAGCAGGGAGACCACAAAGAACGGAGGTATACAAAAACAGAGTTCCCAGTAATGGTTCAAAAAGTTTGGTGCTGGGAATTCTTTGTATCTGGGCGTTTACTCAAAAATATAGGCAGGACATTAGGCAAAATAATAACAAAAACTTGGTGGCGCAACCCACCACCCCGTTTCAAAGGGGATGCTCATAGCATCCATCCATCCATGTGGAATATAGTAGTCTGACGACGCGGCCAGCTATCTTCGTGTGCAGCATTTGCAAAAAGCTTTGTGCAACATGATTTTTGCCTTGTTACAGGTGGTACTCACCATAGGTCAAAAGAACGATCAGCGTAATGCCGTGCTGCTGCTACCTTAACTGCCAAAGAGGGAGGAAGAGACAAGATGAGCAAGAAGGCGATGGTTGCTGTGCATGCCTTGCTGACATGGACATGCACCAGTGCAGACGCATCTCTAGCTGTGACCTGGGGACATGGACAAGCAGCATAGGACATCTCGACCAGAGAGCGGCCAACCAGGAGATGACTGGCAATAGATCTTGCTCCTGAGCCCTGGCTACACTGCACCGTGGCACTACTCCACAGTCCCATTCTAGTCCCAAGCAGCCGTCAACATACACCGCCGAGTGCCACAAAGGCAACTTCCATGTTGTGCTGCTGACGTGGCTCGTCACACTACCGACCATGTCAAGTGCCACATCGTTCCTGAGTTCCCAAGCCAGAAACCAGCACTGTCAAGCAAAAGCGAAGGAAGCCGACGTCTACTTAATGACAGAGTTACAACAGCTACGTCTTCATGAGCCACGTCGAGTTGAAAACTGCCACATCTTCTGACTGTCAGACTATTTTAACAATCTGCTAATTAGGAACCAAGACATTGTAGTTGGGTGCTGTTTTCTCTGTATATGTAGACAGAATAGATATTTTGCGTGTAGATACAGTCAAACCCAGATATGTCGAGTGATTGTCTATATCGAATGGTCGTAACGTCCCTTGGAAAGCCCATGCAAAAGTATAGCGCTGTACTAAGCGTATATCCAACTCCCATTCACCGCCTCGTTCAATACATTCAACTCTGCACTGTGCCGCGGCAAGTGTCCTTTTATTGCGTTCACGATCATTTCTTTTGCCATCGCAAATATTTAATGCTGACAAACTTGAAATGCCACCATTGCGGCAGGTGCTGTCAAACACGACACTGAATCTGATGGGCAATGCATGTTACTTAGGAAAAAGCATAGTGTGTGTTTCAGTTTTGCCCTCTGCACACATGGATGGCTCGATCGTGCAAACAGTGGCCATTCACTGTCAGCAAAAGCAGATCACCACTCTGCTTCAAGAATGTAGACAACCTCCTGGTCCCATACAATGTCCACGAGAAAGCGTGGAGGATACTTGACCTTTCACTGAGAAGCTCCGGACATGGAATGCCGAACTGCAGATGCTTCGAATACCAGGGCTTTCCATTAACAGCACTTTAGGTTTTCGTAGGTGACCAAAACAAATCAGACCCCAATCCCAATTAAGACGGATTTTTACACGACAGTTTGGACTTAACGAAACCACCATCAGCCATATCTGCACTTCGCAGAAAGACCAGTGCTGCTTGTCCTGGTCGCCTTCCGTCTTTCAAAGTGGTGGAGGTGCGGTCAAGATCCCGACGTCCTCCTGCATTCCTGCCCTACCTGGAGCTATGTTCCGGTCTCCGCCTGCGCCCGGCCACCCCTACAGCTATGGCCGCCCCTATGTCGGCCGCTGGCACTATCGCTCCCCTGCACCTCCGCCACTTTCAAAAACTCTTCAAGACGACCATGACAGGCAGCACTGGCAGACCCGTTTATTCCGCAGGCACTGCCCAGGCTCAAGCACGAAGAAGAAGAAAAACGGGGATGATGATGGCTATATACAAATGAGAACGACGAAGTCCGTTAAATGAGCTTACAATACTCCAGAATCTTAGGGACCTCTAAATATTCTAAGACGCGTAAGGCCTTGAAAATGTGGCATTCAGACTAAAGGCTTTTCAAGGTATTCAAACATTCGTATGAACTATGCATCAGAAAAAGATGGAACAGCTGTGGTGACAGAATTACAAGTGTTTTATATGAAATAATGTAAGATTAAAAAAAAAATGCCGCAGTTTCGCTCGAAAGGCGAAGCATCAAATGCGATAGCAAATAAGTAGAGATCTATAAGGAGTGGGGATAGTAGTTTTATCAGCTGCATAAACTTGACACATTCGCTTACTAACTGAATTAACAAGCGTGGTGTCAGCGCACACAAGCAAACATGAATAGATCACACTCGACCGCAGACAACCACTGTCAAAACGCTGGTGTGGGGAAGCGCAGCCGCCGCAGCGAGCGAAGGTTCGAGCGGTCCATCGCTTCAACGGAAACTGAGCGGCGAAAGCACAGCGAATACAAAGGTCAGAGCCGTGTGGAGATCGCTTGCAAGATACGGTGCACCATTTGTTGGCAGACCAGTAGTCGTCAGAGCAAAAGCCCCCCCCCCCCCCCCACGCTGCCTTCCGCTTTGCTCCTTTCACGTGGCAGACTGCGTCGCCAGTATCCCTTGCGCCCGGTTGCAAGATACGCATTTGATGCCGCAGCAGAGCATCGCCCCCGTCCCTCTCTCCCATACCACCACAGCCTTTAGGGCGACAGAAGTCGCGTTTGCTCTTCGCCATGCATTCGCTCTCCGTGAAAGCGCGTGTTCCCCTACGCGCCTTCACTCGCACATACGGCGCGCGGCGACAATTTTATCGCCCTTGGACTTTATACGGAACCTCACGGCGACGCCGATGGCAGAAATCCGGTTGAAGTGTCCATATAATTGGCAATAAAAAAGAAAACAATACACATGGAACTTAGGAACTGGCTTACATATTAAATTGGTTAGGAATAAGTCATAGCAAAGGCACTCAATGGCAATAAGAAATAAAACTTGCAAGTGCCATCACTGATATTCTATTGCAGCATCGAAGAGAATAACATGCTAAGGAAACTATAAAAGTAACAAAGAAAAAGACTGTTTATTAGGAATGGTAGCAGCAGAGGTTATCATTATAGTTGCAAACAAAAAGAAAACATGTAAACAATATTAGCAATGCACTCATCAAGAACAGTGATTGATATAGTCCTCCAGAAAAGATAAATTGCAATAAAATGAGGGGTGAATAGAACAGATCACATCTTTTTATGCCCACACAACATAAACTGGAAGTACCAGTCACACACATGAAAGAAAATTCCCAAAGGTACACCCACTAACGAAAGCTACTTTACATCTTGCAAATCCTATACAGTGAGGTTGCGAATATAGCACTCCTTATGTACTAGTGATTCACATGTAGGCAAAGAAGGTAGGGAACAAACGTGTAGCCAATAATGAACCTCTTAGACCAGCCACAAGGCACAAGGCACAATACTAAATGCACAGCCTCTTTCAAGAAAAATACGGTTGCCATGTTACCGATCGGAGCTGAATATGAAATGTCTTATTCCCGTCCTGCTGCAATGGTCGAAATGTCAGTAAGTACTATACTCTATCTCAGTAGTTCCTTGCACCACTGTGGAAACATGAATTCTCGACTAATCCTCTTGAGACATGCTCGTACATCCCGTGTCATCTGCTCAGCGTCTGCTTGGCATCCTGTCGGTACATTCTTTATGGTCAGTGGATAGACGCAAAATATGCTTTGATGCTATTACCCTAAGCTCCTAAGAGTGTTTCAAGAGTGATTACCCTAAGAATGTCTCAAGGTGCAACAATTAGAAAGTGGCAAACTGACGTAAACAGGTTCTTCCACGAGTGGACCCATAGGTTCTTGACTAGGAAATACTCTTTAGCTCCAAAAGAACAAGGCACCCCCATCCTGGTTGTACCAAAGTCCTTCCTGTAGCTGAGAGGAATAAAGAGCCCCTGAAAGACTTTTCTAGCTCAACGTAGAATGACCTCACTATTAATTATATTTCCGCAATGTCGAAATTGTTTTTTCAGAATCCTTCAAGTATATGTTAACTTACACGTAGTTATTGCAATGATGAGTGCCTTTCTCTCTCCTTTTGTCTCCACTAGTGCCTTCCCCAAAAACTGAGTGTCTCCGTGGCAAGAGGATTCGTGGCAGCAATCGGAGGCGGCCACGTTAGACAACACTACACAGCACGCACGGCTATGCAACTGTTGTTTATAGACCGGCAGAGCAAAGATGAAGATCACAGACATATATATATATATTTATTCATATACCTCAAAATTGGCAATTATAGTATTAGTACTGAGAATGTTCGCACAATCACAAAAGCAGCCAAGAGCTGTTGGGCCGAGCTTATGAGATGACGCTGCATGACGACATAGTGGAGGTGAGAGCAAGCGATTTTACACAGATTTTGACAAGACATTGAAAATTCCCAGCTGCCCATATTGCAATAATATTTGGCTAATATGTTCACAGGAGCCTTCTTTACAGATAAGCAACGTTTTCTTACAATGTTCAAGAAGTGTTACAGGGCCCCTTTAACACTTAATAAAAATATGAAAGGAAAAAATTGTCATCAACCTGACTGTAGTATGAAACTCTAAAGGAAATCTTTACAAGTTTATCAGAAAGAAAGCTTTACAGTTGACGAAAAATTCATCTTCGTCTGGGACAAAAACCATAAGCAGTCAGCTTTTCCGGTGCACATAAGTATACACCTCTTAAAACGCCACCCACTAGGCGCCATCGGAAATTTTGCTTAGAAACTGGAACTTGTGAAGATCCGTTCGGGGTACATTTCACCGCAATAATCTTTAAAACTGGTTCATTATTAGAGAAGATAGAATGAATTGAAATGTGAGGTCACCATGTTGCGAGGAGGCGAGCTTCGCTGCTAACATAGACACCCCCTTTACCTCGACTAGTGTCTGCAAGTCCCATTTCTTTGTAGCCTTCTCCAATACCCAGACGAGAAACGACATCACATTTATATATCACGAGCTTCAAGGTTCCTTCTTTTTGCATTTTTTGCCGTGTTTTTATGGAAAGTATCCACCACTGTCCAAAATGGGACAGATTCCAATTTCATCGTTCCTGCCAATAGCTTCGTAGTGTGGAAAGCATAGCAGGTCTCGTTGCACAACGCCAATTCCCAAAAGTCAGCTTCGCCGCAGTACAACATTATGTGATCAAACAAATGCAATGTATTGCGGTGAAGCATACAAAGAGTGGAAAGGGGCCACTGTCACAATACAGATGTATGTGCGCCTTAATGATTACACACGCCATTTCCTCTCACAGTATGACATACCAAATAAGTGTACTACAGTTAAACCTGGATATAACGAAATTGACAAATTCCCGAAAAACTTTGTTATAAAGAGGATTTCGCTATATGCAGGTTCGGCATGAAAATTCGAAAAAGAAATGCTTACTGTATTTACTCGTTCTAACACGCCTTCGATTGTAACGAGCACCCGTTTTTCGTTTTAGTCGAAGCACCCATCCTTGGAATGTCACACCAGGTACTGGATGCGTGGACGCGTGTCGTTTCGCACAAGCGCGAGGCATCGGAAATGAAGAGCGAGCGTCACGATTGCGTCGCAGCATCGTGTAGTGTTACAGTAGAATGCCGTGTTACGTTCCCAGGTGCTGCGTTTTCCCAGCTGCTACGTCGTTTTCGGCCGGTCTCTGTACAGCTCCCATAGAACCCTATGCATTGGTAATACCGCTGTTGCGTCGCAACTGTGGGACCGTTCCCGCATCATACGTTGCGCACTGCCACCCCGCGCTGGCCCGAGCGGCCGTTTTGACTTTTCATGTCGCTTGGCTTGGTGGCTTGACGATGGCATTGGGCGCGTAAAGTGCCGGGGGCGATAACTATGACATATTTTCGGTTTCCGCCAGCAAAAGCATGGCCCTTGAGATCCGTATTTGCCATCTAAAGATGGTGTCTATGACGCGTTGTGGCCCTAAAATTGTTTTTGGCTCATAGATGTTTAGTATAAAGTCCAAGGGCGATAAACGCAGTCGCCGCGTGCCGTATGCTGTATGTGAGGGGAGCCGACGACCGCGTCTAAATCTCACGTGCACAAGAAGGAAAAGCAGGGAGGAAGCGCGCCTTCTTCCGTTGCGCTCGAGGCACCGGCGAGGGAGCGAAAGGGGAGGGATAGCGGGCGGCGTAGTACTGTACTCTGGCATCAACTGCGTACTGCGCGGCAGCACGCGTTCGCGCGGGCCGTATCTTGAAAGCGATCTGCGTTGGGGCAGAGTCTAGGCAGTGTAGGTGCGTCGGCGGCTCGTAGCTTTGTGCGTGCTGTGTGTTCTCGGCGCTCAGTTTACGTTGAAGCGATAGACAACAGCACGAAGGTCCCTTCGCTCGCTTCTGCAACGGCGCTTCCACACGCGGCCAGCGTTTGACAGCGCGTGTCCGCGCTCATCGAGTGTGATGTGTCACAGCGTCTGCCAGCGCGTCGGCAACATCAACTGGAAAAGGAGAGTGCCGGCTTGGTGGGCTAGGCCAGCTGCAGCAAGCGGCAGGATCAGGTTTGAATGAAGGGAGGGGGAAAGGTCACGCCAGCGGCGGCAAGATCGCCGGGTCGAGGGAGCAGGCCCGCCTCGCACACGCTCACACGCACGCACACGTGCGCTCCCTTCGCATTCCATCGTGGCGGAGAAGGTGCTTCTGGTTGCTGCTCGCACAAAAATGACAGTTTGGGGCAAAATCTCTAGGTTGTCGGCGGGGAAAATTAGTTATTTCAAGGGGGTCTCCCGCTGCCACTTTGTTACGTAGAGGTCTCAAATACATGTGCTTCTATGGAGTAACAGCGGGGAATAGAAAACTTCGTTATATCCAGGAATTCGTTATATGGAGGTTCGTTATAAGCAGGTTTAACAGTAGGAGGCCTTCAGAGCAACTTTGGACGTAGTTGTGGAAATTTGAGCCCTTGAGCGCAGTAAAAGCCACAGATATGTTTTTTCGGACTGCATCATTTTACAACATTTTCTCAGTGCCTAGGAAGTCCAAAAAAGCGGACATTGGCTGTGACTCGTGAGGACTTTATGTGTGTGACCTTGATTCCCCACCAAAACGCAGGGACCCCCCCCCCACTTCCCCAGAAGAAGAACGACACACAGGCTTATATTTTAAGATTTGAGGTGTTTTCGTGCCGTGGAATGGTTTCATAGTTTACTGAATAAATGTCATTGTGTGACCAATCCACCATGTTTGTATGTTAGCGATGCCCAAACCTGGTGAGGCACCATTTAACTTACAAGAATCTTCATTCAGGCAGCAGTATATTTGGAGGAGACCAACAAGTCCCGATAACTGGCCTAATATTCACAATTTATCCTGACTATCTCAATGCAAACAGCAGTGTTTGGAAGGCAAAGTTGAGGGATGATTGCTTCTCAATTTGTCATGCCTGCGAATGAAGGGATACTTTTCATGAAAGAAAGCAATATCTGCCCACTCTTCCTGCAACTTGTTAGATTATGCCGAAACATCTCGTGAAGTCGCTTGGCAGTTTAACATATAAAACATATCAACACTTGCTTCCTGATGCATCACAATGCCATGCAGCATACTGCACAGGTATGTACATTCATAATTTTAGACTCTGCCTAATACATAACGCACACCTCCAAGTTTGGTGAATTACTCATGGCTGTCATGGAGCAGTGTTTTCATGTGTTTTTTCAAGTGATTAGACTGTGCAAATGACTTGGAGCAGATGGTGCAGCGGTATGGTCGCTCGCCCGAGTGGATACGTAGGTGAACATTCAGATGGCTCCTAGACACAAAAGTCTGAGTGCACGAGGGGCACTGATATGACCGCTCGCCTGAGTGGATGCACAAATGAGTATTGAGAACGGATCTCCGTGAGAAGCTCTGAGGGCACAAATGGCATTTATACGGCCGCTCACCAGTGTGGACACGCAGGTGTCTTTTAAGATTGGCACTTTGTGAGAAGCTCTTAGGGCATGAAGGGCACTGAAATGGCCTCTTGCCTGAGTGAACACGCAAATGAACATTCAGTTGGGCTGTGCGTGAGAAGCTGGAAGAGCACAAAGGGCACTGAAAGGGACGCTCGCCTGTGTGGACCCTAATGTGCACTTTCAGATCGGACCGATATCTAGTTTTATAGTCACAGCGATCACAGTGGTGGAGGTGTCCGTGCTGAGACTTGCCATCCTCGGTAGTTGTTGGACAGGACGACTGCTTTGACCCTGCACAATGAAAACCAATTTGCACTTAATGCCAAAATTAATGTCACAGCTACGTCCGAAGTAGCTCTGAAGGCTTGCTAGTAAATTTAAATCTCGGTGCTTTTACTGACAGGAGATGGCGGGTATGCGCGTGTATAATTAACTCTTTATTGACTAGTATTGCCTAGAGGCAACATACCAGAAAAAATTATAGTTCATCCCTCTTTTATAGGAATTGGTAGAACCCAAAAGTGAAACGTGTCTTCACAGAAGCTGTTGCATGATTGCTTCATGAACTCACGGTCCGCTGCAGTGAAAGGCGATCGATTTGCAGGACGGCGACCGTGTTGCATGTTTGGTTCATGCGCAGCGTCCTGTTGGCGAGCGGCGTTGCAACGCGCTGGGCATCTCAACGCATTGACTTGCCCGCGAGATATTGATAAAAGCGTTCTAAGGGGTGTCTCTATGCATGCGGCCGTGGTGTAATGGTTTCAATGTTGGGCTTCTGTACTAGAAGTCCTGGGTTCGAATCCTACCATCGGACATTTTTAATAATGGTCATGGTATTATTTATTACAAAGTACGTCGTTGAAAATGACGAGTTTAGAAAGTCACGAAGCCGTTCGCACTTGATTCTTTATTTTACGGCTACACCGCACTGGACGCTGCACTGTGACAACCAAAGCGCTCCCTGTTGGTGCTCGTTAAAGTGTCGCGATGCAGCACTTCGCTTCACCCCTCCTAAATGGCGCACGTTACATCTGTTACATCAGCTGCCAGAAATCAGTTGTGAAACCCGGGATAAAACACTTTCGTGTTAAAAAAAGGTGTAACAGTTGGCAGATACGTGTTACGACATCGAAGCAGGACACAAATTTTGTAATTAAAAAAAGTTTTGTACGCATTTACTTTTCCATCTTCAGTCTTGTGTCTGGGCTTTTATTAGTCCACATTGTGCAACAAGTAAAATAAAGATGTGAAAAATAACTCAAGACAAACAAAATCTTAGCCTGTTAACATACGCCTACTCAGTACACTATCGACACATCCTGATTTACTTGTACTAAGAAATAGGCGTGCTCATCTGTCAAGTCAGGCACATAAGCAGGTAACTAAAGCTTCAGTTCTTGAGCTGCAACATACACAACCATGTTTACATAGGAAAGAACTTGTAGGAGGCCAATTGTTGACACACATTGCAGATAGTAGACCACAATGACCTCAAACTTCTTCCACCATACATCTAGTGCACGGTGTAAGAAAAATAGGTTCGGTGATGACACTGTGATCAGCGCAGCATCCAGATTGTGTTCGCCGCCTATGCTGTTTCCATTTACCGGCGACAGGTGGCGCTAACAGTTGAGGTTCACTGATTCACCCTGTGTAGGTTACCACTGCTGAGCCTTGCTCGTTTGTCACGCTCTACAACGGGGTATGAAGAAAAGTATGTACATGGATGAATACACCAGACTTCTGTGCTAACCAGGCTGATTATCTAAGTGGATGTGCAGTCGATTTCTCACCGGCGTTTTTGTAATTTTTAATAGCTCCGTTAGCTAGCATACACTGAAGTCTGTACAGTTAAACCTGCTTATAACGAACCTCCATATAACGAATTCCTGGATATAACGAAGTTTTTCTATTCCCCGCCGTTACTCCATAGAAGCACATGTATTTGAGACCTCTACGTAACGAAGTGGCAGCGGGAGACCCGCTCGAAATAACGAATTTTCCCCGCCGACAACCTAGAGATTTCGCTCCAAATTTTGTCCTTTTTGCGCGAGCAGCAACCGGAAGCGCCTTCTCCGCCACGACGGAATGCGAAGCGAGCGCACGTGTGCAAAGCGTGCCTGCATCCCTTGACCCGGCGATCTTGCCGCCGCGGGCGTGACCTTACCCCTCCCTTCATTCAAACCTGATCCTGCCGCTTGCTGCAGCTGGCCTAGCCTGCCAAGCCGGCACTCTCCTTTTCCAGTTGATGTTGCCGACGCACTAGCAGACGCTGTGACACATCACACTTGATAAACGTGGACACGCGCTGTCAAACGCTGGCGGCATGTGGAAGCGCCGCTGCAGAAGCGAGCGAAGTGACCTTCGTGCTGTTGTCTATCGCTTCAATGCAAACTGAGCGCCGAGAACACACAGCACGCACGAAGCTACGAGCCGCCAATGCACCTACACTGCACCTACACTGCCTAGAAAAACTTCATTATATCAAGGAATTTGTTATATGGAGGTTCGTTATAAGCTGGTTTAACTGTATACAGAATAAAACATTGTACGTGGTATGACAGTTTAGAGCGAGTTCATTTTGACAATAAATAATGTACTGCTCAGCACACCACCTTGTGGCGTGCTGAGCTGTACGAGACAGGACGCTACCAACTCTGACACGGAGCGTGCGATCAGAGAAGTAGCTCCGAATCACATTTAAAAAGTTGCCTCGTACTCCCATTCCAGCCAAGTCACGGAGAATTCCAAAACGCCAAGTTGTGTCGTATGCCTTCTCCAAGTCTAAAAATACTGATAAGAAAAACTGTTTGTGTACAAAAGCATCACGAATATTTGTCTCGATGCGGACAAGGTGATCTATGGTGGATCTACCTTCCCTGAAACCGCACTGTAGGGGATCGAGTATTTTGTTGCTTTCAAGCAAATGGATGAGGCGCTGGTTAATCATTTTCTCAAAGAGTTTGCATATACAACTTGTCAGGGCTATAGGCCTATAGCTACTGGCTGAGGAAGGGTCCTTGCCTTCTTTGAGAATAGGAATGACGATTGCTTCTTTCCAGGTGGACGGACTGTAGCCGGCAGAGAACGTGGAATTAAAGAGTAATAGTAGTGTTTTGTGGGTTTCGGGGTTTACGTGTTTGATCATCTTGTACAGGACTCTGTCACTTCCTGGAGCGGACTTGTTGCAACTATTTAGTGCAGCCTGAAATTCCGCCATATTAAATGGATGGTTGTGGGGTTCATTTCTATTTCCTTTACAATCCAGAGGCAATCGCTCCGCTTGTTTCCGGTATCTCAGAAATGTATTTGAATTGTGGGATGAACTAGAAATCTTTTCAAAATGTGCCCCTAGAGAATCAGCTTGGTCAATAAGTGTGTCTCCTTGTATATTTACTAATGGTAGAGGATGAGTTTCTTGGCCTTTTATTTCATTTACCCTGTTCCAGGCTTTTCTTTCATCTGTATATGAATGAATGCTAGAGATGTATTTCTGCCAGCTTTCTTTTTTAGCACGTTTTGGCGCGTTCTTCTACCTTCCGATTTACTTTCTTGAAGCTGATTAAGTTCTCGGTAGTCGGGGAGTCGCTAAGGTGACTCCAAGCCTTATTTTGATTTTTGCAAGCGTCCTTACACTCCTCATTCCACCAGGGAATCTGTCGTTTAAAGGGCGATCCGTTCGTTTCAGGGATATATAATGACGCAGCATCAGTTATAAACGCCGTCAAATATGACACTGCATCACCAATAGGAAACATACAGATGTCATCCCAGGTCATATATGTCAGCTCTCTGTATCGTTTCCAGTCGGCACCGTCGACTTTCCAACGGGGCGGATGTGGAGCACACTCATCGCCTTTTGTTAATTTTAGGATGATTGGGAAATGGTCACTCCCGTATGGATTTTTGATGATGTTCCACTCTAGGTATGGCACAAGTGTACTTGATGCGATACTTAAATCTATGGATGAGTATGTTTTGTGCGCGACAGTGTAGAATGTTGGCTCTTTTTATTTAACAAGCACGCATCTGTAGAGAAAAGAAAATTTTCAATTAAGCGCCCTCTTGCATCACAATGAGAATCACCCCAGAGGGTGTTATGTGCATTTAAATCGCCTACTATGATGTAAGGTTCGGGAAGTTCTGTTATATAGCTTTGGAATTCTGTTTTGGATAGTTGGTAGCTGGGAGGGATGTATAGAGAGCTAATTTTTACTAGCTTATGAAACAGCACAGCTCTGATTGCAACTGCCTCAAGGTGTCATGAGTAAGACGCCGGCGGCGACATAAAAGAAGAAAAAGACGAAGTAAACGGAGCGTTCTGAACGGCGCGAGCGCGCGAGGCGCGTGACCCGAGGTATGGTCGAGGGAGAAACAGCACTGAGCGAGCATTATCGACGTGGCTCCGGGCCAGGAAGATCGCATTGCCAGCTACGCTCTGGCGACGGGAGACTTGGGGGTCTGGCCGAGTCCGTGACGCGGGCGGTCCAAGGTGTGGCCGTCGACCTCGGCAAGTTCGAGTGAGGCTCCTGGACCGGCTGCAGCCTCTCACGGCAGGACCGGGCACCCCAGAGAGGACCCCTCTTCCACGGCAGACCGGCACGTTTGATGATCCCCGGAACGCCACGTCGGCACTCGGGAAAGGAGCTAGACGAAAGCGGCGGCCGAGCACGTCGCTAGGCCTAAGCCGTCGCGCCTCCCTGCCACGTCAGCAACAGCGACTGGGTTACCCAGGCTCCCGAGACGAGCGAGTTGAAGGACCGACTTCTATTCAGCATCGATTATGCGACAGTCGGCAAGAAACAACCACATGGAGAAAGTCCTACAAGTTTCCGGCTGGAAAGAAACGCGCATCGACGAACTCTGTGAGAACGATTATTTATTGTATAGTCAGAGTATGAAGCTAAGGTTGCTAGACTTCCGTGTAGGAAACAACCAGAACTAACGGAGGCGGAATTTAGGGCATGTTTATTGCCTTGTTAGGTTGTCCATTTGTTAACATTTATTTGTTTGTTGTGTCTTATTTGTTAGTTTGAGGTTTTTGGCTTTTGTGTGAGATTAAAAATCTGCTTGCTGTGTTGCCATGCGCCTTCCCTCTCCATCTCTCATAACACCCGCACGCCTCCGAGATCAGTGACAACAAAACACATCACACAAGGGTAGTTTGCAGCTTCAGATGCTGGCAGGCGACACCTTTATCTACTATTATGGCCACACCACCTGAAGAGGTGAGGGCATCGTTGCGGTCTTTGCGATAGATCGCATATTGTCGGAGATGGTTAGTGTGTGAAGATTTAAGGGATGTTTCTTGGACACACAGCACCCTTGGATTTAGCTTATGTAGTATTTCCTTAATGTCATCTAGATTGTGTAATAGACCTCTGACATTCCAGTGTAGTATCTGTGTATCCATTTTGTATGTGTTTTGTGCTGTGTGTCTAATAGAGATAGACTAAGCTAGCTCACAAGGCCTTTTCCCTTTTCTGCCGGCGCGCTCCACGGAGCTGCGTCGTTCCTTTGGCGTCTGGGACGCCGGAATAGTGTTACTTGCATCCATCGCCTCTTCAGAGGCGTTGGATGACGTCCATGCAGCGGGCACACTCGGGGGTTTTTCGGGCCTGCCTGCATGAGCAGTGGCCCTGGGACCGGCAAGCACAGAGGTCTGCTGGCCCTTCGTGGCAGGGGGCGGAGCAGTACTGGTTGCTCCTGCCAGGGGGGCTGAAGGCGGAACCACCGTCACACTCTGTGTGACGCGGACGGCCGCCGAAGGATGTGCTGCTGCCCCCCGGCGCATCACATCACTGTAGGACGGATTCGACTGATTATGTGCAGAAAAACGCTTGCGCGCTTCTGGGAAGGAAATGTTTAGTTTGACCTTGAGTTGAATTATTTCTTTCTCTTTTTTCCATGACGGGCACAATCGCGAATAGGCGGGGTGGTCTCCGTCACAGTTTGCACAGTGGGTTGTGGAAGTACAGATGTCTGAGGCGTGTTCTTTGGATGCACATTTTGCACAAGTAGCGTGCCCTCGGCAGCTCAGATCCATGCCCAAAACGCTGACACTTCAAGCATCGACGCGGATTGGGAATATACGGTTGTACGCGAAGTTTACAATATCCGGTCTCTATTGAATCAGGGAGGTCACTTGTTCCAAATGTAATTATTACATGCTTTGTGGGAATTTCCTTGTCGTCACGCCTTAACTTAATTCGTTGCACCTTTACCATGTTCTGGTCTTGCCATCCATCCAACAGCTCGCTTTCACTTAGTTCAAGGAGGTCGTCATCAAAAATGACACTGAGCACAGTGTTCATTGATCTGTGGCGGTCCACAGAGACAGGGATATCACCAAACGCAATAAGTTTTGTCAGCTTGTTGTATTAGAGCTTGTCACGTACTTCCAGAAGAAGGTCGCCGCTTCCAATTTTAGTCACTTTGTAACCCGAGCCGATTGCCTCTGTCAGACTTTTTGCAACAACAAATGGTGATATCGTACGGACTGTCTTACTTTCATGCTGACTATGTATCACGTGGTACTTGGGGAAGGTTTCTTTAGGTTTCACGAAGAAGTCGAATATTTCATCGGTGCGCCCCCTCTTCAGGGCGTGACCAGGTAGTGAGGGAAAATTTGAAGCCATATATAGCAGTACTGTATTCGGTAGGAATGCCCGCCGCACACGTCGGAGCCCAACCTGGGGACGAACAGGAATAGATATATTCTACCCTGCGTACGCCAGCGGTACATTCCCACTATAACCTAATACATATATATACATATATATACCCAAGATTGGATATATTACACAAGGTTAACCCTTGCCGCCTGGAAAATAGGAAGTTAAAAGAAGTGAATAGAAGGCAGGACAGATGGACAAGTGAGAAGGAAAGACTAAGATTGGAGAGAGCGGGACAGGAAAAGGCGACTACCGATTTCCCCTGGGTGGGTCAGCCCGGGGGTGCCGTCTACGTGAAGCAGAGGCCAAAGGAGTGTGTTGCCTCTGCCGAGGGGCCATGAAGTTCCAGACACCTGGCTTCCGCTCAACTCCCAGGATCCCCTTTTCACCGGACACGGCTAAGCCACGCACGGCTACATACATGCGGGAGGGTCCAACCCTCATGTGCTCGGGTACGTGGTGTCGCAACAGACCAAACGCCTGCTGACGCAGACGCCCCTGCGGGGTTTAAAGAGCTTGTGGTAATCTATACCTAACATAAAAGATGAATACTCTGTAGTGCTAGTATGCTCTGTCCTAGAGTATATTGTTTTACGGAAAAATTGCCAACATACAAGCAGCATCCTCAGACTCGCTGCTGCTTGATCTATTAATAAAATCAGCCGCAGAGGCAGCAGAATCACGAGATCTGTGATCTTTCAAAGCCATGCCATTCTCGGAGGCAGCCATTGTCGCTTTCTACTTTGATGATCACGAAACTTCGGAGCACATTAAAAAATCACTGCCTTGCGGGAAAAAAGCAAAGTGCTTAGAAAACAAACATGTAGTTGTGCTTCTTCCCGTAGGATGGCGCAGTGTGTCCGTGAGTGGCGCGGAAGGACTCGAAAGCAGCGTTTCAAACCACCGATAGTGGGCTAACAATGCCCAATGGCCACGGTAAAAACAGAGTTAAAACAACACTGGACACCGGCATTTGCACAGCGATCATAGCTTTCAGCCACATCAAAATACAATGAAATATCGTTGATTTGATCTTCACAGGAACCAGTAAATGAAGCATATCATCCGAAAATCGTATTATCCAACGTATTATCCAACCAAATCGTATTAATGGGAAAAGAAAAAGAAATGTATTATCCCGTAAAACGTATCATGCAGAATCATATCAATGAGATTCCACTTTCGCTACGTCCGCTTCCGACAGGCCACATTGCACTTGCCTGGTAATGGTGGCCTTTTCCATCGTCCAATCTGCTATAATTTCTTCTCTTCGAAGCTATTGTCGAGTTAGATGCAGACGACGAAGGCAGTGCTGGCGAAATCGGTAGCAGCTGGTGATGAAACCACTGAAGATCGTACGATCAGCTGTTGAAACGGCTAAGCCTAGCATCGTGGTATACAGCTGAAGCAACCCACAATGCGCACGAGAGGCGATACCAACAGTACCACTGACCATATGCGACTGACGATTGCCGACAGCAATGACAATGCAAAGGGTCGCAGGAGAGTGCAGCGGTACCTGCTATCGAGGCTGTCCCGAAAGTGGAAGCTCTGAACTAGCATGTGAAATGTGTGCAACACTGGTTTAATGCTGCAGGAAAACAAAATGACGGCGATGTTTGCGTTTTCGGTAACTTTTGACTTGCGATCGTGAGTAAAAGTTACAAAAATCGAACGAGAATACTTTAAAACATGGGAAATTTTGGTCGTTGTTATACAATTACTCTATGGGACACCTGGCAGTACCATGGCAGAGTAACAATATTCGGGCAGACACCCAAAAAATTGGGTGTCCAAAAAATCGGTCGACGATTGTATCATTATTATGCTGTGAAAAAGAACATCGTCGAATTCCACTTAGTGCCATAAACATCTTGTAAACCATTTTGCAAATCTTAGGCGGCAACCGCATGCACCTGAATTGCCAAGGAGAGGTTGGGCCTGGGTCAGGTGTTGCAAGATACCTTTAGCATAATCTTCCTGTGTTTGTAATGCATACTGTTCAACAAAGTAACATTTCTCGTTTATAATTGTCAAAATAGAGAAAGCGTCACTGTTTTTGTTGCTACTGTGGCGAACATACCAACTTAGCAAACTTTTTGCAAACACGTGTTAATTCTGATATGGGTGTCATGTCAGGGCTGGACTTTATAACTGCATTTGAAAACAATGTGATAGATTGGGTGGAAGCGTACAGCAGGATTGTGGCAGTGCACCATTATGTTTCTCTGAATACAAAACAAAAAACAGTGCATCTGTCGATTTTCACTGGAAGCTTTGCTGCGCAATGGCTACTATGTTGACACTGAAATTGAAGCCATCGTGGCAGAATTGCTTTGTGAGCACTGTGCATGAGCTCTCCTGATGAGAGCAGATTAAATTTATTGCAAAGGTAATTGAATTGCTCACTAGTGTCCTCATTTCTCAAAATGAGAAGGCTCGACTGTTTGCATCAGTAATGGTAGATTAGCTTGTAGCACATTGTAACAAGAGTGCTGTGGAAGAATAACTATCTGCTGGAATAAACTGCATAATCTGCTGGAAAGTATGTATTGTAGTTAACTGCATTACAGAATGCTGTTTGAATTTTATTTACCTGAAACACAGGCGCCGACTTGCATTCCACATTGATTTATATTCACATTCTAACACTAATACACCGATCCAGGCAAAACTTAGAGACTCACTGGGTGCAACATTATCGTAGAGCAACGTAAGGGCTAAAACACTGGGATAAGAGGGCTCTGGATTAAGCTCCGCCATCTAAGGTGCTTCGATGTGCTCACTAGAGCATTTTGCATTTTGCCCCAATAAGTATGCAGACAAGTATACCAAACCTGCTAATTTGTCCTCAGCAGCAGAGGGCCATACACACTTGAGCAAGTTGTACCAAGCTAAGCACACTTGGCCATTTACCACACTCACACAAGCAAGAGAACGTAAGAGAAGTGCTGGTCACTGCCCACCTGAGGTAGCGCTGACTGATCAACAGTCACCGTGGTCTGCATGCTCCTCGACACTTTCCATGGTTTCAAGGAGCACCCGACAGATTTGTCGGCCAGAGGCAAGCTGCACTGTGTGCCAATCTCGAGTTGACCGACGACCTTGGAAGGAGCGTGGCATGCCGTTTTGGCAGCGATAGTTTCAGCTAGGCTCATCGCATTTGTGAGGCCTGCAGAAAATAAGTGCAGTGATTGCAGTGCTGTTACACCATCGAGAATAAGAGGTAAATACAAGAGTAGAGTAAATGCAGGGGCACTTTACAATGCACAGCCATGGAACACAACATAATTCTTTCGGTTCAGCATTCCTAGAAGGCCACAAGGGACAATGCACACTGAACAATCGAAAGCAGGGCAACCTTTTTTTAGCGGAAGGCTTACAACAGCAGAACATATTTCGGACACTTTTTAATCTCATAAATTTTAAAGCTATTGGTGTAGTCCAACTAATGAAAAATGATTGCAAGATCCTAGGGTCATCGCCATCAGCCTATTTATAGTCCACTGTAGTATCCCCAATCGCCCCATGTCTTGTGCCAGCTGATACCATCCTGTGCTTGCAAATTTTCTATTTCATTACACTACTGTCCACAATTGAACGTCAGTTTTACTGGTACCGATTGAGTAACCCTGATAGACTGTCGGTTACCTGCTCTACACATTACGTTCCTTGCCAAAGCTCAGTTTTATAGCAATAGAGAGAGAGAGCAAGGAGAGGAAAGACAGGGAGGTCAACCAGAAGAGCATCCGGTTTGATACCCTGCACTAGGGGTAAGGGAAAGGGGAAATAGAAAGAGAAAAATAGGGAGAGAATGAGCACTGAGTACACGTGGGACGATGTACAGGGACACTATAGGCGGTCTCTTAAACCGGTGCACTTCAAATACAGTACTAATGCACGCAGCGCTTTTTGTGCCAATGACAGGTGTAGCCACGGTCCGAGTATCTTTGACTCAGAGAACGGTCTCGAGTCCAGATGGGTTTAAAGTTGTCCTGAGAGAGAGGCGTTGTATGTCGTAGCGAGGACAGGTACACAATAGGTGCTCGATGGTTTCCTCGCACATACATGAGTCGCACATCGGGCTCTCGGCTATTCCCATATGATGTGAGTAAGCGTTCGTGAACGCCACTCCCAGCCACAAGCGGCACAGCAAGGTTGCTTCGCCGCGGGAAAGGCTAGATGGCAGTTTTAGCCGTAGCAAGGGGTCCAACTTATATAATCGGCAATTGAAGGCACTTGAACTCCATAAATCTTGTGACGTTTTGCGTGCAAGCAGACTAAGTTCCCTGGCAGTGTCCGTCCTCGTCAAAGGTATTGTACACGTCTGGGTGTCTTCGTGGGCAGATCGAGCAGCCCTGTCAGCAATGTCGTTGCCGATGATGCCACAGTGAGCAGGAATCCACTGGAAGACTATGCTGTGCCCTGTTTCCAGATCATGGTGATGTACTTCTCTGATGTCGGATATCATCTGCTCGTAAGTTCTGTTATGTAAGGCTGACTTGATACTGTGAAGGGCTGCCTCAGAGTCACAGAATATGACCCATTTCTGTGCCGGCTCTTCGGTGACGTAGGTCACAGCTGCATGGAGGGCTGTAAGTTCTGCCGACGTAGATGTAGTCGTATGTGACAATTTGAATTTAACTGCAACTTGCTTGGCTGGAACGACGAATGCGGCAGTTGAGCTGGTAGGTGAGGTCGAGCCGTCAGGTATATATATGTATGTAGTCATGATATGTCTGGTGCATTAATAGGAGCGTCAGTTGCTTCAGAGCCAGTAATGGATGATTGGCCTTCTTGGTGATTCCGGGAATAGAAAAATTCACTTGAGGCTGTCGCAGGCACCACAGGAAAAATGAAGGCTTCGACGCCGGTGTAAACCATAACGGTATACACTCTTGATGGGCGCTAATCACTTTTGAAAAGGTCGCTTGAGGTCTCTCCGCTGGCAGGGAAGCTAAGTGATAGTCGGGATCCTTGACAGATGACGAATGTGCGCTCTGAGGGAGTGTTTATAGCAATAGCATTCTTTAAAAACTCATCACCTAACCTTTTTCCGCAAACTTAGGGTCACTGGATAGTCTATGGTCAAACGGGTAGAGCATCTGGCTGCTGTGTAAAGGGAACTCGGTTAAAACGAACCGATGCTCCAACTTGGGTCACTGAGCACGTAAGCTCTTCAACAAACTTCTTTGATGCCAAGTTGGCTCAATGGATAAGTGGCACTCAGTATGTGCCATTCTTCAATGACCCTGGATAGCCTGTCCCAGTGATCTCCAATTGCCCCTGTCATGCCATCTACTTTTACCCTGACTGTGTCTGGCTAGACTGGCCCATTTCCTTTTAACTAATTTGTCTTTCTCTCTCCAAATTGAGAACAATCTTACACCTCTGTAACCTATGATCACTGCCATTTACCCTACCCAACACTTCAACATCATGCACTATGCTACAGTTGGCACAGAGCATGAAATCTATTTCATTTCTTTTTTTCCCCATTAGGGCTTTTTCAGGTCCACTTCCCGTTATTCTGCTTCCGAAAGAAGGTATTCGCAATTCGGAGGCGATTCCTTTTTGTGAACTCTACCAACATCTCTCGTCTACTATTTCTAGGGTTGATGCCACAGTTACTAGTCGCCCGTTCTCCCACCTCATTTCCCCACACTTTTGCAGTAAAGTCACCTATGAGTACAGTACACCAAGTTTGCACCTTTCTCATTGCTAATTCGACATCCTCACAAAACTTACATTTATCCATCATCACGGGAGGTTGGAGAGTAATCTTGTGCTACCTGTAATCGATATCTCCTATTAAGTTTTATTAAGACGACTTCTACCCTTTTATTAATACTGCCGCGTTGTAGTGACGGTGAAAAAACAAAGTGGCACATTGCATTGGGCAAAGCTGAGCCCCACAAACAAGTAACACTTGTGGAGATGGGTTTGCACAAGGCTTACCCTACGAGCGACAGTTGGGAAAGGGCATGACGCTCCTCCACTCCGCAACGCACAAAGGTGCAACGGCAGGGTTCGTCGACTCTCCGACACGGCGCAAAGAAGGCTCCAGTCACATCGCCAACAAACACAGGTTTATTCACCCAAGATGCAGCACAGTGCGACAGTCACGACGCATACGGGCCAAGGCTCACTGCAAGACCGATCGAGTACGCGCGCCCGCTGCGCTAGGGCTAACCGGGTAGCGGTCTGCCAAGCGCGAGAACGAGGAGTCGCGAGAACAAAGGTCTCATGTAACCACCTCGTTGCGGGCCTGTGAGCATCTGCCGCGGCGAGCAAGCGCTCAGCGAACGAGAGCTCGGGTGGTGAGGGTGCCCGGGGGCTGTCACGCAGGAGGCTAATCAGGGCGCGTCCCGGTGATGTGTTCTCGCGGGGCAAGTCCAATCCCAGGGGGAGAAGCACGGTTTGAGCGGGAAAGTAGCTCCAGCACGCTAGCCGTGTCTGCCATGTTGCCGCTATGGTGGCGGTTCCCGGAGATCGAGCTAAGCGCCACGCACGAGCTGCGGAACGAGGTATGGGAAGGCACTCGATCCCCACATTCCCCCCTCCTAAAGACCGAAGCCAGCCTCGAAAAGTGGCTGACCGAGGCCAAGTGGCAAGGTTGACTCAGCTAAAGAGGGCTAAGCCAACGGGGCAAAGTCCAAGAGGGTGTCATCGTCTTCACATGGTACAAAGCCAGGGGCTTGCCTTAGCTACCGCACACTGGAAGGACCTACTGCCAGGAGGAAGAGTCGGCAGGCCAGGAAGGACGGGGCTGGGCAGCACCTTGGTTCAGCCAGCAACACTCGAGGTCCGCCAGACAGGAGCAGCCAGGAACGCGCAAGGTGTGGCTGCCATTTTGGGGCAGCAGCCATCACGGAGGTCACAGGCCCCTCCATATTGCGCGTTAGCAGGAACAGCAGGCCTGCGTGACCATCCTCGGCCAGGGGTCAGCATCTGACAACTGGGCGGACCAGCCGCAGTTAACGACACCCTAGGCAGCAGGAGGCAAGGCTTGGCACGCGTTTGTGGCCCCGAAAGGCAGGAGTCAGTCATGGCGGAAAGACCAGGAGCAGCAGGCCTTGAGGTCGGCAACAGGCTGGCATGGGAGGGCGAGGGACAGCTGGCTTGATGGTCAGGAAGACTGGTGGCACAGTGGAGCTAGGCGCAGGGAGCAGACTGGACGCAAGGGAAAGGACAGGAAAGCCCCCCGGCATAGCCAGCGTGCCAAGAAAGTTGCCCGCCTGGCTGCCCAAAAAGCGACGTTTGCCAGGCTGCGACTTGGGCAACACATAAGAGGGTATACTAAACTACATGGGCCTGTCACCGCTTCAATGTGCGCCCTCGCACCGTAGCTACATTTCTCCATTCACCGGCATGGTAGGGAATGAAATCCAGCTACCTGCTAGTGGGAGAAAGATGACTAGGCGCGTCAGAAGGTGGGTGAGCACGAGAGGGTATATTAGGCCAAAAGGGCCTGTCGCCGCTTCAATGTGCACCCTTGCACCGTAGCTGTGTCTCTCCGTTCACCAGCGTGGTAGGGAATAAAGTCTGGCTACCAGCTGGTGGGAGCGTGCCTAGGTGCGCTTTCCGCAGGTTGTACCGGTGGCGTGGCCTGGGGCCAGCCGTGTCACGGTTTGCCTGCGGTTTGTTTACCCCTTCCCCTTTTCCCCAGTCGTTGCTATGGGCAACAAAAGGTTTGAGGTCAGAGACGTGAACTGGATCGCCGACTGGTCTCCCTTGGGAGTCAGCCAGCTTGTATACCAGAGGGGACATTTTGGTCTCCACTCGGTACGGGCCCAACGATTTGGCCGACAGGGAGGCAGAGATGCCTTTGGCGGCGGCGCTCAAGAAATGGTTGCGTCTGGAGGACGAGATCGCCACCACCGTAGTGCACGTCCCTATGTGACCAGTCGTATTGGGCTTTTTGTCCAGCTCGTGCTTTTGCCAGGTTGGAACGGGCCAGGTCAAGGGCCGCGTACTCCATCCGTGAGCGCAGAGTGTATTCCGCCGCGTAACCAGAAAGGCCGCTTTCGTGGCGCACGCCCTGCGTCTGGCCGCAGAACGCGGTCCATGGGGTTTGGCAGCTCTCTACCGAAGTTAAGGAAAGCGGGTGTGTACCCAATCGAACGGTTCACCGTGGACCGCAAGGAGAAGCCCATCTCGTTAAGACAGACATCCCAATCCCTATGTTGCTGGGCAAAGGCCGTGAGCAAGGGCTTGAGGTTCCGGTTAATCTGCTTTGTCAGGTTGGCCTGTGGGTGATACGTGGTTGCCTTGCGGTGCTTACTGCCAAAGGCAGCACACGCATCCACGAACACCTTGGCCGTGAAGTAGGACGCGTTGTCCATTATCAGCTCCGCCGGAAGCCGAAGCGGTTAAAGACCTCGGTCAACTTGCCCCAGATTGCGCGTGCCGTTAACTTCCGAAGGGGAAAAAGTTCAACCCATTTCGAGAAGTGATCTGTGACAGCCAGGAGAAAAACGTAGCTTGGCCGGCTTCTGGGAAAGGGTCCCATAATGTCACAGGCCGCGACTTGCCAGGTAGCTGGCTGTCGATTGGCTGCATGAGCCTGGGGGTTCGCCAGCGCGAGGCTTCACACATTGGTACACGTGGCATGAGCGGGCGTGGTGAAAAGTGTCACGCTTCATGCCTGGCCAGGTAGCAGAGCGGCACAACTTTTTGAAAGTCGTAAGGCCACTCGCATGTCCAGCCACCTCCGAGTCGTGGAAATAGCTCAGGGTGGCTTTCCTTAGACTGCAGGGTATTACCACCTTGAAAGACTCCTGGGGAGCCTCCTCAGATGGGATATAGCGCAAGAGAATGCCATTGGCATCAAGCAGATACGTATCCAATGTGCCTGCAGCAATACCAGCTGCCTCGCACTCAGCGCCAACCAGCAATACCAGCTGTCCGGGTGCGCCCGACGGCATTGCCACCCTGCTCCTGTTGGGAGCTCGGCTCTTTGAGCCCGTCAACAATTCGTCCACAAATGGATCGCTCTGCTGTGCCTTTAGTAACTCCTGCCTGCTGAAGACGATACCCGATGAGGTAATGGGGTCCCCCCACCAGGTAAACGTCCTCTCCCGGGGCTGGCAAGCTGGGGACCCGCGTCGCCGTCGGGGGTCGCGCCTTTCGAGCCATTGGAGACACAGCCTCCGGTCTCTACTAAGTGCGTGAGGTTCGCGCCTTTTGAGCATTAGAGACTGAGGCTCCAGCTTCTACTTGGTGCGAATGCTCACGGGAGTGGCGTACCAAAGGTTCAGACGCCGAAACAGGGGCTTGCGACAAGGCGTCCGCCACCATGTTTGAACTCCCTTTCCAGTAGCGCATAACAAGGTACCGCTGCCACGTCAACGCCCAGGCACGAGGCGGCCCCGATGGCTCGCAAAAGCGCTTAAGCCGGATTGTAGGTCTCCACGGCAAACGGCACGTACGCTGACGCCAACTTCCGGAGAGCAAAAAGGACCAACGGTCAGATGGTCCGCTCAATGCATGACCAACCCAATGGGGGCAGAAAACGGCAATGAGCAGAGCTGGGTTGCCGCTTCGACAGGCGCATGAGGCCTCATATTACCAGCAGACGGATCGACGGCGAAGCGGGGTGGCTCACGCACGTCGAAAATGTCGTTCGCATGCGCATGAGGCGAGCAGTAGTCTGAAAACGTGGCGACAGTGTCAGCTGAGCGGGGTGGGTCACGCTCGACACTGCCTCCCAGCTGCGCTCAGGACAAGGAGAGGCCAGCGAGCGGTTTTGCACCAACAGCGAGGCAGGGAGGCTCAGCTGCGGCGCACGGGACACCGAACTGCGCTCGGACAAAGGCAGGCCAGCGAGCGAGCTCGCGCCTACGGCGGAGCGGGAAGGCTGCACCGCAGCGTATTCATCCGAGAACGGCGCTCGGGACCAAGGTAGGCCAGCGAGCGTAGGTGTGAGAGCATCTAAGCGGGGTGGCTCCGATGTGGCACTTTGAGCACTACACTGCGCTCGGGACAAAGGCCAGCGAGGCGAGTTTGTGCCAGCACCTAAGCAGTGTGGCTCCGGTGAGACACCAGCCTGTGCTCGGGGGAGGGAAAGGCCTGCGAACGCACTGGCAGAGCGGTGTGGCTCCGACGCAGCACATGTGCCGTGAACGATGCTCGACAAAAGGGAGGCCGGCGAGCATATCGTGTCGGCATCTAAGCAGGGTGGCTCCGATGCGACACACGGGGTGCTTTGCTGCGCTCGGGACAAATAGGGGCCAGCGATGAAAACAACACGTCGGAGGGGCTAGCAAGCACCTGCTCCACGCGCGTCTCAAAGCTGAGGAAATCCGAAAACTGGCATGGCTAGGACTAGCGTACACATCCGCGGTCGTCACAAAGCGCTGTCCAAAGAAGGAATCGCCCCGGTGACCGAAAGCAGAGGGTGCCGAGGCGAACGTACCTCATGCTGTCGGTGTCATCCGTGTCGAAGGACATTAAGTCCTAGCCAGGGGGTCTAGCAGGAACGAGGGCATGAAAGGGGCCTGCTCTAATATGCCATGCCGAAACCGCGTTGGGCACCAGTTATGGGAGTGGGTTTGCACAAGGCTTACCCTACGAGGACAGTCGGGAAAGGGCACACGACGCTCCCCACTCCGCAACGCACCAAAGGTGCTACGGCAGGTTCGTCGACTCTCACACAGCGCAGAGAAGGCTCCAGTCAGATCGCCAACAAACACGGGTTATTCACCCAAGATACAGCACAGTGCGACAGTCATGGGGCTTACGGGCCAAGGCTCACACACAATTCGATCGAGTACGCGGCCCGATGTGCTAGGGCTAACGGGTAGCGGTCCGCCAAGCGCTGAGAACGAGGAGTCGCGAGAACAGAGGCCTATGTAACCACCTCGTTTGCGGGCCTGTGAGCATCTGCCGCGGCGAGGAAGTGCTCAGAGGATGAGAGCTCGGGTGGAGAGGTGCCCGGGGGCCGCCGCGCGGGAGGTCAAGCAGGGCGCGTCCCGGTGACGTGTTCTTGCTGAGCAAGTCCAATCCCGGGGGGAGAAGCACGGTTTGCGTGGGACAGTAGCTCCAGCCGCTAGCCGTGTCCGCCAGGTTGCATTACGGCAGCGGTTCCCGGAGATCGAGCTAAGCGCCACGCGTGAGGCTGTGA